>NC_090727.1:135406820-135413234 GCF_036898095.1 Palaemon carinicauda | reverse complement strand
CTAAAATAATTCCAATTAAGGATTCTCTATGAAAAATAAATAAATAAGGATATACTTAGTTACTGGCATGTTCTTCATGTACATCTAATAAGAAACAAGATATTTCTAGAATTAATATCAATTACAAGTATTATTATTGAATTTGAAACTGAAATCCAAATTATAACAAACAATGGAGGATTCGCTCAGAAAAATAAATGAATAACGAAATACTTAGTTCCTAGTATGCGTTTTCATGTACATCTAATAAAAAAATAAGATATTTCTAAAAGTAATATCAATTGCAAGTATTATTGCAGAATTTGTAACTGAAGAACAAACTATTCCAAAGACTCTAAAAGGATTCCAATGAAGGATTTTCACAAGGAACAAAAAAACCAGGTCATTGATTAACAAGTTGATTTAAGAATCAAATATGGTTCAACGTCCATCATCTGATTTTGTGAGAACTGAAGTAATGACTAATTACTGAAATTTAAATAGGAAATTCTATGTGGGTTAATATAGATAAAAATAAGAAAAATCTTAAACACACACACACACACACACACATATATATATATATATATATAGATATATATATATATGTATAAATATATACATACATATATATATATATATATATATATACAGTATATATATATGCATACATACATATATCATCCCCATCTCCTCCTACGCCTATTGACGCAAAGAGCCTCGGTTAGATTTCATCAGTCGTCTCTATTTGAGCTTATAATTAAATACTTCTCCATTCATCATCTCCTACTTCACGCTTCTAAGTCCTCAGCCATGTAGGCCTGGGTCATATATATATATATATATAGTATATATATGTGTATATATATATATATATATATATGTTGACTCCGCAATATTCGAAAATATATTTCACAAGTTAATCCTAACTTCATTACTATACTTCCAGTAAACACGAAGAGAATATCTAATCAATGGACATATAATTGTATCTTCTATCCTTATTTATCGGGGAAAACATCACAGAAATGTTCTATATAAATGTACAAAAAGGAAACTTAATAACTTCAATGGTAGATAGTTTATCTGGAGAGAAATAATAAAAATAATTTCGTATAAACTGATATTATACTTAGCTGAGAGAGAGAGAGAGAGAGAGAGAGAGAGAGAGAGAGTCATAAAATCAGTTAGTTTATTCCTATTAAAAATCTCTTCTATTTAGCTGAGAGAGAGAGAGAGAGAGAGAGAGAGAGAGAGAGACTAACCTTAAATGTAATTATATAAATCAATTAGTATCTTCCTTTTTAAGAAACCCAATATTTTAGCGAGAGAGAGAGAGAGTGAGAGAGAGAGTGAGAGAGAGAGAGAGAGAGAGAGAGAGAGAGAGAGTAATCATAAGCGTAATTATAAAAATCAATTAGTCTGATATTTTAGTGAGAGAGAGAGAGAGAGAGAGAGAGAGAGAGAGAGAGGAATAGCCCATAAGTGTAATTAAAAAAATCAATTAGTCTGATATTTTAGAGAGAGAGAGAGAGAGAGAGAGAGAGAGAGAGAAACTAGAAGTGTAATTATAAAAATCAATTAGTCTGATATTCTAGATATATATATATATATATATATAATATATATATATATATATATATATAGAGAGAGAGAGAGAGAGAGAGAGAGAGAGAGAGAGTAACTATAATTGTTATTATAATAATCAATCCGTTCTGAATTTTTAGAGAGAGAGAGAGAGAGAGAGAGAGAGAGAGAGAGAGAGAGAACTATAATTGTAATTATAATAATCAATCAGTCTGAATTTTTAGAGAGAGAGAGAGAGAGAGAGAGAGAGAGAGAGAGAGTAACCATAAGTGTAATTATAAAAATCAATTAGTCTGATATTTTAGAGAGAGAGAGAGAGAGAGGAGAGAGAGAAGAGAGAGAGAGAGAGAGAGAAAGAGAGTCTAAATAGTTTTTCCCCCCCAAAAAAAGTGTCCAGGTGACAAAGGAGATGGGCGAGAAATTCTCATTTTCGGGGACCGAAGTTATTTGCATTTAGAGAAGAATTTGTCCGGCAAGTGACATGAAATTGGTGTATTTGAATTCAAGTTCCATTCGGTGGAAGTTCAAATGTTCATCCAATCGGGGGACAAATGGAAAAGAGGGAAAGTTGGATCATTCGCAATTGTCTAGGTTTTTTTCATTTTAATTTTTCTAGGTGCGAAAGAGTTTTTTTTTTCTTTTTCTTTTTAAAGAGGTGTTTGGTTTCAACCCAAAATTTGATGTAGGATAAATACTATAAGTTTTTTTTTGTCTCGTAATCATTTCAATGTTCATAATTTGAAATTAATTTGAAACTCATTGATGTGTTTGGGTTTTATATTTTTTTTGAAAGCGTGAAAGAGGGTTTTTTTTTTGGAAAGAGGTGTTTGTTTTCAAACCAAACTTTGATGTAGGATGAATACTATTTTTTTTTGTCTTGTAACCAATTCAATATTCATAATTTAAGATTTATTTGAATTATTTTTCTTTTGCCTCCTAATCATTTCAATATTCATAATTTCAGATTATTTTCAAATTGTTTTAGTGTAATTTAGTTTCAACTCAAAATTTTCATATAGGATAAATCTTTTCTTTATTATTTTTTTGGTCTCATAATCATTCCAATATTCATAATTTCAGATTAATTTGAAATTCTTTAATGTGTTTACTTCCACGTAAAATCTGATTTAGTGCAATTTAGTCTTAACCCAAATTTTGATGTAAGATTCATACTATTTATATATATATTTTTTTTTTTTGTCTCAATCATTTCAATATTCACAATTTCAGATTAATTCGAATTTCTTTCAAGCCATGTTTTCTTCCATGTAACATTTGATTTTGTCCATTTTTTTGTAATAATTCTATATTTTCTAACCGATATGAGTGAGATTTTTTTCTTTTAATTATTTCATTATTTCAAATTTCAGATTAACTTGAAATTGTTTGATACTGTTTTTTTTTCCTCCAAGTAATATTGATGTATGAAGATTTTTAATGTTTTTTTTTTTTTTGTGAACAGTTTAATATTTCAGCTTAATTTTAAATTCTTTGATATCGTGTTTACATTCATTTACATTTCCTCTTTACTGTTCTAAGTCTGAATCAGAATAGCAAAATACTATATGATTATTTGTGTACTTACCGAAATAATTCGTAAATTGAACTTATTTTTCACACAAACAATCTTGTAACTTTACGCAAACATTTTGATAAGATTTTGTTCTTCGTAAACTTTTTTCTAAGTTTCGCTCTATATTTCGCAAGTCATTAAAACTCTCAGAAAACCACTAAGTAGTTACTTGGTATGAATCTAAATACAATAAAGTATAATCCATAAGCCAATTAACATATGTCAAATACAGATTATGAATGAACCGCCGATGAAAGTTTGCTCAAAACTCTACGGGAAATCACCCGCCACAGATCCACTCAGTCACTTATCGTGCGCCCAACTGAACCAACCTCGGGTAGTGCAGTCGCTCTGCCCTTCAGATCCATCGCTGCCAGGGAGTGAGGGGAAAACGCTCGTACGTGAGAGACGGGAAGGGAGGGATCTTGACCGCGAAAATTAACCATTTTTCTCTCGTTCCTAACTAGATTACGGGATTGAAAAGGCTCGTAAAAGGTTTTCCCTCTTAGTGCCCACAATATACGAGACTCGCGATGGGGCCGCTCGGCACTTCAATGCTCCTCCTAACGAATCTATTATTCGAGGCCAATACTTTGGATTAAAACTCTTGAAGATCATTCAGGAGACTCGCTCCTCGGGATCCATATGAAGTAGTGGGCTAATTAAAAAGTTTTTGGGGGGGACTTCGGAGCCAGTTTCTGAAAGCCGCATTACGACCTGAGACATACAAGCAGAATAGAAAATGGGCCCTAAACTTTGTTAATAAAATTTCTCCACACGAATTCAAATTCACTTTATTACTCTGCCAGAGACGTAGGCTCGTCTGCTACTGCCGTTTTATGTTTTAGGCATTATTTACGGTCCTATATTCTTTATTTATTGTCTAATATAGCGGTTGACTGCAAAGAGGGAAATTGGTTTCTGGGGTAATTTGTTGAAAGTAGGTTAACTCGAAGATTTTATGTGGTACCCAGTTTAAAGTTTTAAAGGTGCTTATGAATGGCAGAGGCAAGGGACAATGACATAGCCCTATCAAGCAGGACAATGTCCTACAGATTGACCATATATACATATGATTAGCGCCTAAGCCTCCTCCCTACCCAAACTAGGACCAAGGAGGGCCAGGCAATGGCTGATGATGACTCAGCAGATAGACGTATAGGCTCCCCAAAAACCCCTATCTACAGCTCACAAGGATGGTGAGGTTGAAGCGACCAAAGTAACTAACTAGTTTGAGCGGGACTCGAACCCCAGACTGGCGATCACCAGCCAGGGACGTTACCACATCAGCCACCCATGAAATATCTGAATCAGTCAATTTATTTCAACTCGATTAATTTCAACTCAGATTAAAGAGAATGTGAATTCAAGAATCATTTGCAAACAAGATAGTTTAATCATCATTCCAAACGATACCACATAAAAATACACGAATTTCATTCATCAATTAAATGTAATCAGTGTACAACATAGATATGCAGTTAAAGAATTAAATGAACAAAAGATTTTTCCTTTGTTTATTTAGACACAAACATAACTGATTGACCCAAATAAAACGACAAATTCACATCTTGGAATCAGGAAGATGATTGCTATGTCTTAATGTCTGGATGGAAATGTATACCGAATCCTTAGTCTCTGACAATTTATGTGTCATATTCTAAAATCAAGGTACCTTTTATGATCAAGTATATACAGAAAGGAAGGATCCTTCAGTCTCTGACAATTCATAATAATAATAATAATAATAATAATAATAATAATAATAATAATAATAATAATAATAATAATAATCATTTTAGTGACAATAATACCTTTAATGATTTTAATAACAATCATAATAGTTTTAATGATAAAAATAACTTTCAAAATTTCAATAACAATCATAATAATTTTAATATTTATAGCTCTTCCAGAAGGCTAAAATCACTGGCTAAACCTTCCCTTACATTTACTGCACAGCTTCTACAACGATTACAACGCTTCCAGAAGGCTAAAAATACTGTGTACACTGTGTTAGGGCAATCTTGAATTCAACAGATTGATAAATGTTATCCAGACTTGAAGTCTGGGAAGTATTATCCTCAACCTCACTGTGTGAGGAGCCTTTATTTCAACAGCCTGACGGTTATTCAAGCCTTTAAGTCTGAGAAATATTGATTTCCTCATCCTTGCAGAAGGTAGTCAATCCTCATAGTCCAAATAGCACCAAGTCCTACCATTTGACGGATACCTTTTAATTGTTGTACTAAAAGGAGCAGAGATTTTCACTACATTGTGGATACTATTTAAACCTTTGGAGACCACATCCCCGCCACACGATGCTGTGGCTGTGTGGCGCCACATACCCGCCACATGATGCTGTGGCTGTGTGGCGCCGCAGAGTCGCTAGTGTGTTCCCGGCCTAAAAGTTGAAAGTATTCTATTTTTCAATTTCAGCTACATACAGTCTATAGATATACAGGAATTTTACAAAGGTGTTGTACTAAAAGGAGCAGAGATTTTCACTACTTTGTGGATACTATTTAAACCTTGGGAGACCACATCCCCGCCACACGATGCTGTGGCTGTGTGGCGCCACGGAGTCGTTAGTGTGCTCCTGGCCTAAAAGTTGAAAGTATTCTATTTTTCAATTTCAGCTACATACAGTCTATAGATATAAAGGAATTTTACAAAGGAACAAAATTTCCACTTGCTAATCAAAAGTGAATACGTTCACCTATGCGTACTCCTAAACACGGATATATGAATCCTAAATACTTTATTTAATATAATACCATATGTATTAATGATGAAAACAGTATTAGAAAGCGGAATAAAAACATTTGTTAGGGATCCCTGACTATCAAATTAACATTTTGGACCTTTTTATATTCAATCATTTTGTCGTGATAATGTTGAAGGAAGAGGGACTGTAAATTCTAAAAAGGATTCTGTTGATTAAACTGTATTCGTTTGATGGACAGAAGTTATATTCAACGTAAACAATGAGTTACAGATTTTTGCTTTTTTGTAAAGGGAAACTAGCAAATGATTAATCATTTCAGTTTGTGAATGCGTATGTCATCATTGGGCTCTCCTTTTATAAATGTGATTTTTTTTTCTTTTTATCAGTTATGGAAAAGAAAAATCCTTCGAATTTGAATGACTATTTTGTCTGGCCTTTCATTGAACGAAAAAAAAAGACCCATGAGAGCAGCACAATGATTCAAAAAGAAAAATTGTAAGGGTATTATAATATATATATATATATATATATATATATTTATTTATAT
>NC_090727.1:135394320-135401820 GCF_036898095.1 Palaemon carinicauda | reverse complement strand
ATATATATCAACTTGCATTTACTGTACATAGTTTGATAAAAAAAAACATTACTGTCACTTTGAATCTATACAAGTCATCTTTGAAAGAAAATTTTATTTTCTTAATCAACACACATAATTCGGTGCTCAAATGCAACAACAACAACAAAAACAACAACAAAAACAACAACAACAAATAACAAATGCAACCGTTCTATTCCACTGCAGGACAAAGGCCTCAGATATGCCCTTATTCATATCTGGGGTTTGGCCAGTTTTCATTACCACGCTGGCTAACTGCGATTTGGTATAAGTGGGAGACTTTAGTACAATCGCTTACAGCAAACCAACGTAGTATTGGTGGCCCTGACTAGTACAGCTTTGCTGATCATGGCTATACGCAAAACCTTTCACCACGCTGAGCTATCCCCACTCAAAAAGCCCATACAAGGCTTCTATAAATGATAATTTTATTCTTTTAAACAACACATATCTTTCAGTGCTCAAATAAGCCCAGCTTCAAATAACGTAAACATTTGTTTTTATATGGAGAACCTTATATACATTTACAAACACCTTCCCTGTGTTTTGATCTTTAATTAATTCATGAAGGTTTCTTCAGAGTTTCAATGAAGAACTGATATACATTTACAAACACCTTCTCTGTGTTTTGATCTTTAATTATTTCATGAAGGTTTCTTCAGAATTTCAATGAAGAACTGTTATACATTTACAAACACCTTCCATGTGTTTTGATCTTTAAATAATTCACGAAGGTTTCTTCAGATTTTCAATGAAGAACTGTTATACATTTACAAACACCTTCTCTGTGTTTTGATCTTTAATTATTTCATGAAGGTTTCTTCAGAATTTCAATGAAGAACTGTTATACATTTACAAACACCTTCCATGTGTTTTGATCTTTAAATAATTCACGAAGGTTTCTTCAGAGTTTCAATGAAGAACTGTTATACATTTACAAACACCTTCTCTGTGTTTTGATCTTTAATTAATTCATGAAGGTTTCTTCAGAATTTCAGAATTTCAATGAAGAACTGATATACATTTACAAACATCTTCCCTGTGTTTTGATCTTTAAATAATTCACGAAGGTTTCTTCAGAATTTCAGGAGAAAAGGTTCGTTTAAGCATAAGATATCATTCTATACATTTCATGAAAACTTTTAATTTTTGCTTGAGACACGAAAGTTAATCCTATGTGAGACTAATGTCTTCATGTCTTGAGAATAAATATTTATAACAAAAGAGAGTCGTATCAAAGAGAATATTACATAAGTTTCTATGGCTATGAAAATAGTTTTACTCTATAAATTATTTACAGTTTAAAAATGGAAATTCTATCTTAAAAAATAAATCTTACGAACAAAAGACTGACACATCAAAAAGATTATTGCAGAAGTTTCTATGGCTTTATACTGTTAAAGGTTTTATGTGAAAAAACGGTAAAATTCCTGGAATAAATGTTGCCAGGCATTTACTGTTTTGAAAAAGGATATTGTAACGTAAAGGAGTGATATTACGATCACCAACCCTTAAAAGACAATAACAAAGGGTAGAATTACAGTCGCCTGTATTTAACTGAAATATGGCTGAGAACAATATATTTTTATGGAGAATTACATATTAAAATTACGGTATTTTTAACAGTGTAGAAGGAGTTTTACTCCGTAAACTAGAAAAAGAGACATCAAAAAGAATATTGTAGAATTTTCTAGGACTTTATACTGTAAAAAATTTGCAGTAAAAAACGGTCAAAATCCTGGAATAAATGTTTTAAAAATGGATATAGTGACGTAATGGAGTGATATTACGGCCACCAACTCGTGAAAGACAATAGCAAAGTAGGGTAAAATTACAGTCGCCTGTATTTTACTGAAATACGGCTGAGAACAGTAGATTTCTACAAAGAATTACAAATGAGAATTACAGTTCTTTAACCGTGTAGAAGGAGCTTTATTCTGTAAGCTATTTACAAAATAGATCACGGAAATTCATCTAAACACGTAGGTCGCAAAGGGTTATTGAAAACTATCTTCAAGGCAGAGATAGTACTCAAAAAAAAAAAAAAAAAAAAAAAAATGAATAGTACCAATTTCCTGAAGAAACTATTCGTTTAATCCATATATTAAAGGTTTAAAAGGTCGCTCATGAATGGCAGAGGCAAGGGACAGTGACATTGCCATAGCAAGCAGAACAATGCCCTAGAGACTGACCATATAGTTTATGATCAGCGCCCAAGCCTCCTCTCCACCCAAGCTAGGACGAGGGAGGGCCAGGCAGCAGCTGCTGATGACTCAGCAGATAGACCTATAGGCTCTCCCCCCCCCCAACCTTAGCTCACAAGGATGGTAAGGTTGCAGACACTAATGGCACTAACCAGTCTGAGCGGGACTCGAACCCCCGACTGGTGATCACCAGGCAGAGACGTTATCAATCAGGTCACAATTTCCATAAACCACATCTAAAAACGTCTAATAATTAATCGTAACAATTTCCATTCGAGCAATCCATATATCTAAAATGTTTAAAAAATGAATTGCAACAAATTCCAGAACAAACTATTCGACCAATACATATCATAAAATGTAAAGAGATAAAAAATTCATTGTAATAATTTCTCAAACATTTCAATCGTTCAATCCATATCTTAAAATGTAAAATAATCTAACACCATAATAAAAAAAAAAAAAAAAATAAATAAATAAATAAAAAAAAAATGAAAAAAAAATAAAAAAAAGAATCGTAACAGTTCCTCAACATTTCATTCGATCAATCCATATCTTAAAATGTCTTGAAAAATGTAACAGTTTCCTTAACATTTTATTCGATCAATCCCTATCTTAAAATGTCTAAAAAAATTGTAATAGTTTCCTTAACATTTCATTCGATCAATCCATATTTTAAAATGTCTAAAAATAAAGAACTGTAATAGTTTCCTTAACATTTCATTCGATCAATCCATATCTTAAAATGTCTTAAAAAAATGTAATAGTTTCCTTAACATTTCATTCGATCAATCCATATCTTAAAATGTCTTAAAAAATGTAATAGTTTTCTTAACATTTCATTCGATCAATCCATATCTTAAAACATCTGAAAATCGTAACAGTTTCCTTAACATTTCGTTTTTGTTCGATCAATCCATATCTTAGGACGACTAATAAAAATCTAACAGTTTCCTTATCATTTTGTTTTTGTTCGATCAATCCATATCTTAAGACGACTAAAAAAAATTTAACAGTTTCCTTAACATTTTGTTTTTGTTCGATCAATCCATATCTTAAGACGACTAAAAAAAAGTAACAGTTTCCTTATCATTTCGTTTTTGTTCGATCAATCCATATCTTAAGACGACTAAAAAAAATTTAACAGTTTCCTTAACATTTTGTTTTTGTTCGATCAATCCATATCTTAAGACGACTAAAATAAATGTAACAGTTTCCTTATAATTTCGTTCGATCAATCCATATCTTAAGACGACTAAAATAGATGTAACAGTTTCCTTTTCATTTCGTTTTTGTTCGATCAATTCATATCTTAAGACGACTAAAATAAATGTAACAGTTTCCTTATCATTTCGTTTTTGTTCGATCAATCCATATCTTAAGACGACTAAAAAAAAATGTAACAGTTTCCTTAACATTTCATTCCATCAATCCATATCTTAAGACGACTGAAAAAAGTAACAGTTTCCTTAACATGTCGTTTTTGTTCGATCAATCCATATCTTAAGACGACTAAAACAAATGTAACAGTTTCCTTATCATTTCGTTCGATCAATCCATATCTTAAAGTGTCTAAAAGAAAAAATCTAATCACAACAATTTCCATAAAGATGCATATCCAACCTACGAGTCTATCACCTAAACGACCCCCACCCCCCCCACTCCCACCCCCACCCCCCAAAAAATAGGCCCCTTCCGCCATCTTGAGCTACCAACTCCCACCACCTCGAAGACATTCCCATCCCTTCAAGAAGATGATTTCCAATCCTGCAATCAGCATCCTATTCATCCTGCCAGACTATCCTCTAATCCCCCACCATTCAGATAGATGAACGATTGCCAGCCTCCACAATGAATCCTAGCATCGATATCCATTTTCGATGCTTCCTTTCAATGTACCTCCCGGAGCTGGTGGAGGCGACGACGTCCTTGTGGTTTGCTTTTAGGATTATCAAATTTAGGGGGTTTTTGTTTTATTCTGTTATGTATGGATGTATGTATGACTATATTTACAATATATTTACAGACATATATATGTGTGTATGTGCGTTTTTATGTTCATATACATATGAATAGATATGTATGTATATTCATATGTATACTCAGAGATATATACACATTGTTAATGTATATACACACTATATATATATATATATATATATAATATATATATATATATATATATATATCACTCCGGTTTAGTACGCCCAAATAATGCCCAACAGCTCAACTGCTATAAATAGTTGAAAAACCAGCTTGGATCTAGCAATCTAACGTGTATAGAGAGAGAGAGAGAGAGAGAGAGAGAGAGAGAGAGTCTTCTGTGACCTAAGTATCGAAGCACTAGAAAACATTTCCAGGGATATAATCACATAATTTGATACTTAAAATTCTTTGGTAATAACTCGAATAATACGAGTTATGATATAAGTCTATCTCATTATGTTTATTAGTATACCATAAAACCACCAGTGATATCAGATTAGAAAGAGCTGGTAAGTATTCATTCTAGTAACTGCTTTGTAATTGCACCAGTTTAATGTTTCGTTTCTATGCTACATAATTACTTAATTGCCTTACTTAATTAATTAATTAATTCGAAGAACGCGTCTGTATATTTGTCGTATACACATTTATACACATCGTATGGTGTAATCTACTTTATTTAATTTGGCAGATGAAAAATCAGATAATGGATTATTATTTTCCCGGGCTGTACTGAACTAACTAAAATATCAAGTCAATTTAATTGTACATAGCCTGCTCATTTCATAGTTAATTACCAGAATGTTTTGGAACTTTATTAATCACTTTACTTTGTAGTCTACTTATCAAGTCCGACTGCACAGATAAAAAATAAGACGCAGGCTTCCAAAGTTTGTTTATATATACGCTCGTTAAAAAGATTTATTTGAGAAAGTATAGTGTTAAATCTACAGTTTAATTTCCCTTGACAAATCGTAAAATAAGAGACTTGAATAGTTTCGTGAAGAACCAGCGTTTTATATAGCATATTGGATTGGATATCTTTTGCATTTTTCGAAATTAGTCTTCACTGTGCAATATATATATATATATATATATGTATATATACATACATATATATATATATATATATACATATATATATATATATACATACATATATATATATATATATATATACATACATATATATATATATATATACATACATACATACATACATATATATATATATATATATGTATATATATGTATACAGTATATATATATATATATATATTGATTCCTTGCCTTATAGTTCCGTTTTGTGTAGTAAAATGAATATCATATCACTTACTTCTCAGATATGAAGGATTCTTGTGGTTTAAGGTCCAAATCCCCCTGGGGTTTGTTCGCCTACTCTTTTGATCCAATATTTATCATAAGAACATCTTCATGGATCGTCCATCAACTTAGAACTGACTTCGGCAAGAGGTTCTCCCTATCCTGTCAATTCAAGAAAATCATTGTTAAGTTAACCTTTCACCCCCAAAGGACGTACCGGTACGTTCTTGCAAAACACTGTTAATTACATATTTTTACATATTTTTGATAATATTATGAGAAACTTCAGGCATTTTCCAAAAGAATGAGACCAACCTGACCTCTCTAGGACAAAAATTAAGCTTTTTAGAGCAATTTTAAAAAAAATTATATAGCAAAATGTGCTCGAAATTTAACCTTATGGTGGGGGTAAAAGGGTTAAGATTTATACGCTACAACTGGTCTTTTACGCAATGGTTAGTAAATTCAGAATGCGTAATATTAATTTACTTTGGATAATAGTGGATTAAATACAAATATTATGCTGGTGCAACTTGGATTATAAACAGTAAATGCTAAATATAACTGAAAAAATTTGTCTTACATTTAGCTAGTACCTTCTGCGTAATATTGAATTTCGAATGCGTAATAATGAATGACTTAGATTAGTTCACCAAACGTTCAGCTGGGCTTCACAAGGCACTTGAAGAGTTGGAAAATCCAGACCTACATGGCTAAGGACTATGAAGCATGAAGTAAATGATGATGTATGGAGAAGTATTGAATTAAAAGCTCAAGATAGAGATGACTAGCGAAATCTAACCGAGGCCCTTTTACGTCAATAGGCGTAGGAGGAGATGATGGTGATGATCATGAAACGAAACTAGCAAAAAAAGAATGACTATACTTAAGTAGCGATAGGAATACGCTGACAAGGATTTAAACTTTTAAGTTAATTACCTTAGTTTGAGGAAATGTGCATGGTTTCAAGGTATTTGTAAGGTCATTTTGGTTTTACTAGCTTCAAATTTGGGGAAATTTGAAAAGTTTTAAGGTAATCTGAGGAAAAATGCAGAAATATCTAAGGTAATGACCATATGCTCAAGTTTAAACCTTGACACTGACGTACATTATTTGATTAAAAAACCTCCTATTGACAGTTTACAAAAAGAAACCGCCAGATGACGAATAAATGCGTATAGTGAAATCATTATCTTAAACCATTTGACTGAGATGAATACTTGTTTGTACAGTTGGCCAGAGAAATTCTCGGTACATCCCACATGAGGGAAATACACCCTGTCACACTGAAACTGCGCGGCGAATTCCTGTGTGTAGCTCCACCCACCACCCTGCTATATCTCTTTACAGTATATACTTGACTACACGCCGTTCAGCAAGGGTGTAACAGAGTGTATTTCCGCAGAGCGAGATCTATATGCTGACAAATCAGGATACGCTATTAAAATGTTTTATAGTAGGGGAATATAATTATTAAGACTAAATGTGAAATCAAAATAGTTAATATACATGAAGGGGAAGATAATGATTTAAATTACTTCCTATAATGACAATTCAAACTAAAATTAGTGAATAAGAGGGACTTGCAGAAATATGGATTTAGATGACGCAGTTGTCACGTAAGCAATGAAGCTCATTATTATTATTATTATTATTATTATTATTATTATTATTATTATTATTGTAGTTCGAAGGCTGATAGCTATGTTCTAATAGATAAGATAGCGGTTTATTTTGCGCTCTCTCTCTCTCTCTCTCTCTCTCTCTCTCTCTCTCTCTCTCTCAAGATTAACCAAACGATAGAAGTCGCATAAAAAAAAACTCATAATTAAACCATTTATCATGATGAATACATTAACATCGAATAATTTACTAAACTTTTCCAATATTGTACCAGAATCAAACCCAATATTGTACCAGATTTGAACCAAATATTGTACCAGACCCTAACCCAATAGTGTACAAG
>NC_090727.1:135366820-135389320 GCF_036898095.1 Palaemon carinicauda | reverse complement strand
TATATATATATATATACATAGATATATATATATATACATATATTTATATTTATATATATATATATATATATATATATAACCCTTTCTGAGTGGTGATACCCTAGCGATGTAAAAGCGTTTTGTGTATTGCCATGATCAGCAAAGGTGTACTAGTCAGGCCCACCTATACTTTGTTCGTTTGCTGTGAGCGATCAAACAAGTCTCCCGCCATCACCAATCTGCAGTGGCCAACGTGGAGATGAAAACTGGCCAAATCCCACACATGAATAAGGACATTTATGAGGCCTTTGTCCTGCAGTAGACTAGAAACAGGAGAATTAAGTTTTCTGGTTTCTATCAGTCAAGGTCCAAATGTGAAGTTGCTTCAGCAGATGATGGTCTCTTTATGAGCGATAGCCTGAGATCGAATGTAGTCCCGAAATTTAGGTGCCTGCGCATGTTTCAATGCCGTTCATCAAACCTGAGCATGTATCGAACGTGGGACCAAACATTGGATGGTACGTCACTATTAATATCTTATCGTTATCATCATCTACCCATATTACGCAAAGGGCATCAGTTAGATTCCGCCAGTCGTCTCTATCTTGAGCTTTTAATTCAATACTTCTCCATTTATCCTCAGCCATGTAGGCCTGGGTCTTCCAATTCCTCTAGTGCCTTGTGGAGCCCAGTTGAAAGTTTGGTGAACTAATATCTTTCGGGGAGTTCGAAGAGCATGCTCAAACCATCTCCATCTACACCTCACCAATATCTCATCGTCAAATGGCACTTCAAGATATCATTATTTTTATGTCCCATAGGAAATTATAGAAGACAATGTTAAATCATATTTAAGAATATATTAACTTAAACCAGATTAATATATAAATTAACAATGAACTTATCAAAGCCATGGAAGGAAATGTATGAATGGAAATACATTATCTTGATCCAGAGAAAGAAAAATAGAACAAAATGGAACCCCAACTGATGATACCAGTAGGGTTATATCTAACCACTGAAAGGTCTCGGTGAAATTTCTCGTTTTGCTGAATATAAATGATTTAATCTCTTAAGAGGACACCGTAGAATAATGCCCAGAATTCAATGGATTTGTTCTCCCCTGTTCGAAAGATAAGAATAGACGACTGCCCGAAGCGAACCATTTATAGGCAAGTTTGCAATATATTCAAGTTAGCCATTTTACATCTAATATAAACAACAGCAACAAAGGCCTTAGACATGTCCTTATTCATGTCCGGGGTTTGACCATTTTTCATCACCCCACTGGCCACTGCGGATTGGTGATGGTGGGAGCCTTTCTTTGATCAATCACAGCAAACCAACCTATTATGGGTGGCCCTGAATAGTACAGTTTTACTGATCATTGCGATACGCAAAGACTTTCGCCATGTTAAGATATCCTAACTCAGGAAGGGCATTTCATATATATATATATATATATATATATATATAAAAATATACATATATATATATATACACATACAGTATATAGTATATATATATATATACATATATATACATATGTATATATAATATATATATGTATATATATGTATATATATATATATATATATATAAATATATATATATATATATATATATATCTTGCTTTCATTAAATATCTGGTTCCTTCACAGTAATCTATTGGTTTTTACTAATTAATAGAAGTGACTTTTCTCGTGTATTCCTTTGTTCATATCTACCTAAAATGACCATTGTTTTTACTAACAAGATAAACAATTTATACTCCATATTAATTGTATAGCCATTTACCATAAACCATTCATTTCTCTCATCCACCCTTCTTTTATTAGCACCCATTGTTAAAAGACAATTCATTCACATTAATTGGTATTCTTAACAAGCTCAATGAATGTAACCTCTTTCCGGATTAGTACCTATTGTTATTTTAGTACCTCAATGAACAAATACATAGCGATTAATGGAATTATTAGAATGTTATTGAAAGATTTCATGACATTGATTTAAGGAAGAAGTTCTTGTTATGTTTAATTTGTAAGTTTTTTTGGATGATTATTTTGTCAGTATTTTAGTCGTTTATCTGTGTATCAAGGGTCTTACTATTTAAACATGGATCCGTAGGTATGTATAGGAACATACACTGTTCACAAACAAACACACAAACATACAAACAGGGGGTAAAACATAACCTCCATCCAACTTCGCTGTCAGAGCTAATAATGTATAAATAGAGAGCAGATAATTATGTTTACTTCTTAACGATATTTTAATAATATTACTTAGTTGCTATTTATCTCTATCATATAATATCAAATTACTAGCAAATTATCTATAAATAGACAGCAGACCTCAAACAAAGTAGCTATTTTCTACAAATGTTTATTGATCCATTTTGTAAGACCAGTAGAACTTCATTAACAAACTTTATTATATTTGACATAAAAATCACTTATGATCCTGGATATTTCACGTTAATTTTAACCTAGCGTCAATTTAAATGTATCTGTCGTTATATTCAAACGAAAACCACATTCTAGAATATGGAAAAGTAAAATTAGTTGCATAGTTATACTTCACATTTTAACCTAACCTACCTGATTCCATGGCTTAAGTCCACTTTCAATATTCTCCCAGGTTGAACATATCGAAGTATTGCAAAGGCTACTATCATCACTTGTTCCATATTTCCTAAATATTTTCAAGTTGGTTTTTATCTTTGATAACAAATAATAGCCCATGAAAACCAAAATTAAAAAAATAGTCCCTCTCTTGTAAAAAAAAAGAACTAATGTAAAATTCATGCGGTTTATTTCACAGAGTTTTCCTTTGAATGAGTTATTCCAGAATTCATATTTTGCATATTTGATGATGGGAAATGTAGAGTACAGTATATGATTACGATAGAATTATTATCGCGAAATGTTTGAAGATTTGTGTTATCACGCATGCGTAGTTCGAGCATAATTTTTATGACTAATTTAAGGTATGTAGCTTCTATTTCCAACACACGTTCTCTTAATACATACATACATACACACACACACATATATATATATATATATATACATATATATATATACCTGTAATAATATATATAAGCAGTAAATAAAAGTACCCAAATATATATACAATATATATATATATATATATATATATATATATATATATATATATATATATGTATATATATATATATATATGTATATATATATATATATATGTAGCCTATGTATATATGTATATATATATATATTATATATATATATATATATATATATATATATATATATATATATATATATATATATATATATATATACATACTGGTAATTATATATGTATACAGTAAATAAAAGTGCTCACAATATACATAATGATCCCTGAACTTTACTGAGAAACGCAATTTCACATGAAGCAATCCCCAATATCATCAGGACTAATTGCCTCGGGACTTTAATGCTCTGGGAATGTGGGTTCTCACCTAAGTAGGTAAAAATGACTGACATTTACACTGGTGGACACGCAACACCTTTTTGGACCAATTTGCTCCGTTACTTTAATCTTCACTGAAATGCATTAGGAACTTCATGAAGGGAAAATGAATGAGGAAATTAAATCAATTAATTTTATGACGTTAAAAAAAAAGGGTGGGTACGAGATAGTTACAATTATTGTTTATTTAATTTGGCGAATTAAATAATTTTAAGGGTAAAACCTCAATTTTGGGGAATGTTAAAAATTATGGGAGTTGAGCAGCTAATGCGTTGGGGTGTTTTAGGGATTGACATATGTGAAAAGTCACTTGATCCAGGTTAATAAATGATAAATATGAAGGATTATATTTTTACCTTTCAGAATGAAACTACAAGTATATACAAGTATTTGTTTTTTAAATGCTGACATTCTTTTAAGTATACATATTGAAGTGCTGTTTTATCCATCATATGATCATTCTTCAAAGAAATGAATTAGAGACTAAAAGATTTTTCTTTTAATGGAGATTGACGAGTTAAGTAAAACCTCATTTAAAAATTAACCTGGAAAATGAGTAAGTCAGGAGTCCAAATTTCTTTATTGTTTAAAAGTCTCTTATGAATGACAGCGAAAAAGGGAAATTGACAATGCCCTAATAGGACAATACCCAAGAGACCGACAATAGATATGATTAGAGCCCAAGACTCCTCTCCACCAAGCTAGGACCAGGGAGAGCCAGACAATGTGGCAATGCCCTGGAGACTGACCACATATACATATGATTAACCCCCATGGCCCTTTCCATTAAGCTAGAACCAGGGAGAGCCAGGCAATGCACTTGAGACAGACCACATATACATATGATTAGCCACCCATGACCCCTCCCTATTAATCTTTTACTATGGAGAGCCAGGCGATAGGGCAATACACTTGAGACTGACCACATATACAAATGATTATCCCCATGGCCCCTCCCCATAAGCTAGGACCAGGGAGAGCTAGGCAATGGGGAAATGACCTTGAAACTGACCACATACACGCACACACACACACATATATATATGTATATATATATATATATATATATATATATACTGCATATATATATATATATATATATATATATATATATATATATATATATATATATATATGATTATCTAGGACCGGGGAATGCTGGCAATGGCTGTTGGTGATTCAGCAGGTAGACATATAGGCTCTCCCAAACTGAACATCTCTAGCTCACAAAGAGGGTGAGGTTTTGGCACTACTAAAAACATTCGAACTTAAGCGAGTCTGGAACTCCCGTACAACAGATACCCAGGCAGGGATGTTTCCAAAAGGCTATTACAGAAAACAACAAATTCCCCTGTATTAAGAAATATTAAAGCTTTGAAGCATTACATTTTCATTCATGCAACTGTTTGAAAGATTGAAAATTGATGAAATAAGAAGAATGGCAGGTATAGTGAAGTTTACTGAGATGATAAGACTGTCAGGACTGAGATGGTGTGAGCATGTGTTAAGAATGGCTGGTGGGGAGGGATTGAGAAGGGCTTGGGAGGAACTTGTACAGGAGGGAAGATCAAGAGGTAGGCAGGGAATCAGATGGCGAGATAAGGTGAAGGATGATATTGAGAGAAGAGGTTTGCTGGAAGCGGATGCTTTTGATCGAAGGCATTGGAGAGGAGGCATCAGGCAACCAACCCCTTAATGTAGGGATAAAGGTGGGGAAGAAGAAGATTTCAAGCAATGTAACTGTTTGATGTTGACCAGGCTGACATGAGTCTTTTTATAGTTTATATATGACATATCTGTTTTTGACGTTGTTAATAGTTTATATAGGACATATCTGTTTTGACGTTGTTACTGTTTTTAGAATGATTTATTGTTAATTTATTCTCATCATTTATTTGATTCCTTATTTCCTTTCCTCACTGGGCTATTTTCCCTATTGGAGCCCTTGGGCTTATAGCATCTTGCTCTTCCAACTGGGGTTGTAGCTTGGCTAATAATAATAATAATAATAATAATAATAATAATAATAATAATAATAATAACAATAATATGAATATATACTCCCACCAATTTATTATCAAGACTATATTATTATTATTATTATTATTATTATTATTATTACTAGCTAAGCTACAGCCCTAGTTGGAAAAGATAGCTGCTATAAGCCCAAGGGCTCCAACAAGAAAAAATAGTAATTAGACATAAAAGCAATACACAAATGTCTCGAGCTATTCAATGTCTTCCTCTCAATTAATTCATTAATACAACATCTTCCCTTATCGCAAAATGTATTAGATTTGGATCTTCTCTCTAGAGAAATTCACATAAGGGAATTCAAAATGAGATTAATTTATTAGTCGTGGAAAATTAATTATCTATGATGATTGAATTCGTGCAACTGGAGATACACTAGCGATTGCATTGAGTTGATGCACTGATTATTATTATTATTATTATTATTATTATTATTATTATTATTATTATTATTATTATTATTATTATTATTATTATTCTCCTGCTTTTCCAACTAGGGTTGTAAATTAGCTAATATATAGGAAATATATATCTTAATGTTGTTACTGTTCTTAAAACATTTTATTTTTCCTTGTTTCCTTTCCTCACTGGGCTATTTTCCCTGTTGGGGCCCCTGGGCTTATAGCATCCTGCTTTTCCAAGTAGGGTTGTACCCTAGCAATTAATAATAATAATAATAATAATAATAATAATAATAATAATAATAATATTATTATTATTATTATTATTATTATTATTATTATTAATTGCTAGGGTACAACCCTACTTGGAAAAGCAGGATGCTATAAGTCCAGGGGCCCCAACAGTGAAAATAGCCCAGTGAGGAAAGGAAACAAGGAAAAATAAAATGTTTCAAGAACAGTAACAGCATTAAGGTATATATTTCCTACATATAAGCTGATTTACAACCCTAGTTGGAAAAGCAGGATACTACAAGCCCTAGGGCTCGTTAGGACTCCATCTAGGAAAGTAGCTCAGTGAGGAAAGAAAATTAGGAAAAAAACTATATAAGAGAAGTAATAAATGAAAAATATTAAATATTCTAAAATCGGTAACAACGTTAGAATAGATCTGACATATATAAACTATGAAGAGAGACTCATTTCAACCTGTTATTATTATTATTATTATTATTATTATTATTATTATTATTATTACTATCCAAGCTACAACCCTAATTGGAAAAGCAAGATGCTATAAGCCCAGGGGCTCCAATAGGGAAAATAGCCCAGTGAGGAAAGGAAATAAGGAAATAAATAACTGAAGAGAACAAATTAACAATAAATCATTCTTAAAAAAGTAATGTCAAAAGAGATATGTCATATATAAACTATCAACAACGTCAACAACAAATATGTCATATATAAACTATAAAAAGACTCATGTCCGCCTGGTCAACAAAAAAAGCATTTGCTCCAACTTTGAACTTTTGAAGATATATATGAAATAATTTGAACTTTTGAAGTTATACATAATATAATTTGCAGCAAGATTGATCTTCTGAAGGTCTACCGATTCAGCTGCCTGATTTAGAGATCATTCCATAATCTGGTCAAAGGTGGCATAAGATATCAATGCTGTTGATGTAAGATGGGATGATAATTGG
The DNA here is from genome assembly GCF_036898095.1 of Palaemon carinicauda. Taxonomy (NCBI): domain Eukaryota; kingdom Metazoa; phylum Arthropoda; class Malacostraca; order Decapoda; family Palaemonidae; genus Palaemon; species Palaemon carinicauda. Next base: position 135,382,203 of record NC_090727.1, on the reverse strand, counting down.
GAGTTATTTTCACGCAGATCAATTGCATTGAATTGCTTCCCAGCCCAAGGCCACGTTTCCTTAATTCAATAAAAGGACCAGTTCATTCATATCTATGCTGGCAATATAATGAATTTCCGTTGAGAATTTACGAATTATATTTATAATTATGAATTTTAAGGCTGCGCCCAATGCATTTTTTTGCTTACATTTATCTGTTTTCATTGATTTTCTGTTTTGTTATTTATTTTTTATACCGTACTAAGATCGATATTGATCCACTGAGGAATAAAATATGTAAAAACAAATTAGTTCATGTGTAGTTATACACGTATAGTTAAATTCATTTTAATTTTGACTTTTATAATTTTCTAGGTTTACAGTAAACAGCTAAATGTTTCATCACTAGATTTACAGTCTTTTCACAATATCATTCAAGTTATGTTTTCCTATCAAGAATTCATGTAGGGCCTGTACCTTAAATAGAGAGAAATTTCGATATATGGAATAGGTATACAGGTGTCTGCCAAATTATAGATTTTGTTTAAACGGGTTATCTATTGTTGTTGTTGAAACCAGAAAACTAAATATAAAAAAACAAAAATAAGTGATCTTTAATGTATTCAACATATGAACGGAGGAACGAAGATAAGTTATGAAATGAATTGATAATGAATAATTTGTCATTCACCAACGAAGATAAACGGTGTAAAGGTATATACCATATTATAGATTTTATCTAAACGGTTTATCTATTGTTATTGAAACCAGAAAAGTACATAAAATAAAAAATTAAGTAATCTTCAATATATTCAGCATATTAACCGAGGAACGAAGATAAACTACGAAATGAATTGATAATGAATAATTTGTCACTCACCAACGAAGATAGAAGGTAATAGTAAAACATGACAGAAAAATTTTATGAAAATACCTTAATGCTGGGGAACTAAATGTAAGAATAGGAAAGCCTACATCGGTGAATCCTCTGAAACCCTTAGAATTGGGTGTAGTGGATATATGGCTGCCACCTGCAATAAAGTATGCAGCGCGGCAGCTGAGATTATCAAGACTTAGGTCAGTCAGTGACTGATGGGTTATTGTGGATTACTTGGATTTCTTGCTGAAGCCGAGCTTAGAACTTGATAGATTTCAATGTTAAATATAAACTTACTGTTCCTCTGAGCTATAGTCAATTCTTTTTAGTGAGGCATATTTGCACAGACTCGCAGGGGTGCCCTTTTAGCTCGGAAAAGTTTCCTGATCGCTGATTGGTTGGACAAGACAATTGTAACCAAGCAGATAGCAGAAAAATTTGTCAAGCTAAAAGGTCACCGCTGCGAGTGGGTGCAAATGCGCCTCATTAAAAAAAATATTTTTTATATGAATGGGTTGTTTGCCCCCAACCCACTCCCCAAATCTTGCTTGGGCTAAAACTGAGACTTACGATGGTAATTCTAAATGTGTATGGTGGCCAGTCCCATGGCCATGTTGATGAAGAGATGAAGAGTAACCTTTATTCTTTGCCTCAGACAATGATATGTGCTCGGCATCGCTACCCAAAAATGGTTAGGTCAGGAATACATGCCCTGTATTGCTACCCAAAGATGCTTTGGTCATGAATACATGACTGGCATTACTACCCAAAGATGCTCTGGTCATGAATACACGACCGACATTGCTACTCAAAGATACTTTGGTCATGAATACATGCCCGACATTGCTACCCAAGATGCTATGGTCATACGTGCCTGGCATTGCTACCCAAAACGCTATGGTCATACATGCCCGGCATTGCTACCCAAGATGCTCTGGTCATAAATGTGTCCCCATCATCGATGCGTAAGATGCTTGGGTCATGATACGTGCCCATCAACGAAACCCAAGACGCTTTGATCAAGAATATGTTCCTGGCATAGCTGCTTAAGACACTTGAGCTGTAAATACATGCCCAGTATTGCTACACAAGATAATAGTATCACGAACGGGTTTCTGGCACTGCTTCAACAGACGCTTAGGTCATGAATACTTGCCCAGCACTGCTACCCAAGATAGAAAGGTCACGAATACATGCCTGGTATCGTTACCCAAGATGGCTGGGTCTTGAATAAATGCCCAGCTTCACTACTCAAGATGCTTGGGTCATGAATATGTGCCCAATATTGTTACCCAAGACACTAGGGTCATGAACATGTAGCGGTATTGGTACCTAAGACGGTTGGGCCATGAATACGTGCCTGGTATTCCTACCAAAGAGGTTAGGGTCATTAATATGTTTCTAGTATCGCTACCCAAAACACTTGGGTTATGATTATTTGCCAAGCATCGCTACGCAAGATACTAGGGTTATGAATATCTGCCCATTAATGCCCAATATGCTAGGAATTGAATATGTGTTTAGCACCAATACCCTAAATGCCAAGACAATGAATACGTGCCCGTCTTCGCTACCCAAGAAGGTAGGGTCATAAATATGTGCCTAGCATCTGTACCCAAGAAACTTGGGTCATGAATACGTGACCGTAATTGCTGCCCAAGCCGCTTTGGTCATGAATAAATGCCCATCATTCCTACCCAAGATGGTAAGGTCATGCCTATGTGGCTAGCATCCCTACCCAAGATGGTAGGGTCATGAATACGGGACCTTCATTAACCCCGAAGATGGTAAGGTCATGAATATGTGGCCAGCATCCCTGCCCAAGATGGTAAGGTCATGAATACAGGACCTTCATTAACCCCGAAGATGGTAAGGTCATGAATATGTGTCGAGCCTCCCTACCCAAGATGGTAGGATCATGAATACGTGACCTTCATTGCTACCCAAGATAGTAAGGTCATGAATATGTGCCTAGCATCCATACCCAAGATGGTAGGGTCATGAATATGTGGCTAGCATCCCTACCCAAGATGGTAGGGTCATGAATACGGGACCTTCATTAACCCCCGAGATGGTAAGGTCATGAATATGTGGCTAGCATCCCTGCTCAAGATGGTAGGGTCATGAATACGGGATCTGCATTGCTACCCAAGATGGTAAGGTCATGAATATTTTTCTAACATCCTTACCTAAGATGGTAGGATCATGATCACGGGTCTTTCATTGATATCCAAGATGGCAAGGTCATGAATATGTGTCGAGCCTCCCTACCCAAGATGGTAGGGTCATGAATACGGGACCTTCATTGCTACCGAAGATGGTAAGGACATGAATATGTGCCTAGCGTCCCTACCCAAGATGGTAGGGTCATGAATACAGGACCTTCATTGCTACCCATGATGGTAAGGTCATGAATATGTGCCTAGCATGCCTACCCAAGATGGTAGGGTCATGAAAACGGGACCTTCATTGCTACCCAAGATGGCAAGGTCATGAATATGTGTCGAGCCTCCCTACCCAAGATGGTAGGATCATGAATACGTGACCTTCATTGCTACCCAAGATAGTAAGGTCATGAATATGTGCCTAGCATCCATACCCAAGATGGTAGGGTCATGAATATGTGCTTAGCATCCCTACCCAAGATGCTAGGGTCATAAATACGGGACCTTTATTGATACCCAAGATGGCATGGTCATGAATATGTGCCTAGTAACCCTACCCAAGATGCTAGGGTCATGAATACGGATCTGCATCCCTACCCAAGATGGTAGGGTCATGAATACGGGACCTTCATTGCTACCGAAGATGGTAAGGTCATGAATATTTGACTAGCATCCCTACCAATATGGTAGGGTCATGAATACGGGACCTTCATTGCTACCCAAGAAGTAAGGTCATGAATATGTGCCTAGCATACCTACCCAAGATGCTAGGGTCATGAATACGGGACCTTCATTGCTACCCAAGATGGTAAGGTCATGAATATGTGCCTAGCATCCACACCCAAGATGGTAGGGTCATGAATACGGGACCTCCATTGCTACCCAAGAAGTAAGGTCATGAATATGTGCCTAGCAACCCTACCCAAGATGCTAGGGTCATAAATACGGAACCTTCATTGTTACCCAACAGTGTAAGGTCATAAATATGCTCCTAGTATCCCTCCCCAAGATGCTATGGTCATTAATACGGGACCTTCATTGCTTCTCAAGTTGCTATGGTCATTAATACGTGTATGGCTCGCTACCCAAGACGGTTGAGTCATAAAATTCGCCATATTCCAATATCATAGTACGTCCATATAAGCGTTGAGAATCCCTTGCGAGAGTTAACGTTACTAGGTTAGCATTTTATCACCTCCACTTGATGCAAAGTGTGTTTATTGCTCTAGGATGTCAGGAAATTAAAACGTAATTCATGGATGAAGATTTGCAATGTACACGAGCCTGTCATTTTAAGCACTTTCATTATACCGTTGATGCAATTCCACGTTTTAAATGCATCTTTTATAAAGCTTTTTTTAATTGATGTTCTTGTGAAAATATTCACAAATGATCAAAATAGAATTAATGATTTAATAAAACTGCATAAGCAACAATAGTTCATAATTTGAAAGTGGGTGTCATAACAAAATGTGGTTCATAAATTGGTCAAATAAACTTTTTAATTCAATGATCAATCACGAACAGTACTATATTTTTGCTTGCGTATCATTCCAACATAAAAAACAGTATATTGACTAGTTAATATCACACTGGAACTTACATTGGATCAAATAAATTTACAAGAAAACAACAATCAAAACTGACAGTGGGATTTCCGGCTTTGATGCAATTGTCAGTGGGGAGTATTATAAACTTTTACACGCATATTCCCACCAGGTGTTCTGTTGCCTATGACCTTTGATTTTTTTTTTTCTTTTTTTTTTTTTTTTTTTTACTTGTATGTCAGTGGTTTGTATTACGTACGAAATTTGTTAATTTCTGAAGTTTATGAGGGTGTAGGTGTGTCTATTGTATATATTAGTTTACTTTTTTCGTGTCTAAATATGATTAAGTTCCGTTTTCATTTATCTTTTTGTATGTCAGTCGTTTGTATTACATACGAAATTTGTTAATTTCTCAAGTTTATGAGGGTGAAGGTGTGTTTATTATATATATTTGTTTACTTTTTTCATTTCTAAATATGATTAAGTTTCGTTTTGATTTATCTTTTTGTATGTCAGCCGTTTGTATTACATACGAAATTTGTTAATTTCTCAAGTTTATGAGGGCGTAGGTGTGTCTATTGTATATATTAGTTTACTTTTTTCGTGTCTAAATATGATTAAGTTTCGTTTTGATTCATCTTTTTGTATGTCAGTGGTTTGTATTACATACGAAATTTGTTAATTTCTGAAGTTTATGAGGGTGTAGGTGTGTGTATTGTATATATTAGTTTACTTATTTCGTGTCAAAATATGATTAAGTTTCGTTTTGATTTATCTTTTTGTATGTCAGTCGTTTGTATTACATACGAAATTTGTTAATTTCTCAACTTTATGAGGGTGTAGGTGTGTCCATTGTATATATTAGTTTAATTTTTTCGTGTCTAAATATGATTAAGTTTCGTTTTGATATAGGTATAAAATATTCTTTGACGAAGGGAGAAAATTATGAAGCATTTGCTTCATTTTATATCCCTAATATTACGGTCAAAAATGGATGTAAAATAATGAAAATATACGATTTTAAAAGGATTATCTCGTTTAAGAATTAATCACAGTATGTCTACTGACATATACCTCCCTGTCTGTCTGTAAACGTAAAGCATAAAGAGTAATGATAAAACATAATAGCAATGAAATATTACAAGTAACAACAGTGATAAACAACTTGCACTATCAATAACCACAAAATTGATGACAGAGACGATGAACCTATAATGGGGAAAAAATAGTCTCTATCTTACGTTATAGACTCAAGTGAAATTCAGCCTTTTTATACCATAAATGAAGAATCACGATAAGCAAATGGTTCAAGAATATTAAGCAAAACCTTCTCAAAATGTCTATATTTAATAAGGACTGATGAACTGTGCAGGATGTAATCTACAATAAGGATTTGCATGCACATTATACATCACTATTTAAGTCAGTGGTTCCCAACCTGGGGGAAATTTCAAGCTTCCAGGGGGGAAATAATTACACTACCTACTAACTAAAACAAGCGGAAAATATCCACATAGTACGTGCGGCAATTTGTTGTTAGCCATTCAATTGTGATATGATCATATCATTTCTCACTGACATGATATTCAAGGGGAGAATTGGAATATCATACCCCTTTCCGAGGCAGGTGAGTGGGCATAAGGGCTGGGCGGGGCATGAAGGGAGTAATCTGGATGGTTGAACTGGGTACAGGGGGGAAATGACAGAAAAAAGGTTGGGAACCACTGGTTTAAGTATTGTAAGTAAATACAATAAAACTGAAAACAATAAGCATTGCACGAGTCATCACTTTTGAACGGTCTCACAAGAGCAAAAATAGACAAAGAGACACTTCACTTTTTGAACAGTCTCAAAAAAAGACAGAAAAAGATCGCGTATTTTCTCTGTGAAATCCCTAAACCCACACAGATCTCTTGGCTTGTTAAGAGCGAATTACTCCGTCGCCTCAGGAAATTAAATTTATTTCAAGCACAAAGTTTCTAAAGAACATAACGGATCTCAACGTTGGCTGACGTAAAGAGCAATTCATCTATCGACAGGAAATTAGACTTCCATTGCACTAATTCATGTAGCTTCCTGCTTTTCCAACAAGAATTGAAGCTTGGCTTTGTTATAATAGTAATAATGATTACGTATTCATTGTAATTTTCCAGTCATAGATTTTTCTATTTAGTTAGACAAGTAAAGGGATTATTTCCAAGACGTTATCTCTCTTTTGTTCATAGATGACATTAATTTCATCTAGATAAACAATGACTTATTAGAAAGATGTTGTCACGAAATATAGCTAATGATTTTTCAAATACAATGGGTTGCTGTTGGTAAAAGTGCTGCTATTCGTAGAATCAGAAGTAGCTTTCAGTAATCAAAATTGAATAAAAGATGTAGATACGAAAACACCTTACCAAATGAATACAACAGTTCATATTTGCAAGACGGATTAGCCTTTTATTAAAAATTAAATTAAGCAGTGAAAAAAAAATAGCTCACCGAATGAATAAAACTCCTATTTGCAAAACAAATTATCATTTTTTTTGTCAAGAATAATGCTCAGCTTACTAGTCTGATAAGATTAATGGTGATAATATTACGATGATATCACATATTTTGCCAATTTTTATGATATTTAGCTAATAGTAATAGCGAACCATTCAGACTCTTTATTTCGATTTTCATATACGCCTTTCAAAATGGATTTTGATAGAGAAAAACAGTTTATCGTTGTTGATTATACATTACGAAAATAAATATTACTTAATGGAAGTAAATTATTAATATAAAAAAAAATTATTTTTCCAATATTGAGCCATGATAACAAGTATTGTGGTATTAACTTGGATTTTGATAGAGAAAACCAGTTTATCGTTGTTGATTATACATTACGAAAATAGATATTACTTAATGGAAGTAAATTATTAATATAAATTAGATTATTTCTCCAATATTGAGCCATGATAACAAATATTGTGGTATTAACTTATGGGTGAAGGTAATAAGATTGACAAATACTCGTATAAATAGATTTCTCTAAATATTTATACTTATTGATTGGTGTCTGGCAAACATGAAGAGAATTATTTGCCTAACTATATAGGAAGATAGATAGAAAGGCCTATAATATGAAGGTTGATAGATAGATAGATAGGTGGATAAATGGGTCTTTTTATATAATCAGTCTCTCCCTCCAACGCCATATCTCCCTCCAACTCCCTCCCTTCCTCCAGCTCAATACCTCCTTCCCTCCAACTCCTTACCTCCCTCCAACTACCTCCGTCCCTCCAACTCAATACTTCCTTCCCTCCAACTCCTTACCTCCCTCCAACTACCTCCGTCCCTCCAACTCAATACTTCCTTCCCTCCAACTCCTTACCTCCTTCCTTCCCTCCCTTAAACTCCAAACCTCTCTCCCTCCATCCAACTCCAAACCTTCTAGTTCCATACCTCCCTCCCTCCAGCTCTCTTCTTCCCTCCCTCATACTCCAAACCTCCCTCCCTCCATCCAACTCCAAACCTTCCAATTCCACAATTCCTCCCTCCAATTCCTTCCTTCCCTCCATCCAACTACGAACCTCCACCCCTCCATCCAACTCCAAACCTCCCTCCCTCCATCCAACTCCAAACCTTCCAATTCCACAATTCCTCCCTCCAACTCCTTCCTTCCCTCCCTCATACTCCAAACCTCTCTCCACCCATCCAACTCCAAACATCCTTTCCTCCATCCCTCCATCGAACTTAAAACCTCTCTCCTTCCCTGCAACCCCACACCACCTCCCCTCCAGTCTGCACCTCCTTCCCTCGCAGTACCTCCCTTCAAGAAAAAATAATAGCCCGAGTACACCATACGAAAAAAAAGCAATGATTCGTATGATCAAGACGAATCGTACCAAACTTCCCATCCCGGAGATGTTTTTCCGAGCCATGTCTCCGATTCACTTGATATGCTAATGATCTCGGTGCCGAAGCATGCGTGAAAGAGACTTAGTGAAGTACGGTGCATACTGACACTTGTTTTTTAAAAGTGGCATAGGGTATATTGCTACTTTTTTTTTTATTATACTTTTTTTCCATACAAGCATATTTCTCGGTTGAAATTACCTTAACAAAATAATTTCTTTTAATCATTTGGTTTCTGGAAATTCAATTGCGTAAATATATAGTTAATAATTAGTTTGGAAAATTGTAATCATTTTCTGTCTTCCTAAAATTTTCCCATCATGTCTTCTAATATGTACTGTATGTATGTATGTATGTATGCATGTATGTATGTATGTATAATTTTCCCATCATGTCTCTTAATATGTACTGTATGTATGTATGTATGTATGTATGTATGTATGTATGTATAAGTGTTCAGAAATGTCAATCTTAGTATGTATGTATGTATGTATGTATATATGTATGTATGCATGTATGTTAATGAAATGTCACTCTTATATATTGGTACGTTTTGGTGTTTAATTGTTAAATAGGGAAATATTCACTTGTTAGAGAGAGAGAGAGAGAGAGAGAGAGAGAGAGAGAGAGAGAGAGAGAGAGAGAGAGAGAAAGAGAGAGAGAGAGAGAGAGAGAGAGAGAGAGAGAGAGAGACCCCCCTCTATTCGCTAGTCTTCGGGAAGCATATTAACTCAGAAACAGGTCTAGACGGAAGGAGACTTCGCAAAATCTAAGAGAGAGTCTGTACGAGAATGAAGTAAACGGTAATGAGCAATCTGAGCTTTCGGTGGTATTCTTGGACAAGTTTCCAGCCACACTTTGTGCAACGAACTCACGTCGAAGTTTTAATGAAAACCTCTCTGCTGTACTTAAGAGGCTTGGCCCAAGGTGACTTGGCTTTGAAGCCTACCCAAGTTTGTCTTCTTCCGGTATATGACGACCGGGGGAAGATGGGTTGGCTGACATTGTGGCTTATTCATGAAGGGGTTTCAATTTTTATTTTAAATCCCTTATTGTCTACTTACAAAAATAGATTTTTATATTGACATAGGAACATGAAGGGGCAATATTTTTTTCTTAGAGCGTTGTAATAAATAAAATGTCATATATTCTTCATATAAAAATTGATTTTTACATTTATATGGGAACGTAATAAAGCGATTTTTTTCTTAGAGAATTGTAATGAGGAGAATGCAAATTATTGTACTTATAAAAATTGAGTTTTATTTTGATATAGGAACGCAATAAAGTGATATTTTTTCTTAGGGCATTATAATAAGTAAAATGCCAGTTACTCTACATAGAAAATTGTATGTTTATATTGATATAGGAACAAGAAGGTGCAATATTTTTTTTAGCGTTGTAATAAATAGTAGGCCAATTATCTTATTTATAAAAATTCATTTTTATATTGATAAAGGAGCGTGAAAAGTTTAATTTAAATTCTTATTTTAAATCCCTGGCTGTCTACATAGAAAATTTTATTTTTATATTGATATAGGAACGTGAAGGTGCAATAATTTTTTTTAGCGTTGTAATAAATAGTAGGCCAATTATCTTATATATAAAAATTCATTTTCATATTGATATAAGAACATGAAAAGTTTAATTTAAATTCTTATTTTAAATCCCTGACTGTCTACATAGAAAAGTGGATTTTTATATTGATATAGGAATATGAAGGTGCAATATTTGTTTCTTAGAGTGTTATAATAAATAAAGAGTCAATTATTCTCCATATAAAAATTGATTTTTATATTGATATAAGAACGAGAACAGGAGATTTTCTTAGAGTGTTGTAAATAGGAAATAAAGGAGAAATGCCAATTATTCTACTTATAAAATAGATTTTTATATTGATAAAGGAACATATTCATTTAATATGTTTTCTTAGATATTTGTAATAAATAGAATGCCAATTATTCTACATATAAAAATTGATTTATATATATATATATATATATATATATATATATATATATATATATATGTATATATATAATATATTATGAAATGATATAGAATATATCTATATATAAATATACATGTATATAAGCGTGTATATATATATATATATATATATATATATATATATATATATATATATATGCGTGTATATATATATATATATATATATATATATGTATATATATATATATATATATATATATATGTATATATATACATATATATATGTATGTATATATACATATATATATATATATATACATATATATATATATATATATATATATATATATATATATATATGTATGTATGTATATGTATAAATACATACATACATATATATATATATATGTACATATATATATATATATATATATATATATATATATATATATATATATATATATATTTATACATATTTATATATATATATAATATATATATATATATATATATATATATATATATATATATATATACATATACAGTATATATATACACATATATCCCTTTCAAACTCTATATTAACATTCTCTTCCTTCAGCATCTCTCACATAAAATAAACTTACATATAACATTTGTAGAAACATAAAAAATAAAATGAAAAAAATAATGTATAAATCAATTCTGCTAACTATTAATATAATTGTCATATCTTTGCTTCATAATGAATGATGTATTAACATAGCCTCTGGGAGAAATGAATATTAAAGGCCTCCTAAAATGGGTCTAAATCATATCAGTCATAATTCATAATTTCAGCAATGAAGTGGCAGTAATTATTTCTGATTACATGGTATTTATGAATACTTGAAATACTTGAAATGCGCAGTATTGGTATTTATTTCTTTATATTGAAAATAATGTTTGTTTTTTATTAGAAAAATATACTCTTAATGTTTTTACAATCAAATTTGTTAAGATCTTATGAAATGACTGTAAATGCTTGAAATACTCAGTCTACATTTTTAATTTCATGTTGATTTGTTTTTGTATTCTAATAAATAACATTTTTATTTCTAACTTTAAAAATATACTCTTAATGTTTTTACAATCAAATTTGTTAAGATTTTACGAAATGACTATAAATGCTTGTAATAGTCAGTCTACATTTTTAATTTCATGTTGATTTTTTTTTATTTTTTATGTTTTAAGAAATATAGTTTTTATTTTCAACTTTAAACATATACTATTAATGTTTTTACAATCAAATTTGCTAGGATTTTACTAGACGATTATAAATGCTTTTTAATTTTCGTATTGATTTTTCATGTTTTCTTTGTATGTTTTCAGAATTTTCAGGAAAAAAAATATATCTTTAACTTTAAAAATGAGAAAATATTTATTTCAACAAACAACATTAATATTCAACTTTAGTGATGTCTTCCTAATATCTTTACAATAATATTTGTTAAGATTTGGCAATAAAATAATAAAAAATAAGAGTCTTTCCTATTCAAAATGACATATAATTTGTATAAAAAAGAATTATCATTATTAACTGAAAATTTATCCTCGTTTCCCAGGAAAGACTTAGAATAACAATGAACTAATCTATAGCTAAAACACTGTTGGAAAAGAATAGTCTTTTGAATATAAATTATGTATTTTGTACTGTAATACTATAAGCTCTACGGGTATTAAAAGTAATGTTGCACAGAATTGCATTGATAGAACATGTTTAGACATACAGAATAAGTTCCATATAAACTATAGGAACTTTAACAAAACAAGAGGAAGAGAAATAAGATAGATTAGTGTGCCCGAGTGTACCCTCAAGCAAGGGAACTCTAATCCAAGACAGTGGAAGACCATGGTACAGAGACTATGACACTACCCAAGACTAGAGAACAATGGTTTGATTTTGTAGTATCCTTCTCCTAGAAGAGCTGCTTACCATAGCTAAAGAGTCTCTTCTAACCTTACGAAGAGGAAAGTAGCCTCTGAACAATTACAGTGCAGTAGTTAACTCCTTCGGTGAAGAAGAATTGTTTGGTAATCTCAGTATTATAAAGGATACAATCATTAGTTAATTGTCCTAAAGTTAGGATGTGATTCTTCTTACTTTTGTATTGCAGTAGGATTCGATCTTTTATAGAGTGATGCTCATTTATTATTTTTGTATTGTTGCGTACGAGTTTTGTTTACATATTCTCACTTGAGAGTCACAAATTGTTAGAGAAGAGCAGAGATGTAAGCCTGAGAGAAATTATACGTATTTTGATTAAAAGTCTCTGATTATATCCCATCAACCTAAAAGAAAAGTCGGCGAAGATGCAGCTCTTCTAGGAGGACACTCCAAAATCTAACCATTGTTCTCTATTCTTGGGTAGTGCCATAGTCTCCGTACCATGGTCTTACACTGCTAGAGTTCTCTTGCTTGAGGGTACACTCGGGCACACTTTCCTATCTATTTTCTCTTCCTTTTGTTCTGTTAAAATGTTTATAGTTTAAATAAGAATATTTATTTCAATATTGTTACTATTCTTAAAATATTTCATTTTTCCTTATTTCCTTTCCTCAATGGGCTATTTTCCCTGTTGGGGCCCCTGGGCTTATAGCATCCCGCTTTTTCAACTAGGGTTGTAGCTTAGCATTTGATAACAATAATAATAATAATAATAATAATAATAATAATAATAATAATAATAATAATAATAATAATAAATATTGTTATTCCAGGTAAGTGAGCTAATATCAGGTAAGTGTAATGTAGGTCAAACATTATATATATATATATATATATATATATATATATATATATATATATATATATATATATATATATATATATATATATATATATATAGTAATTTTGAACAAATATATGAATTACCCTCAAGACAAAATAATCTCAGCTTCCATTAAAGAGTTTAGAACACCAGAGAACGACTCTTTAGCTAAAGAAACTATGGAACAGAAGTCTTTTTAATATACAGATATTTGCAAAGGTCATAAGTAGCTCCTCTAAGTCAACATTAATCCTCACTTTCATTAAAGAGTTTAGAAAATCAAAACCTTAATCTACCGCTTAACTACTCTTTAGCTCAATAAACTAAGGAACAGAAGTCTTTTCAATATACAGATATTTGCAAAGGTCATAAGTAGCCCCTCGAAGTCAACATTAATCCTCACTTTCATTAAAGAGTTTAGAAAATCAAAACCTTAATCTACCGCTTAATAAACTCACTAATAATGGCTACATTACGAACTGTATCCTCTTACAATCTCTAGAAGGAGGATAATGGCTATAAGGCTCCCTGCTCCGAACCTCTAATTAATCTTGTTGCTCCGAATTACTTTCTTAAATTATGATGCTTCTGCCGTAGTTCAAGTAGCTTGGGATAATGTTCATCGTTTAACTACCATAACAAGGGAACTTTCCTAAGAGTTCAATTTCTCATAACCTATTTTCCTAAGAATTTGGGAATTTGTCTTAACAATATAATTAGGGTTATCTGGAACATATAGGGTTGGATGGAGAAACTAGCTATATAATTATGATGTGATGAGGTCATAGTGAGGGGTAGATGGAGATTGTTTGGGCATGCTCTTCGCACTCCCCAAGAGAGATTAGTTCGCCAAAATTTCAACTGGTCTTCACAAGGCACCATGAATCTTCTGTAACAGTCAACTAATGTCTACGGACAGCGCACAGACCTTTTCATATGGTGACTTAAGATGGTGTAAAGCTCAATGTTGATCAAAAAGGAAGAGTTGAAAAACACAGGCTTACATGGCTGAAAACTATGAAGCACGAAGTAGATGATGAATTGAGAAGTACTGATTTAAAAGCTCAAGATAGAGACGACTGGCGAAATCTAACCGAGGCCCTTTGCGTCAATAGGGGTAGGAGGAGATAATGATGATAATTATGATATTATATACAGTATATAGATCAGGGGTTCCCAACCTTTTTCTTCTTCTGTACCCCTTAGGAAGATTCACAGATGTCTGTGTAGCATTAAAACTGATAATGAAAAAGATAAACAATGAAATTGATACCGTGATATATTTCTATCACTTCTTATTTCTTTTCCTCTTGTTTTGTTAAAGTGTTTATAGTTTATATAAGAAATATCCATTTTAATATTACTGTTCCTAAAATAATTCATTTTTCCTTGTTTCCTTCCCTCACTGGGAAATTTTCCTGTTCGAGCAACCTGAGCTTATAGCATCCTGCTTTTCCAACTAGGGTTTTAGCTAGGCAAGTGATAAATAATTTGCAATCCAGGGAAAATAAATGATCATTTAAACAGGGAAACGACCCTCCTAATCTGCAGCAAAGTAAACAAAAACATTTCCTCATTTTGCAATTCCTGCTATTAACGTGTTTTTTGGGGTGGTGAGGGTGGGCGGGGGGGGGGGGGGGGGGGGGCTGTGGAACCCTAGCAGTATTAGCCAAACTCGGCTGAATCCCTCTTCAGGCTGGGAGGAGCGCAGAGAGGAGAGGTCCCCTTTTCTGCCTTTGTTTGATGTTGGCTATCCCATCAAAATTGGGGCAAGTGCCTTAGTAAATAGATCGATCTTTTGCAATGTTTAGTCATTCTTGACATTCTTTAGAAGGTCAAATAAGGGACATCGAAAATGAGATTTAATTTGAAAATGAGAGGTATTTGAAGAAGGGCTGTTTGTCTCCTATTACCCTACTGTTAACTTGAAAAGATTCCGTTGATTGGGCTGGCCAAAATACTGGAGCAATGTTGAAACTAAATCCATGTATTTATACATTTAATTTTTGGTTGTTTTAAAAGATAAAACGGAACCGGGTAAGGGGTCGAACCTGTGTTGTGTGTGTGTGTGTGCATATCTATGTAAATATTTAACCGCCCTTTTTGTCGGGTCGCGTACACTAGTTAGTAACATTTACTCTAAAATGTGTCCAAGAATTATAATCCTCTATCATCCTCAAAG
>NC_090727.1:135325938-135333438 GCF_036898095.1 Palaemon carinicauda | reverse complement strand
CTGGTGATTGAAAACTTGAAGAGACAGGAAGTCTCTGAATAGTGTGTTGTCATTGTAAGTTCCCCTTTTCCTGTGGTATTTGACCATTGCAAAATGGTGATTGAAACCTCAAAGAGACAAGAAGTCTCTGGAACAGTGTGTTGTCATTGTAAACTCAATTTTTTCCTGTGGTATTTGACCATTGCACATTGGTGATTGAAACCTCAAAGAGACAGGAAGTCTCTAGAACAGTGTGTTGTCATTGTAAGCTAATATTTATTTCGTATGGTATTTGACAATTGTAAATTAGTGATTGAAACCTTGAAGAGGCAGGAAGTCCCTAGAACACTGTGTTTACATTGTAAGCTCCTTCTTTCCCGTGATATTCGACCATTGCAAATTAGTGATTGAAACCTCGAAGAGACAGGAAGTCCCTAGAACAGTGTGTTATCATTGCAATTTTTTTGGTTATTTGATCATTGCAAATTGGTGATTGAAACCTTGAAGAGATAGGAAGTCTCTGGAACAGTGTGTTGTCATTGTAAACTTTTTTAGTTATTCGACCATTGCAAATTAGTGATTGAAACCTTGAAGAGACAGGAAGTCTCTAGAACAGTGTGTTGTCATTGTAAGCTCAATTTTCTCCTGTGGTATTTGACCATTGCACATTGCTGATTGAAACCTCAAAGAGACAGGAAGTCTCTAGAACAGTGTGTTGTTATTGTAAGCTCATTTTTTTCCTGTGGTATTTGGCCATTAAAAATTGGCGACTGAAACCTTGAAGAGACAGGAAGTCCCTGGAACAATGTGTTGTTATTTTAAGCCCAATTTTCTCCTGTGGTATTTGACCATTACAAATTGGTGATTGAAACCTTCAAGATACAGGAAGTCTCTTGAACAATGTGTTGTTATTTTAAGCTCAATTTTCTCCTATGGTATTTGACCATTACAAATTGGTGATTGAAACCTTCAAGATACAGGAAGTCTCTTGAACAATGTGTTGTTATTTTAAGCTCAATTTTCTCCTATGGTATTTGACCATTACAAATTGGTGATTGAAACCTTGAAGAGACAGGAAGTCCCTAGAGCAGTATGTTGACATTGTAAGCTCTTTCTTTCCCGTGCTATTCGACCATGGCAAATTAGTGATTGAAACCTCGAAGAGACAGGAAGTCTCTGGAACAGTGTTTTATCATTGTAAACTTTTTTGGTTATTTGATCATTGCAAATTGGTGATTGAAACCTTGAAGAGACAGGAAGTCTCTAGAACAGTGTGTTGTCATTGTAAGCTCCCTTTTTCCTGTGGTATTTGATCATTGCAAACTGACTATTGAAAGCTTGAAGAAACGGTTTTCTGGTCGTACGTTGTCAGCGTTACTATGGTAACTCAGTGTTGCCAGCCATAAATAGAAATAATCCTCATCTATATTTCTCACTCTTTAAAGTAGAATGCCTTCCAGGGAGAAGATCTAATTCAGATGACCTTAATGAAGTACTACAAAGGATAATGTTGTTGGAGAAGTAAATTACTGGTCGTAAAGAAGATTGGACATGTAAGATTATTGTGAAATAAGACGAAAGTGACAGCGATGTACATGATAAAATTGTGAAATTTTATCACAACAGAATATGGAGGTGAATTTTTATTTGTTTATTTAGTTGTTCGAATAATAGAATCGTTACTGTCAAGAAGACCCACTTGGAATTTACTAATGAAGATCTGGAGAACTTGGGTTTTTTTTACTGCAAAATGCACAACATCAGGACTCATTTATAATCCACAGACAAGTAAAGAGGGAAATTTTCACACATTAAGACCCTTATTATGACACTCAGTAAACCAGGTGAACTATCTTCGAGATTTAAAAAAATCAACTACATGTTTCTTATTATGATGAAAAAGAGATTTAGGGTTGTGGTGGTCGATGTGGTAACGTCCCAAACTGGTGAACGCCAGACTAAGGTTCGAGTCTCGCTCAAATTCGTTACTTTCTTTCGTCGCTGCAACCTCACCATCCTTGTTACCTAAGGATGCAGGGTTATGGGCGACCCGATAGGTATATCTGCTGACATCTGAGTGATGCATTTGTTTACAAACTCATGTTATGTATATAGTATCTCTTCTAAGCCAAAATTATGCTATTGGGTAAATAGAGTTAGATCTAAGTATTTATGAGCAGGGATAGATGGAGATGGTTTGGGCATGCTCTTCGCACTCCCCAAGAAAGATTAGTTCACTAAACGTTCAAAGAGCTAAACCAGGCACTAGAAGAGTTAGAAAACCCAGGCCTACATGGCTGAGGACTATGAAAAGTGAAGTAGGAGATGATGAATGGAGAAATATTGTAGTTCACTAAACGTTCAAAGAGCTAAACAAAGCACTAGAAGAGTTAGAAAACCCAGGCCTACATGGCTGAGGACTATGAAAAGTGAAGTAGGAGATGATGAATGGAGAAATATTGTAGTTCACTAAACTTTCAACTGGGCTAAACCAGGCCCTAGAAGAGTTATAAAACCAGGCCTACATGGCTGAGGACTATGAAAAGTGAAGTAGGAGATGAGGAATGGAGAAATATTGTAGTTCACTAAACTTTCAACTGGGCTAAACCAGGCCATAGAAGAGTTATAAAACCCAGGCCTATATGGCTGAGGACTATGAAAAATGAAGTAGGAGATGATGAATGGAGAAATATTGTAGTTCACTAAACTTTCAACAGGGCTAAAACAGGCCCTAGAAGAGTCATAAAACCCAGGCCTACATGGCTGAGGACTATGAAAAATGAAGTAGGAGATGATGAATGGAGAAATATTGTAGTTCACTAAACTTTCAACTGGGCTAAACCAGGCCCTAGAAGAGTTATAAAACCCAGGCCTACATGGCTGAGGACTATGAAAAGTGAAGTAGGAGATGATGAATGGAGAAATATTGTAGTTCACTAAACTTTCAACTGGGCTAAACCAGGCCCTAGAAGATTTATAAAACCCAGGCCTACATGGCTGAGGACTATGAAAAGTGAAGTAGGAGATGATGAATGGAGAAATATTGTAGTTCACTAAACTTTCAACTGGGCTAAACCAGGCCTTAGAAGAGTTATAAAACCCAGGCCTACACGGCTGAGGACTATGAAAAATAAAGTAGGAGATGATGAATGGAGAAATATTGTAGTTCACTAAACTTTCAACTGGGCTAAACCAGGCACTAGAGAAGTTATAAAACCAAAGCCTACATGGCTGAGGACTATGAAAAGTGAAGTAGGAGATGAGGAATGGAGAAATATTGTAGTTCACTAAACTTTCAACTGGGCTAAACCAGGCCATAGAAGAGTTATAAACCCAGGCCTACATGGCTGAGGACTATGAAAAATGAAGTAGGAGATGATGAATGGAGAAATATTGTAGTTCACTAAACTTTCAACAGGGCTAAAACAGGCCCTAGAAGAGTCATAAAACCCAGGCCTACATGGCTGAGGACTATGAAAAGTGAAGTAGGAGATGATGAATGGAGAAATATTGTAGTTCACTAAACTTTCAACAGGGCTAAAACAGGCCCTAGAAGAGTCATAAAACCCAGGCCTACATGGCTGAGGACTATGAAAAATGAAGTAGGAGATGATGAATGGAGAAATATTGTAGTTCACTAAACTTTCAACTGGGCTAAACCAGGCCCTAGAAGAGTTATAAAACCCAGGCCTACATGGTTGAGGACTATGAAAAATAAAGTAGGAGACGATAAATGGAGAAATAGGGATTTAATAGCTCAAGATAGAGACGACTGGCGAAATGTAACCGAAGAGGCCATTTGCGTTAATAATAGTAGGAGAAGATGATGATGATGATGATTTATGGCGTACTATATTTAAACAAGTAAATATAAATCTATTCTTCAGGGGAAATAAAAAAGGTTCTTTGAATGTTTCCTCTGAGTTGCAAAAGCCCCAAGAGATATCAATAAGTTAATGCTCTACTCTATATATATCTAGCATCCTAGAATAGTTTTATTTCAGGTTTGGTCTTCAAAGCATTCTGACTTTTCTTGTTTCTTTTGTTACTCGGGACGAAAATGGTTTTTGGTAATGTTCATACTGTACGATATTTATTGTTACTTAGAAATTGTAGATGTGTGGATTAATAAATAATATTAATAATAATAATAATGATGATGATGATGATGATACCAATACTACTACTACTACTACTACTACTACTACTACTACTACTACTACTAATAATAATAATAATAATGATGATGATGGTGGTGATGATGATGATGATGGTGATGATGATGGTAATAAAAATAAGTGATGAATACCTTTTATATAATGAAGGTGGGAAATCTATTCATATAAGTAAGACCCGCTCCCCCCCCCATAAAAAAAAGAGATTTCAAAGGAGTTCCGAACGGTAGTTAATTTCATGGGGGGAAGGATACGTCATTTCTATTGGCTGATGATGCTGTCATCATGGTCAACCATGATTGGTTGGTATCGAGGTTTACGTTCATGTGATTCGTTGATAAAAGAATTCATATGCAATACTACATTAGGTGATTACTCAATGATGAAAGCACATATAAATAATAAATATAAAATATAATACAAATATAATCTAGTTCAATAGGATATTTTATTATATGCTTATTTCTCTCCTCAGTTGTTTTTCCATTATTGCTTACAAGTAATGAATTCTATGATTGAATGTTTTTATTTGCTATGCAATGTACATAGTATACTCAGGGATAAATAATGTTTTTTTATTTCATGTGTCTATCACAATAATAAGAAAAATCTTCAGAATAATTAACCGCTCTCTCTCTCTCTCTCTCTCTCTCTCTCTCTCTCTCTCTCTCTCTCTCTCTCTCTCTCTCTCTCTCTCTCTCTCTATTTACTAAGGCACCTCTCTCAATGCTGGGGTGGTAGCCGACATAAAAAAGGAACAAAAGGTGACTTTTCCTCTCTTCACTCCTCCCAGCCTGACGAGGGATTCAGCGGAGTTTTGCTGGTACTACTAGGATGCCACAACCCACCCTCCCCCGCCATCCATCACAAATGAATCTTCATATGCTGAATCCCCTACTGCTGCTACCTCAGCGGTCACCAAGGCGACCGGAGGAAGCAGCAGGGCGTACTGGAACTGCGTCACAATTGCTTCCCATTGATAATAATCTGCTAAATACAGTTAAAAAGTCACTGTTGATGAGTCTTACAAGGTAAAGTCTAGGTTTAGGTTTCGAGGCTTGTGGTTAAGTAAGCCAAAGAGACCGATGAAATCAGTTGTAAACGTTATAGTTAAATGTGGCGTGCCATGTCCGTAGATTCATGACCTGGCTTCCTACCTATCTTGTCATTCATCTTGACATCATTCTCTCATGTATAACCTGTTCTGCTGCCTAGTATTATTCTTCCTATGAGAAGCCTAACAACATAGAGCCAGTGTTTTACCAAGGGCATACCAATCTGTATCTTCCAGTGGACGTTTTAAACAGTAACACGGTAAACGGATTAATAAATAGGTTAAAATGGATCATAAAAACTCGAAACGTTCAAGGTAATTCGATCTACTCAAGAGCAAATGAATTCTCTGTGGATGGAATAAAAAATCATTGATATATCGAAAATCCTTGTAAATCCTTGAACACTGACAATTTATATATCTTTAATTTTCTTATAAAACTACATGTTTTCAGCAAGCAAAGGGGTCATCGAGATGAAAGTATTTACACTATAGAAGGTTATAATTAATTGTTATTTTTCAATTACCATGGAGAGATTATAAAACAGATTAGATAGTATATTGTAGCAATTAGGCACCCTTGGTATAAACATCATTACTTCCTCCAACGAAGTTGTAAGTAGGTTATGCTTTACACCCTGTTTGTGTTTGTTTGTGTATGATTGTTTGTGAACAGCTTCCTGGCCACAATATTAATCGTAGAGTAACGAAATTTGCAGGAATTACGTGTTATTTAATAATCTGGAAATGATTAAATTTTGAAAGGTCAAGGTCATAGGTCAAGGTCACAGTCAAGAAAAATGTTCAATTCACGTAATCAGTCATAAGTTTGAACATCGTCGTCACTGAGACTTCAAATCTGGTTCATATTTGAGTGCACGAAAATCCACGCCAATTGATACATGTTAAAGTCAAATGTTAAGGTCAAGGTCGAGCCAAAGGTTCAAGAAATAAGCTGCCATGACGGAGGTCTACGCTCTACTCAGTGCCTCTCTGGTTTTTATTCATTTTGATATATTTAAAACACAAAAAGAGCAACAACTCCGTTCAGTTAACTATTGCAAGGCAATTAATTATTTAGATATGCTTCTATGAGAGATTTCTCTATTACCTCATCTTTTTAAATCTTTAGTATGAAGAATAAACAATCCCTTTTCATCATTTATTTCATAAAAGACTTTATTAAAGCAAAACAAATAGGATTCGATAACTAATAAATAATGAGTTCAAAATTTTGAGTTTCCAGACAAAAATACTTTTCATAATAGATATTGCAACAAAACTAATAATGGGAGAAGATGATATTTTGTAAATAAACATTTCACTGTTTTCCTTCAAAAGAAAATCCTATCATGATAGATATTAAAAAAAGAGAGAGAAAACGATAATCTATAGATAAACAATTAACTATTATCATTTTGTTTCAAATAAAAAACGTCTTATCATAATAAATATTTCAGAAAATTTCAAAAAGAGAGAACACGATCATTTATAAATAACAAATTCAACTTTCTTTGTTCATAATGAAAAAAAAAAAACTCATCGTAATTGATATTTTAGCAAAATCAAAAATTATATCAAAATTATAATGGTCGTGCCTTCTCCATCATAAGGCTCAATACTAAACAGTATCCTAGAAGTTTTATTCCAGCTGTGACCAAGATGTGGAATGTTCTTCCTAATCGGGTAGTTGAGTCAGTAGAACTTCAAAAGTTCGAACTTGCAGCAAAAGCTTTTATGTTGAACAGGCTGACTTCAGTCTTTTTATAGTTTATATATGAAATATCTGTTTTAATGTTGTTACTGTTTTTAAAATATTCTATTTCAATTGTTCATTACTTCTCATAGCGTTTATTTATTTCCTTATTTCCTTTCCACACTGGGTTATTTTTCCTTGTTGAGGATATTAGGCTGATAGCATCTTGCTTTTACAACTAGGGTAGTAGCTTAGCTAGTAATGATAATAATAATAATAATAATAATAATAATAATAATAATAATAATAATAATAATAATAATAATGATAATAATAATAATAATAATTGGGAGGCTTATAGCATCTTGCTTTTCCAACTAGGGTTGTAGCTTAGCTAGAAATAATAATAATAATAATAATAATAATAATAATAATAATAATAATAATAATAATAATAATAATAATAATGATAATAATTGTGAGGCTTATAGCATCTTGCTTTTCTAACTAGGATTGTGACTTAGCTAGAAATAATAATAATAATAATAATAATAATAATAATAATAATAATAATAATAATTGGGAGGCTTATAGCA
>NC_090727.1:135318438-135320938 GCF_036898095.1 Palaemon carinicauda | reverse complement strand
TGAGTTGCAATTTCATTCCCTTCTTTATATGGAATTATACTGTATATGTATAAACATTTGGTATACTACCACTACTACTACTACTACTACAACTACTACTACTACTACTACTGCTACTACTACTACTACCCATTTTGTTGTTGGAATTTCATTCTCAAATTAATATGGAATTGTAGATATAAACATTTGTTATTCTACAACAATAGGAAGACCTGAAATTGAATATTCATTGTAGCTGTTATCTGGCTCAGATTATGGATTCTCTCTCTCTCTCTCTCTCTCTCTCTCTCTCTCTCTCTCTCTCTCTC
Source organism: Palaemon carinicauda (assembly GCF_036898095.1). Classification (NCBI taxonomy): domain Eukaryota; kingdom Metazoa; phylum Arthropoda; class Malacostraca; order Decapoda; family Palaemonidae; genus Palaemon; species Palaemon carinicauda. The sequence continues at coordinate 135,320,630 of NC_090727.1, read as the reverse complement.
TCTCTCTCTCTCTCCGCATATATATACATATATATATATATATATATATATTTATTTATATATATATATATATGTATATATATATATATATATATGAATATGTATATATTATGTTTATACAAATATATATATATATATATATATATATATATATATATATATATATATATATATATATATATATATATATACATATATTGTATATTTATATCTTTGTATATATATAGATATATATATATATATATATATATATATATATATATATATATATATATATATATATATATATGGGTATTTTATAAGTGAATGCATATACATACACAACAGATATGTGTGTGTTTGTCTGTGTACTTAAATATATTCTCCTATACTTTGTGATACAGTGGTACCGAAAACTACATTTCCTACATATCCCAGCAATAAAACCAACACAAACACACACACATCCCTATAATTCAAACTAAGACCGCAGTAACAAGGAAACGCAACTCCTAAACAAATTTGACTTCCATCCATGGCAAGGAGCAACTAAACCGAAGTCAGATGAGACCCAGAAAGGCTTTTCTTCAATGTTTACATTACTCTAAGTCATATCAGTGTTCCTAGTGAGGCCGGGGCACGCGAAGAAGTCTTCTCTGTTTGAGTCGCTTCTTGGAATTCTTAAAGGGAGGATTGATAGTCATTTAGGTTAAAGAAGGCCATAAACAAGGGTTATATTTCGTGAAATCCTATTTGCAATGGATAATCTGTAGTTCATGGATTGCATGTAGATATCAGATAGGAGTGAAGTCATGAAATGCTTGTTTTTTTTTTGGCAATTATGTCGGCTCTGTTTACATCCGTTTAAGACTATTGAATTTCTTGCAAGGTGAATTATTACTATGATATCTGTGTTGATGGGTTTATGTATGTACTCATATATATATATATATATATATATATATATATATATATATATATATATATATATATATATATATATATATATATATATATATATATATATATATATATACCGTATATACTATCACCTTAAACTAGGAGTATGTTTCCCAATATATAATTTTCCATATTTGCGACTGATATAATTATAAGATACAATTTTATATATATATATATATATATATATATATATATATATATATATATATATATATATATATATATATATATATATATAAATTACGACTACAACCTATTCAACAGATAATAAATTCTTACTCTCAATAGATTTTACAACAGTAGATGCATATTCTTAATAAATAAAATCATAGTTATCGTGATGAATAAAAATTTCTTCATAATAAATTTACATTCGTAAACGGATGTAATTTTAAGAACAAATCCCTCCAAAAAATATTGGGAGTTGAAGGGCAGGACAGGATCAGAAATGAAACTATAAGAGAGATTGGTCGAGTACCATATATGAGTTTGATCATGGTGAAGGGTAGATGAAGATGGTTGGGGCATGCTCTTTGAACTCCCCAAGAGAGATTAGTTCACCAAACTTTCAACTGGGCTCCAAAAGGCACTAGAAGAGTTGGAAGACCCAGGCCTAAATAGCTGAGGACCATGAAACGTGAAGTAGGAGATGATGAATGATAGAAACGACTTACCAAATCTCACCGAGGCCTTTTTGCGTCAATATGCGTAGTAGGAGATAATGGTATTGATGATACAGATATGAATATAATTGTCAACATTCAAATATGTAGGTTCGAAGCCATATGGCTGTAACATTTTGATACGCATTAGAGAGAGAGAGAGAGAGAGAGAGAGAGAGAGAGAGAGAGAGAGAGAGAGAGAGAGAGAGATGATGATGATGCTGATGATGAAACAGATATGAATATAATTGTGAACATTCAGATATGCAGGTTCAAAGCCATATACCTATAACATTTTGATACGCATGAGAGAGAGAGAGAGAGAGAGAGAGAGAGAGAGAGAGAGAGAGAGAGAGAGTAAGAATGTGGTTATTCAAGTAAGAGCAGCTGTGTTTACCTAGTTGATTGCATACCTCCGCCTTTCAAGCTCTCACCTTTGTATCCCTTGATCAACGTCTTTGTCAGCTCTAAAAGATATAACTCCGAAACGCGAAGCCATTGCTGGAACTACTTGTTGTGCTAAAGCCTGACTCTTATGCATCGAAGCCATCTGTCGGCGTGTTGGTTTTGAGCCAGGATTTACATTTG
>NC_090727.1:135310938-135313438 GCF_036898095.1 Palaemon carinicauda | reverse complement strand
CTGCACATCGTGCTCGACCCGCCTGCAACAAAACGGCCTTGTAATCCGGTACGACAAGTGTACCTTTGGCGCCAACGAAGTGTCGTTCTTAGGGCACCGTATCACTCCTGAAGGAGTCCATCCCCTCCCTGAGAAGGTAGCAGCCGTTCAGAATTTCCCCACGCCCTTGACCGTCAAAGCTCGTCAGGAATTCTTGGGCATGATCAACTATTATCACCGTTTTCTGCCAGCCATTGCCGCCACTCTTGCTCCCCTCTACGCCTCCCTCAAGGGCAAGCCAAAGGACCTGAAGTGGGGTCCCCTTCAAGAAGCAGCCTTCTGCAATGCAAAGAAGGCCCTATCAACTGCTGCGGCTCTCACTTTTCCTATCCCACACGCCCCTCTCCTTCTCTCCACCGATGCCAGCGACGTCGCTATTGGTGCAGTACTCGAGCAGGTGGTCAAAGGCTCGCCCCGCCCATTGGCTTTCTTCAGCAGAAAACTGTCCAAGGCAGAATCGGGTTATTCTACCTTCGATCGAGAATTGCTGGCGGTGCACTTGGCTGTCCGTCACTTTCGCCATTTCTTAGAAGGTACGCCCTTCGTCATTCGTACAGACCACATGCCTCTGGTGCACGCCTTCACTCGACAGTCTGACGCCTGGTCCGCCCGTCAACGCCGACATCTCTCCGCCGTGGCTGAATACAATTGCACCCTCCAATGCGTCCCTGGGAAAATGAATCCCGTTGCCGATGCCCTGTCAAGAAACACGTTGGCTATCGTTCAACTGGGATTGGATTACAACGCCCTGGCTGAAGCCCAACGATAGGATCCAGAGTATCAAGCTTGTAGGACATCCTGCACGTCCCTCCGTTGGGAGGATTTTCCCCTCGAAGACTCCAACACCACCCTCCTCTGTGACGTCAGTACTGGTAGACCGCGACCTTGGATTCCTGCTCCCATGCGCCGACAGGTGTTTGATTTCATCCACGGCCTTTCACATCCCTCGTGCCGTTCTACTGCACAGCTGCCGAAGGCAAAGTTCATTTGGCACGGCATTTCTAAGGATGCTAAGGATTGGGTCCGTGCGTGTACTTCTTGCCAAACTTCCAAAGTACATCGACACACGGATTCAGGAGTGGGCACCTTTCCCCAACCTCAGCGTCGTTTCGCACACATTCACGTCGACGTTGTAGGCCCCCTACCCACATCACAAGGACATCGTTACCTGTTTACCGTCATCGACCGCTCCACTCGTTGGCCTGAAGCCATTCCCATGGAAACTGCAACGTCCGCCTCATGTACATCTGCCTTACTCTCTGGATGGATTTCAAGATTCGGTATCCCTGAGCATATTACTTCTGACAGGGGAACAACTTTCACCTCTCAATTATGGACGTCATTAGCGAATCTCCTGGGCATCACCCTACATCAGACAACGGCCTACAACCCCGCTGCCAATGGAATGGTTGAACGTTTTCATCGCACCCTCAAAGCAGCTTTGATGTCCCGCAGCAAGGATTGCAACTGGTTTACTCAGCTTCCCTGGGTCCTCCTTGGACTAAGGACCACTCCTAAAGACGCCCTTGACGTCTCGGCAGCCGAAATGGTGTATGGCGACCCGTTGGTCGTACCTGCCGAATTTTTTCCTTCTACAACCTCCTCAGACGATCTCCAGCGCATACGTCACGTCGTGGGAAAATTTACTCCGTGCCGCCAGACTTACAAGCCCTCAGCGAAGCATCACATACCAACGGACTTGCACTCTGCAACGCACGTCTTCCTGCGCAACGACACCAGCAAGCCACCACTAACGCCCCCTTACACGGGCCCTTTCCTTGTGATCCGACGCAGTCCGAAAGCATTCCTCCTAAACATTCGGGGCAAAGAAGACTGGGTCTCCATTGATCGTCTAAAACTTGCTTATCTTCTGCCAGATGACCAGCCTACAGTTCGCCTCTCTAGATCAGGGCGCCCTATTTAACATGTACAGTATGTCATTTTTAGGGGGGGAGCCATGTACCAACCGTGTGTCACACAATTGTACATAATTATTTTGTATATATTATGGTTGTATCTGCGCTCTTCCCTCGCACTAAAAAGAACCTGAATGATCATGTCTCCGTTTTGCTCAGTAACATTATCTGTCTCTCGAACAGGTCATGTCCTGTTGCCTTGAGGTTTTGTATATAAAGAAGAGTGTTCCTTAATAAATAACTCAGTCGTTTCCAATCTGCCTTTGAGTTCACAACTCCTCTCTCGGCCCGTCACAACAGCTTTGCTGATCATAGCGATACGTAAACCCTTTCACCACGTTAGGGTATCCACACACAGAAAGGGATATAGTTCTGTATCTTGTGAGTATGAAAATTTACATACACCAAGTGTTTATAAGTGCACACTAATACTGTAATACGTTTAAAATAGAATTTTTGAAAACTGGCTTCGATAAAAATATCATTTTTTTTATATGAAGATAAAAAAATACGCTAAAATTATCTCTAACTATATCAATTTTAAT
>NC_090727.1:135300803-135305438 GCF_036898095.1 Palaemon carinicauda | reverse complement strand
AGACTGTTCCGGAGATGTATTATTCGTAAATACCATTTGAATGACATTCATTTCTTGCCCCAAAAGATAAGAGTCCCATTTGCTTAGTGTAACTTATGTAGCCGTCATGAAAGACGCTACATTCAGTAATATTTTATTAGTACAAAAGGCTGTGATCATCATCATCATCATCTCTTCCTACGCCTATTGACGCAAAGGGCCTTGGTTAGATTTCCCCAGTCGTCTATTTCTTGAGCTTTTCATTCAATACTTCTCCATTCATCATCTCCTATTTCACGCTTCATAGTCCTCAGCCATGTAGGTCTGAGTCTTTAAACTCTTCTAGTGCCTTGTTGAGCCCAGCTGAACGTTTAGTGAACTAATCTCTCTTGGGGAGTGCGAAGTACATGCCCAAACCATCTTCATCTACTCCTCATCATGATCTCACCCACATATGGCACTCAAGTAATCTCTCTGATAGTTTCCTTTTTAATCCTGCCCTGCCATATATATATATATATATATATATATATATATATATATATATATATATATATATATATATATATATATATATATATATACATAGAGTGTACATTTTTCTTTAGGTGTATGTGAATATTCACATAAAAGTATTTCTCTTGGTACATTTTTGCGGTTAAAAAGTGAAAAAGCGTCTTTTCTAAAAATCCTATGGGTAATCTCTTAGCCTGTATATTTTTCCCTTTAGAGAAACTAAGTTATTTCCTACACGAGAGAGATTTTCGATCATGCTATCAACTGGACGAGAGGTTTGAAGTAGGAGAGAATTGGTACCGTTGACAATTCACTTTATCTTCCCGGTGGGAGAAAAAGAAAATATATATATAACGGAAACGCCTCAGGTGTGATATTGGAATTGGGTCACGTTTTTGATGTGGGCGTATCTTTTTTTTGGGGTGGGTGGGTGGGTGAGGGGTGGGGGGGGGTGGGGGGGGGGCGGGATTTTGAATGATTGAAAGTAACATATATATAAACGGAAAGACTTAGAAATTTGTACTCTCTCTCTCTCTCTCTCTCTCTCTCTCTCTCTCTCTCTCTCTTAGGGATTTGAATGATTGACAGTAACATATACAATAAGAAAAGGCTTACGAAACAAGCTCTCTCTCTCTCTCTCTCTCTCTCTCTCTCTCTCTCTCTCTCTCTCTCTCTCTCTCTCTCTCTCTCTTTAGGGATTTTGAATGATTGACAGCAACATATACAAAAAGAAAAGGCTTACGAAACACCCTTTCTCTCTCTCTCTCTCTCTCTCTCTCTCTCTCTCTCTCTCTCTCTCTCTCTCTCTCTCTCTCTCTCTCTCTCCTCTCTCTTAGGGATTTTGAATGATTGAGAGTAACATATACAAAAAGAAAAGGCTTACGAAACACACACACACTCTCTCTCTCTCTCTCTCTCTCTCTCTCTCTCTCTCTCTCTCTCTCTCTCCTCTCTCTCTCTCTCTCTCTAATACATTACCGGGACAAAATTCTTCCATATTAATACAAGAGGACTTCCAATACAATTTACCGTTTCTTTATCCATAAAATGAAAAAAAAAATATTGAATTTAACTAATACTTCATCACACCTATTGAACGTTACTTAATCAATCTTTGAGTAAGAAAAGACCCAATAAGCAGTTTACCCAACAAGGTTTGCTAATTCCTTCAGTAAATCATATCCATAAAAAGTAAATTTAACACAAATTTCTCTCCAACAAATAAACGTTCATATTTCAAATCATAAATGAAAATTTCAAACTGAAACCAACCAGCCTTCTAATTTGACTCTAACACCAATGCGAAAAAAGATGAATGAAAACCCACCAAAAATGAGCCATTCACATCATCAAACAAGGCTTGCGAATGACAATTCCGAAGTAGGGCTTCAATTGACAGAAGGCATCTCTTTGAAAGGCAGCCGGTGGGGAGGTACAAAGCAGTGCTGCAAGGCAATCTACATCAAAACAAAAACTGACTGTTGCAGCGAACATTGAGGCTATCACCAGTGGAAAGGCGAAACGGGAGGGGACCAAGGATAGATTGTATATAATTCGTTTGTTGGACGGGTTTTAAGAGTATTTATAATTTCTAACTCTATCTAATTCTGTATATGTCATTGTAACCCTTTCTGAGTGGGGATAGTTTAACGAGGTGAAAGGGTTCACGTATAGCCATGATCTGTTAAGCTGCTAAGCTGTACTAGTCAGGGTGGCCAAAAAAAAGAAAGAAAAAAAAACACGGTCTCAGAAAACTGGGTCTCGGAAAACTAGTTCTCAGAAAACTAGGTCTGGAAAATTCGGTCTCAGAGAACTGGGTCTCAAACGTCTGTGCTTGCATCTTAAAACCTTTAACTTTTTTTAAAACTATATTTATAGGTACTAAACAGTATTTTACTATTAAAAGAACATTTATTGAGTAAATCCAATGCCTTAATTAAACATAAGTACACATTTATACATTTTGTTTGCCTTTCTGAAGCTCTGTTAGAGAACATGATCATTTTTTTCTACCATTTAGGACGTAAATATTCAACGTGGTTTTGAGACCGAGTTTTCCGAGACCGAGTTTTCCAAGACCGAGTTTTCCCAAGTCCGAGTTTCCAAGACCGAGTTTTCCGAGACCGAGTTTTCCAAAACCGAGTTATCTGAGACCGAGTTTTCCAGGACCGAATTTTCCGAGACCAAGTTTTCCGAGACCGAGTTTTCCGAGACCGAATTTTCCAAGACCGAGTTTTCCATGACCGAAATTTCCGAGACCGAGTTTTCCAAGACTGTGTTTTCCAAGACCGAGTTCTTCCGCGACCGAGTTTTCCGAGACCGAGTTTTCCAGGACCGAATTTTCCAAGACCGAGTTTTCCAAGACCGAGTTTTCCGAGACCAAGTTTTCCAAGACCGAGTTTTCCCAAGTCCGAGTTTTCCGAGACCGAGTTTTCCAAGACAGAGTTTTCCAAGACCGAGTTTTCCTAGCACCAATAGTCAGGACCCCCCATACTAAGTTGGCTTGCTGAGATATCAGATGAAAATCTCCCACCATCAACAGTAAACACTAGCCAGCGTGGTGATAAAAACTGGCCAAACTCCAGATATGATTCAGGACATTTCTGAGGCCATTGTCCTGCATTTGACAAGAAAAGACTAAATTTGTTCTTCATGTTGTATGTCATTGTAATATCTGAAGTGTGTGCCCATGAACCATCCCTCACCAGGCTATCGAACCTGAGCCCTTTCGATTTTGAATAGGCTATAAAACATTCAAAAACCTAAAAAATGTTTGTACAGACAGCACATGTCAGAAATGAAAATATATACTTTTTAGATAATGATAATCTACAGATTACTTATCTCAGAAAAGAGGTACTTATTAATAAAACATCAAGGCTAACTCATGATAAGGCTCCAGTAAATGATTGATCCCAAGTTCCCTGGCGTCATAGCTTCTAGTGCCATTGAAGTCCTAGCATCAAAGGACTTCCTGCCTCTTAATTAGGATGATGAACCTAACGCTCAGCTACTTTCAAGTCAATTGGGTTTAGAATTAGGGTTGAGGGTTAGCCTTTTCAAGAGTGATTTCAAAGAGTACTCGGTGGATTCCCAACTGTGTTACATCATTAGCCAATAATACACTGTTAAGAATTTGCCATAATAAAACGGTAAAAATTATGAATAGTTTCACTGTAATACATGAGTGTGTGCTTACCTATCAATAATTCTCAAGTGTGAGCATTACTGACATTAAACACTATAGTCCATTTCTTTTAGCTAGTCATATTTGCACCGACTCACAACGGTGCCCTTTTAGCTCGGAAAAGTTTCCTGGTCGCTGATTGGCTAGAATTATCTTGTCCAGCCAATCAGTGATCAGGAAACTTTTCCGAGCTAAAAGGGCACCGCTGCAAGTCGGTGTAAATATGACTCGCCAATCAGCGATCAGGAAACTTTTCCGAGCTAAAAGGGCACCGCTGCGAGTCGGTGCAAATATGACTCGCTAAAAGAAATGGACTATAGTATTGATTGCTGAGCAAGAGATACACTGTCAAAAATTGGGAGTAAAATAACGATAAATATCCTGGAATAAAAGCTGCCAGGCATTTGACGTTTTAAAAACGGATATATTGACGCAAAGGAGTGATATTATGGACATCAATCCATAAACAATAATACCAAAGTAGACTAATTACGGTCGACTTTATTTTACTGAAATACGGCTGAGAAGAGTATATTTCCACATAGAGTAAAATTACGGTCGACTGAATTTGAGAACAGTATATTTTCACGTAGGGTAAAATTCCGGTCGACTGTATTTTACTGATATACGGCTGAGAACAGTATATTTTCACGTAGGGTAAAATTAAGGTCGACTATATTTTACTGAAATACGGCTGAGAATAGTATATTTCCACATAGGGTAAAATTACGGTCGACTGTATTTTACTGAAATACGGCTGAGAATAGTATATTTCCACATAGAGTAAAATTATGGTCGACTGAATTTAACTGAAATGTGGCTGAGAATAGTACATTTCCACATGGAGTAAAATTACGGTGGACTGAATTTTACTGAAATACGGCTGAGAACAGTATATTTTCACGTAGGGTAAAATTACGGTCGACTCTATTTTACTGAAATACGGCTAGGAA
>NC_090727.1:135288303-135295803 GCF_036898095.1 Palaemon carinicauda | reverse complement strand
TGATGATAAGATAACATAAATTATTCATGATATCGACATCCTTTTATTCTAATATTGCGTAAAATATCAAAATCCTTTTTATTACCAAACCGGATATAATTATTTTTACCCACACAATATAACTATTAAAAGAAGCATTTACATGCAATTTTATATGCATTTATATGCAATTTTATATGCATTTATATGCAATTTTATATGCAATTTTATATGCATTTATATGCAATTTTATATGCATTTATATGCAATTTTATATGCATTTATAGGCAATTTATATCCAGTTCATCATATTTTTTTTTTTTTTTGGGGGGGGGGGGGCTTTAATGATTTGTTGAAGATGGAGTAACAAACTAAGTATATATTTTGTTTGGGTATTTAGCAGAAATATAACGGCGAATATGTTTGTTTACACAAAGTGGCCATCAAACTTTCAGGGCTACCAATGAACAAAACGTAACCAGACACTTAAATCACCGTAATTACGATAAATCGAGAACCCTAAGCAACATGAACTACATAGATTTATTACATGCATTACATTTTAAATTGTATGATATATAGCTATAATGGTTATTTATTTGTAAATTTGAGTCTATTTCATCGTGTTTTGTTGGTAGTTTGGCAATTCATGTCGTCTATGATTTGCGAGTCCATTATCGGCGCAGGGGAAAATTAAAGTCCGCGTTACTAAGAGATTATTTATCTTCATTATGGTAGTCATAGAATATTTATATAAAGAAACATTATACAAAATAAAACTATATTATAGTTATTATAATTTACTTACAATAATAATGGCGAGATAAATTCGATATTTACGATTGTCAACCAACGTTCCTCCCCCGTTTCCTAAAATAAGCCAATAGATGGCGCTGGTGCTTTGTTTATAAATGAAAATACCTGAATTTTTACTCTGGAAGAACGAAGAAGTAACCATGTGGTGAAATTAATATATAATAGTATCAATATACATCAATACTATATGTAATAAATTAATTCCAACCTACTCCTCAAATTGTGATATAAGCCTTATGCGCTAATTTCCCCCGTTTCATTAGGAAAACTCATTTTAAACCGGAAAAGGCGATACGAGATATGACGAGATAATAATAATTTTCTTTTGGGGAATAAAGGTAATTTTTCGACTATCAGATAATCTGGTGATGATAAGGGCAATACAGTCCGGCATAACATTTAAAAGTAAAGAATGTATTACTGCTCCTCAATTTTCCGGAAATAATAATAATAATAATAATAATAATAATAATAATAATAATAATAACAACAACAACAATAATAATAATAATAATAATAATAATAATAATAATAATAATAATAATAATAATAATTATTATTATTATTATTATTGATAATAATAATAATTAAATTATTAATTGATTAATTAATTAATTAATTAATAATAATAATAATAATAATACTACTACTAATAATAATAATAATAATAATAATAATAATAATAATAATCTTTTTTTTTCATTAACTATGAATAACCGGCTGTAAGACTATTATGACATTATGAATAAAACAATGTTTCTCATAATAAATTCATTTCAGCTTGACCCCTTGTTGCTTGATTTCAAGATAAAAATTCCAATGTTTTCACAAAGTAAGAAAATTCTTTTGTACCAAAGAGAAAAGCAAGCTAGCTCTCTAGTATATCCTTTAAGAAATATAATGAAAGGCATCAAATGTAAGTTATGACGATTCTATTTGCTTTAATGGAAGCTGTTCATTATATCTATAATACGCTGTGTTGATAGTTATGTACTGTTAGGATAATAAATTATAGTAATTATGATCCCTCTGGGTAGTTAAATGGACTGGTTATAATTCAGGTCATCTGGTTTTGGTTGTATGTGGCAATGTATATTTTATTTCAATATGAACAAATTGTACCACTTGATTGTACAGCTTCATTGATATTAACAATCAATTTCTCAAGTACAATAAATTTGAAAATCAACATATAATGGAGCTTATGTTGTAGATTATAAATATATATATATATATATATATATATATATATATATATATATATATATATATATATATATATATATATATATATACATACATATATATATATATATATATGTATATATATATATATATATATATATATATATATATATATATATATATATATATATATATATATATACATATATATACGTATAAATATATATATATATATATATATATATATATATATATATATATATATATATATACATACATATATAGTTGTACTATTCGTTTACCCATTCATTCATATTCCGAAGATGAAAAACAAAACACTATCACGAAACAGATACCTAAAAGCTAACAACTGAAATTATACTCTTGATATATTTTTTCAGCAATTCATTAATCAATTTATTCAGTTTCCAAATAGGAAAATCAAAACACCATCACGAAAGGTTTAAAGGTTACTCATGAATGGCTAGGCAAGAGACAGTGACATTGACCTATCAAGCAGGACAATGCCCTAGAGACTGATGATATATACATATGACCACCACCCAAGCCACCTCTCCATCCAAGCTAGGACCAAGGAGGGCCAGGCAATGTCTGCTGATGACTCAGCAGGTAAACCTATAGGCTCCCCAAACCCTCGATTCTTAGCTCACAAGGATAGTGAGGTTGCACCGACCAAAGAAGCTAACAAGTTTGAGCGAGACTAAAACCCCAGTCTGCAGATCACTAGTCAGGGACGTTACCATATACGCCACCATAACCCTAATTAAATTCTAACAACCGAAACAACACAACTTATGATATATTACTACATCAGGCAATCAATAAAAAATACTAACAACTAGACTAACACAACTTAGGATAGATAGCTACATAAGGCAATCAGAAGAAATGAAATTATCGCTTTAATTGCCATAGTATTTTTCATTCCCCCTCGCTAGAGAAAAGTTTAACTACATTACCCTAAATGCTACGTTTCGTGCTTGCATCTATTATGGCTTAACGACCGCGTATAGAGCCCCAGGTACTGCAACATGCAGAGTGATTATGCTGTCTTGCAACTACACTTTAATTATTATGGAGCGCTTGAGTTTTCAATGCTGAAGAAAGGTGATGCATTAGAATTTTGACAGTAATTATTTGGTTAAAATTCTAAAGCCAATCAACGAATGATTTTAATGTAATTTATTATTTATTTGTTTATGAGTTTACAATCCTTCTTTATCCCCTTATAACCTAATGTCCATGATTTCGTGTGATAATTGCAGGGAATTAAAGTAGATAATGAGAGAGAGAGAGAGAGAGAGAGAGAGAGAGAGAGAGAGAGAGAGAGAGAGAGAGAGAGAGAGAGAGAGAGAGAGAGAGAGCTTGTATGATTATTTAACAAGCTCAGGAAATAGTTATAAATTATTATTTTGCATGACCAGAAATATCGATTTTCTTTAACATGAAAATTTGGTTCCAAATTTCTAATTTACATTTTAATTTCTGATTCGTCTTATTTACCAATAATTTCTTCTTTTTTTCGTTCGTTTATATGATAAAATGTATGTACGATCTATATTATTTCTCGGAGGATTTAAAGACATTTTAATAAAAATTAAAAAGAATGATTACGCTTGAAAAGAGGGAAATATATCAGAGAAATATATTCTTTTTAATTTAGATTTTGATTTCTGGTTCGTCTTACTTACCAGTAAGTTTTTTTTATGTTCGTTTATATGATGATAAAATATGTGTACGATATATATTATTTCTCAGATATTTTAAAGACATTTTAATAAAAATAAAATAGAAATATTACGCTAGAAAAGAGGGAAATATATCAAAGAAATATATTCTTATTTTTTCAGATAATTAGATTAAAAAAAATCGATAGCACTAACCCTCCCATCTCTCTCAATAGCATCGGAACTCGGGACCCACTCAGGCCCTCTCCAGCACAGTTACCATCAGACGCGTTGGGTATGCGACGAAGATAATCATGTTTGAGCCGGGCTGGAGGGCCTTGTTACACAGAATCCCTCATCTCCACTGATAATAGATGTGTCAAGCTCGTCTGGCAGGGCTTCAGAGGAGGTGGAGATACCTTGCAATTAACTAGAGCGAGAGTCTTTGTTCCTGAAATCTGCTGGGGGGACATCATCTAGGATGTGTGTTTTGTTCGGGTGTTGAACACATACGGGATGGAGACGCTAAACTTCGTATGTATAATTCATGAATTGTATCAACATGTAGAGAGAGTTTAAAGTCGAAGCGTATGTCATACTTAGACTGTAAATATTAAAAAACCTATATTTGTTCCTAAATTTGAATGATTAAATTAAAGGTCAATTCAAGGTCAAATTTGAGATTACCTAGTTGTTAAACTTACGTACATCGTATAAATATCTAGTGTGTGTATTTATGTATGTATGTATGTTTGTATGTATGTATGTATATATATGTATATATATATATATATATATATATATATATGTGTGTGTATATACATATATATATATATATATATATGAAAATATATATATATATATATATATATATATATATATATATATATATATATATATATAAATTATATATATATATATATATATATATATATATATATATATATATATATATATATATGTGTGTGTGTGTGTGTGTGTGTGTGTATATACACATATATAATATATATATATATATATATATATATATATATATATATATATATATATATATATATATATATATATATACGTATATATATATATATATATATATATATATATATATACATATATATATATATATATATATATATATATATATATATATATATATATATATACTAAATTCTATATTAAACATTCTAAAAAGAATCAAAATAACTAAACATCACAGCTAAACTCAATCACCCTATGGGGCCCTTGATACTAAACTAACAAACATTCAAGATATTTCCTCAAATCAAATACTACAGAACTACTTCGAGAAATATCTTATATCTGCAAACTCTTCTCTTCAGCTTGACCCAGTTTTCGAAGTCTTTTTTTTTTTCCCAGTATACTCGAAAGTATTTTCTTCTCCTGAGATAACTAATGGAATTTCACAGACGTTGGCATGTAAATTGCCTGATAAGAAGGCAAGTAAGTGACTGGGATTTTGCGACATTTTTTCAACTTAGTGGTTTGCTTTTAAAAGAAATGTTTTCTTTCTCTTGATGATATATTCTTCAGATACTATGTAAAGATATGATAGTTTTATTTGAGTTAATATCTACTGTTTTTATTATATAAAAAATTATGACGAGCAATATAAGACAGTAAAAACTGAAAGGAACAGATCAGAAGATAGCCAGAACTAACACAGATAGTCTGGGAAAATAATCTCCCCTGTGTAATAAAGAGCAAGTGTCTGGTTATATGTGTGTATATACATATATATATATATATATATATATATATATATATATATATATATATATATATATTTATATATATATATATGCATATATATATATATATATGCATATATATATATATATATATATATATATATATATGTACATATATATATAAATATATATATACACATATATATATATATATATATATATATATATATATATATATATATATATATATATATATATATAAACATAAAAATATATATTTATATATATATATATACACATACATATATATATATATATATATATATATATATATATATATATATATATATATATATATATATATATATATCCACTCATGTTACTCGGTCTTTCCTCATCCTTCAGATAGGGAGAAGAGGATGTAGTCATACCATGGTGAGAAGGGATGTAGTTAGGAACGGGAAAGAGGTAGGATGGGTTGAATCTATATGTGTGTGCGTATGTGCATGTCTATGTAAATCCTTAGCCTTCATAATTGACGGGTCTCGTACACTAGTATAGAAGAACATTGTATTCCTGCTCACGTAATCGGCCTGCCTCTTATAAAAGCCTTTCTCTCTCCCTCTCTCTCTCTCTCTCTCTCTCTCTCTCTCTCTCTCTCTCTCTCTCTCTCTCTCTCTCTCTCTCTCTGCGAAAACTTTGAGGCAAAGTTATTTCTATTCCCCGTGTAACGTGACAGCCTTTCCCCCTAAAATAGCTCCTTCCGCTCTTCCCCCAACAAAATATTTTCCCTTCTGAAGTTTCCTAAGAGAAGACTTTCCTCTTTATCCGAGACGATACTTTGACGGCAAAGAGTTGATTGACTTTGTGTCTGAAGGAGTCTTATCCAGGACTACAGTTTGCTCTGGGTTTAGACTAAAGAAAGAAAGACTATAATACCCAGACTAGAAAACAAAGTCTAAAAACAAAGACTAAAAAATAAAGACTTGAAAACAAAGACTAAAATATGTGTATTGTATTAAAATTTACAGTTAGCTTTGGTCTTAGACTAAAGAAACAAAGACTATAAACTCCAGACTAGAAAAGAAAGTCTAAAAAACAAAGACTAAAAAATAAAGACTTCAAAACAAAGACTATAAACTCCAGACTAGAAAACAAAGTCTAAAAAACCCAAGAATAAAAAATAGACTTGAAAACAAAGACTAAAACACGTGTAATGTATTAAAATTTACAGTTAGCTTTGGTCTTAGACTAAAGGAACAAAGACTATAAAATCCAGACTAGAAAACAAAGTCTAAAAAACACAAGACTAAAAAAAAGACTTAAAAAATTGTAATGTGGAAAAATTTACAGTTAGCTTTGGTCTTAGACTAAAGAAACAAAGACTATAAAATCCAGACTAGAGAACAAAGTCTGAAAAACCTAAGACTAAAAAATAAAGACTTGAAAACAAAAACTAAAAGACACAGACTTATGAAACGAAGACTAAAAAACACAGACTTATGAAACGAAGACTAAAATCCAATGACTAAAAACTAACGCTAAAAATAATAGTAATATGGAAAAATTACAGTTAACTTTGGCCTTAGATTAAAGAAACAAAGACTAATAAATACAGACTAAAGAAACGAAGACTAAAAACAAATGACTAAAAGAACAAAGACTAAAAACAAAGACTAAAAGATAAAGACTAAAACAATTGTAATGAGGAAAAATTTACAGTTGGCTTTGATTTCAGACTAGAGAAACAAAGACTAATAAATACAGACTAAAGAAATGAAGATTAAAAACACATGACTATAAAAAAACAGACTTTAAAACAATTACTAAACACAATTGTTGTGTGAAAAAAATTCTTAGGTTTTATATTTTCATGGTAAAACATAATGATCTGATTGATGCCAACGAAATTAGGAGGAGGTTATGTTTTACCTACTGTTCGTGCGTTTGTCTCTGTGTGTGTTTCTTTGTGAACAGCATCCTGGCCACAATTTATTAATTTCCTTGTTACCTTTCCTCACTTGACTATTTTTGCCTGTTGGAGCCCTTGGGCTTATAGCATCCTGCTTTTCCAACTAGGGTCGTAGCTTAGCAAGTAGGAATAATAATAATAATAATAATAA
>NC_090727.1:135280803-135283303 GCF_036898095.1 Palaemon carinicauda | reverse complement strand
ATAAGATGTGCTTTGGTTAAGTAATCAAAGAGTAATGTGAATTTGTAAGAGTATACCATGAAATTCTTTCCGTTTTCTTTAAAGCGTGACACAAAATAGATAACACACATACTACTGTATTAATATATAAATAATATAACACATAGATAATCATTTTCAGAGAAAACTTGGAGTACTATTAGTAAAATTGTAATAAATCCTTCGTATACACAAACACCGAAAATCATACACTGCCGCATCATTTAAATAAATAAAATCAATCAACTGCCGCACCATTTAAATAAATAATTACCACAAAATGCATTATCCTTCGACTCCTATCGGGTCAAAATTACCTCTCTTTACACAATCACATTATCGAGAACCGTCTAATGGTCTCTCAGCAAATATCTTAACGGCACAGGACTCCATTGCCCTAATTGCATTTACATGTTGCAATACCCATCGGAGGCAATGAGTGTTTCATTAACTGGCATCGTCTCTCTCGTGTTCTCTCAAGAGGTCAGGGTCGTCTGCTTCCTTTACAGGAAGAGGTCACGAGCGGGCCTCTCTCTGGAGAGAGTCATTTAAACATGTTTAGGTATTATGTGGATTTTTTTTTTTAGCCAACTCATTAAACTTATTCAAGGACTGTTTCATTTAGTATAAGAATTTGTGAGTGATGGAATTGGGAAGTTAATACAACATTGTGGATGAATTTCTGGAAATATATCTGAACGATAATGCCAATCAATTTGGGCTTATGTATGTGTGTATATATGTATATATGACAGCTGTGTATTTACACACACACACACACACACACATATATATATATATATATATATATATATATATATATATATATATATATATATATATTTATATATATATATATATATACAGTATATATACAGCATATATATATGTATATATATACACACATATATATACAGCATATATATATATATATATATATATATATATATATATATATATATATATATATATATATATATATTACACACAGACACAACCAAACGCTTGTTATTCACTGAATATTTAATTATTTCATTGTGTGTTCATATGCTTCAATACATATCACTTCTATTTATATCAGCATTCAACCCCTTTATCCGAAAAATAACTTAATTGAAAGCATTAGGCTTCACAGAATTTCAAGTTAATCCTAACTTAAGTACCGAATTTAAACTAATGTTTTTTCTTAATCCCTGGCTCTGTTAAAAAAAAATAGTTTAGATAAATACGAAGCAGAAAAATAAGTAGTTTATGCTATTTTTAAAGGTAATTTGTTCAGTCACAAAAAAAAAAAAAAAATAAAATATTAAGACTCAAATAAAACGATGTAATTCAGGTTCATCCATGTTATGAAATCATGATTTTGGTTGAAATGTAAATACCTATAAATTTCCAGGATTATCTGGATTAATATCAGTTTGTTTATAGAAGTAATGAATGTATTATATATATATATATATATATATATATATATATATATA
The DNA here is from genome assembly GCF_036898095.1 of Palaemon carinicauda. Classification (NCBI taxonomy): domain Eukaryota; kingdom Metazoa; phylum Arthropoda; class Malacostraca; order Decapoda; family Palaemonidae; genus Palaemon; species Palaemon carinicauda. Next base: position 135,281,804 of record NC_090727.1, on the reverse strand, counting down.
TATATATATATATATATATATATATATATATATATATATCTATATCTATGTATATATATGTATATGTATATATATATATATATATATATATATATATATATATATATATATATATATACATATATATATATATATATATATATATATATATATATATATATATATATACATATATATACATATATATATATATATAGATATATATATATATATATATATATATATATATATATATATATATATATATATATATATATATATATATATATATATATGTCTGTCTGTGTATGTGTGCCAATCCCTTATTGTTGAGGATACCTTAACGTGGTGAAAGGGTTTGCGTATCACCATGACCAGAAAAGCTGTAAAAGTTAGGGTCACCGTTACTAGATTTGTTTGCTGTGACGATCAGACAGAAGTCTCTCACGATCACCAATTCGCAGTGGGCAGCGTGGTGATGAAAACTGGCCAAACCTAGATTATTATTACTTGTTAATCTACAACCCTTGTTGGAAAAACAGAATATTTTAAGCCCAGGGGTCCCAACAGGGAAAATAGCCCAATGAGGAAAGGAAACAAGGAAGAATTTTAATATTTCAAGAACAGTAGCAACGTTAAAATGAATATTTCCTATTTAAACCATAAAAAAATTAACCAAACAAAAGGAAGAGAAATAATATAGAGTAGTGTGCCCGAGTGTACCCTCAAGTAAGTGAACTCTAACCCAAGATATCTGAATTCTTCGTGGTTGTTGTTGTTCTTGTTGTTGTTGTTATTGCACCAGCCACCCGTTGAGATACTACTACTAGAGAGTTATGGGCTCCTTTGACTGTCCAGACAGTACTACATTAGACAATTCTCTCTGGTTACGATTCATTTTTTCTTTGCCTACACATACACCGAATAGTCAGGTCTATTCCTTCCAGATTCTCCTCTGTCCCCATGCACCTGACAACTCTGAGATTACCAAACAATTCTTCTTCATCAAAGGGGTTAGCAAC
>NC_090727.1:135270803-135275803 GCF_036898095.1 Palaemon carinicauda | reverse complement strand
GGGCTTTTTATCATTGAATTTTGATATAGGAGAATATGAAAGATTCTTTAACATTGATATTTGATAAAGGAAAATACAAAAGACTCTTTAACATCAAATTTTGATAAAGAGAAATATGAAAGACTATCAATGAATTTTGATAAAGGAAATATATATGACTCTTTAAGATATAATTTTGATAAAGAGAAATATGAAAGAATATAATTGAATTTTGATAAAGGAAAATATGAAAGACTCTTTATCATTGAATTTTGATAAAGGAAAATATGAAAAACTCTTTATCATTTAGAATTGATAAAGAGAAATATGAAAGACTATCATCGAATTTTGATAAGGAAAATATGAAAGACTTTATGTCATTGAATTTTAATAAAGGAATATATGAAAGACTCTTTATCATTGAATTTTGAGAAAAGGAAAATACGAAAGAATCTGTATCATTGAATTTTGATAAAGGAAACTATCAAAGGAATATTATCACATAAAAATAGCAACTGCTATGAAAATAAATAAACCACAATGCATAAGTTCACTAATTTAAAAAAGAAAGAAAAAAAAAAAAACAATGCAAACTACCAACTTAAATGAAAACAGACCAGCAGTCAAAATTGTTCGTGGAATATTACCATCAAGGAATGAGAATTTATGAATTTATGTACATACATTTATCACAGAGCGCGTATATTTTAGAATTGGCTTTGTTATACAAACACGATATTTGAAATGTAGATGACTGTGTACGTCGAAAAATATTCAAATTGATACAATGAATAACATTCAAATACCAACTGAAAATATGATTTTACAAAATAAATTCTAGATCAACAGGGTATCAGATTTATGTTCATTTTTCATCTCCGATGCATTTTGGTGGTATGTTTATAATGTATAAACGAGTATATTCGTCTGTTTAGTGTTGTGGGAATATTTTAACCCTCTGGTAGTCCGGCCCGGGACAAACTCGCTCTCAGGCCGTGGGTCAGGCTTATAACGGTGTGCGATGACACCATGAGTCAACCTAATTATGTTGACGTTTCATATACTAAGTAACATAGTAATACAGATAAAAAGAAACTTAAAATGACTTTAGAAAGTTGAATTAATCTTATATATGGCTTAGTTTAGTGAGATCGGTGTTACTGTGGTATGACAATGAGACAATATCCAACAGATTTTGGAGATTCGAGAACAAAGCCCTCAGAAGAATATTGGGAGTTAAATGGCAGGACAGGATTAGAAATGAAACTAAAAGAGAGATTACTCGAGTGCCACATGTGGATGAGATCAAGGTGAAGGGTAGATGGCGATGGTTTAGGCATGTTCTTCCCACTCCAATTGAGTGATTAGTTCGCCAAACTTTCAACTGGGCTCCACAAGGCACTAGATGAGTTGGAAAACCAAGGCCTACATGGCTGAGGACTAAGAAGCGTGAAGTAGGAAATGATGAATGGAGAAGTATTTATTCAAAAGCTCAAGCTAGAGAAGACTGGCAAAAAATAACCGAGGCCCTTTGCGTCAATAGGCGTAGGAGTAGATGATGATGATGATAGCAATATGAACAGTTGCTCATATAGTTAAAAGGATCATTATTTCATACACCTGAATTCATTCCTTAGTTACAAGTAAATCTATGCTAAAAAATTGATAAAATTAATTAGTGGAAAACTTATCATCCTGAAATCATTAATAATTCAAATATGCTAATTATATTGCAAAATCAATGTTGCAAGAGACGAAACAGAACATAGTATGGTATTAATCATCATTTAATCCTTTTCAATAAAAAAAACGAAAAAGAAAATCACCCTGAAATCATTAACAATTAAAAATGCAAATTATATTGCCAAATCAATGTTGCAAAGACGAAACAGAACATAGTAATGTATTAATCATCATTTATTAATCCTTTTCAGTCAAAAAAAAAAAAAAAAAAAAAAAAAAAAAAAAAGCAATCAATTGTGAAATAGCTTGTAAAGCGAGGCGTTGAAGCATCAAGTTGTCCAATGATCACGCAGACAGATCGACATTTGAAAAGGAAAATCCCTTCGCTGAAATTCTCTCTATCACTAGCCAGTGATGTGGATACAACGAGTCTAAAAAGGAAAGTAAACAGAGAGAGAAGCTGTTCGCTTTTCCAGTTTCTCATGGTGCTGGCAGTAAGAAGCTTATCAGGCGAAGTCTGGAAAATTCTTAAAACTTTTTCAACTTTAAACAACTCGAGGTAAAATGTCCATTTTGTTCTGAAGCTGACCGGCTTTTTTTATTTATTTATTATGATTGTTATTATATTTTCTAGCCGTATAAGAGAGGAAATATGAGGAAACATCTTGGAAGGGAGGTAAGATAGTTATCTTTGACGTTTTCATGGAAGAAACTAATAGTAATTATAACCTTTTACCCCCAAGGTAAGGTTAAATTTCGAGCACATTTTGCTATATATATATATATATATATATATATATATATATATATATATATATATATATATATATATATATATACATATATATTTTAAATTGCTCTAACAGCCTTAATTTTTGTCATAGAGAGATCAAGTTGGTCCCATTCTTTTGGAAAATGCCTGAAGTTTCTCAGAAAGGTATAAAAAAATATGCAAAAACATGTAAATAGCAGTGTTTTGCAAGAACGTACCGGTACGCCCTTTGGGGGCGAAAAGGTTTTGACAACTATAAAGGAATTAAAGATTTACACCATACAAAGAGAGTTATAATATTAACATAGAAATAACATCTGGGTACTGTTACTTTTTCAAGGTTTTATCACGTTATTACCTACAAAAGATTTTTTCTTTTATCATTTAAATATTGTATAAATAAGAATAAGACTTGCTATTTATCTATCAGCAGTACTTATAAGATATCAAGAATTTTTATAGTTTTTATATGACACATCTGTTTTGGACGTTGTTGATAGTTTATATAGGACATGTCTGTTTTGAGGCTGTTACTGTTTTTAGAATGATATATTGTTAATTTATTCTAATCATTTATTTATTTCCTTATTTCCTTTCCTCACTGGGCTATTTTTCCCTGTTGGAGCCCTTTGGCTTATAGCATCTTGACTTTCCAACTAGGGTTAAAGCTTGGCTAGTAATAATAATAATAATAATAATAATAATAATAATTGAAACTCAAATCAAATTTCTTTTATATGAAACGCCAATACTAATCCATTTTAATTAAGTGTTAATTTCTTAGTAATGAAAGATTTATCAAGATTTAGTTTTCAAACATATTTTTTATCAGCTCTAAATCAAAGCGGTTTCATTCGTAAAAAGTTTAATAAAAACAATAATAAAATCATACTCAGAACTCATTATTTAGCTAACAAAATCCTGGCCCATATCCGATCCCAGACTATTACTCAAAAGCTATTCCTTAACTACAAGGGAGATGTTACAAGCAAGAAGCCGTGGCAGCTTGTTTCTCCACCTTTTGCTCAACCTTGACCTTTGTCCTTAAGATGTCTTAATTGGCGTGTATTTTCAAACACTCAAATATGAACCAAGTTTGAAGCCTCTTTGATAACGATGTCCAAACTTATAGCTGATAACGTTAATTGGACATTTTGATTGACCGTGACCTTGCCTTTTGACCTGACCTTTCAAAATTTAATCATTTCCAACTTTTTACATAAAAATCAATCCCAAGAAGTTTCATTACTCTACGATTAAAATTATGGCCAGGAAGCTGTTAAACAAACACGCACAAACAAAAACCAAAAATACACAAAAAGGGAGTAAAACATAAGCTCCTTCCAACTTCCTTGGCGGGGTTAATAATCACAACATCACGTTTGCTCTAGTGAGTTTCTAATTCAAAAACTAACCTATTCATTGTCTCCAACGCCTGATATTTACTCCACAAAAACTATAATGAAATCTGATTCCGATAACTCTTGCTCATATCAACACTGAAAGCCTTTGTTGCAAATGATATAAAAACGATGATGAAAGAGAATGGTTGGTCTTTTTTTCCGGTGCTGTCTAAATTAAGCCGGGTGCATTACTCGATATTGAATAGCATTTGTTCCTAATTCAAGCATTCGATTGAATGGTAATATAGTTTAACGGGTCTGTGTCAAGGGAGATCATATTTATCTTTTCAGTTAATATTGAGGTTCGTTGGGACTTGAATATGTTTAAGATTTCCTTCACTTTTTGATGATTGAACGTTTAATGGTAAAGTAATCAATTACCTAATAAATTATCGCTTTTACGTTCCTTCTTTCCTTCTTCAGAGAGAGAGAGAGAGAGAGAGAGAGAGAGAGAGAGAGAGAGAGAGAGAGAGAGAGAGAGAGAGAGAGAGAGAGAGATAGAGAGAGAGGGGGGGGGGTATTTTCGTGTTATAAGTCATTACTTTCATATAATATAAGGATGATCCTAACTAAATGTACCTCACCATCTATCTCCAACTCTGGCGTCATTGCATACCAGAGAGAGAGAGAGAGAGAGAGAGAGAGAGAGAGAGAGAGAGAGAGAGAGAGAGAGAGGGGGGGGGTATTTTTGTGATGAGTCTTTACTTAAATATATTGTAAAGATCTTAACTAAATATAGTTCACCATCTATATCCACGTAGGAACGCCAAATTCATGTAAAGGAGTCATTGTACACCAAAGAAAGAGAGAGAGAGAGAGAGAGAGAGAGAGAGAGAGAGAGAGAGAGAGAGAGAGAGAGAGAGAGAGAGAGCGTTATTTTTTTCAAAAGTCTTTACTTAAATATATAAAGATGAGCTCAACAAAATATATTTCTCCGTCTATCTCCAAATCGGGGCACCAAAATAATATTAAGGAATAATTGTATACCTGAGAGAGAGAGAGAGAGAGAGAGAGAGAGAGAGAGAGAGAGAGAGAGAGAGAGAGAGAGAGAGAGAGAGAGAGCGGGGTGCCTTAAATCATGATGTGACGACGGCCTCATTTCGGGGAGTGAGATGATTTGAGAGCTGTCAACTTGACGGCGTCACTTGGGACCTCAATCAATC
>NC_090727.1:135265803-135268303 GCF_036898095.1 Palaemon carinicauda | reverse complement strand
TATATATCTAAATATATATATGGGTATTTAAATATATTTATACTCAGTATATATATATATATATATATATATATATATATATATATATATATATATATATATATATATATATATATATATATATATATATACATACATATAATTGCTCCCTTCCAGATACACCTTAAAAGCATTTTGGTCAAGATAGCTCTTCCTCTAATTCTATTATATCCTCGGTTTCCATTTGTGTCTCATTGTCCTTCATTATTAACTTCCTTTGTCTGGAGATGTCCCAACCCTTACTCAGTTGAATATTTAATTATATATCATGTCGCTACGTCGCTAGAAATTATCTGTTCGAGAATATACGATCTTATATGGTATTTCCTACTGATAATTCTTTTTATTTCTTCAGGCCAAATATAAAAACTTATAATAACTTGGGTTAATGCTTTGTTCGTTCTACACGTGCACAATTTAGATGTCAAAACAGCGTAAATTATTTGTTTTTATAATACAACAAAGTTTATGTATATTTTTTTGTATTAATATTTATGAAAGAAATGATATATAGTTATATATGACACGGATTTAAATGACAAAGAAGCATAGATTATTTATTTTCTAATACTGCAAAGCTTGTGTATATTTAATTTTTTGTTTATTAAAATCTACAAAAGAAATAATAAATATTTAGTTATATATGACAATAATGAATTCACACAAGTACATAGTATACCAAGATTTTGTAGTTAGATTATCTTAGGTGACATAAAACTGACCATATAAGTCAATTTCTGATAAATTTTGCACATTTAGACGTGTTTTTCATATTCAAATAAGCCATATATATTTTTGATACATTAATGTCTGGATTCTCTTAACGACCTCGTTTTATATTCGAAAAAAGAATGCATCAGCCATATATAGGCCAAGACTTTGTATATGATTATTTTAGGTGACATAAAACTGACCATAGAAGTTAATTTCTTTCTCGTTCATACTTAAAAAAAACCAAAAAAAAAAACCGCATGATTTCTATTTTATCCCAGTTAAAATGCTCTATCACACATAGATCCTTAACTCAAAGTCTCCGTAATTTAATGTTCAAAACACATGAAGAACAAAACAAACTCGATTCAGGAATCTAGATAAGAGCAAGGAGCTCCACCCCAATGTACCACGTCTGTTGACCTAATCAATAGACGTGTACTCGCTTCTCATTAGTGCATTATCTGGGTCACTGCCAAGGTGGAGCTGAGTGGGAGCTTACTAACTCTTCCAAAATGATAACGTAGCAAATTGGAATGTTTATATATTCCTGTCAAAGGGACCTGTAGAAAATCGGAATGTTTATACACTTAATTCCTCGGGACCTGAGTAATATCGGAATGATTATACACTCCATTCCTCAGGACCTATGCAATGGAAAATTGGAAGGTTTATACACTCCGGATCAAGGAACCTGTGGAGAATCGGAATATTTATACAGACCGGTCCTCTTGACCTGTAGAAAATCGGAATGTTTATACACTCCAGTCCAGGGGGCCCATGAAAAATCGGAATGTTTATACACGCCGGTCCTCAGGACCTGTGGAAAATCGGAATATTTAAACAGACCGGTCCTTGGGACCTGTACAAAATCGGAATGTTTATACACTACGGTCCAAGGGACCTGTAGAAAATCGGAATGTTTATACACTACGGTCCAAGGGACCTGTAGAAAATCGGAATGTTTATACAGACCGGTCCTCTCGACCTGTAGAAAATCGGAATGATTATACAGGCCGGTCCTTGGGACCTGTATAAAATCGGAATGACTATACTCGCCGATCCTTGGGACCTGTAGAAAATCGGAATGTTTATACACTCCGGTCCAAGGGACCTGTGGAAAATCAGAATGTTTATACAGACCGGTCCTCTCGACCTGTAGAAAATCGGAATGTTTATACACTACGGTGCAAGGGATCTGTAAAAAATCTGAATGATTATACACGCCGTTCCTTGGGACCTGTAGAAAAACGGTACATTTATACACTTAATTCCTCGGGACCTGTGGAAAATCGGAATGTTTATACACTACGGTCCTTGGGACCTGTAGAAAATCGGAATGATTATACACGCCGGTCCTTGGGACCTGTAGAAAATCGGTATATTTATACACGCCAGTCCCAGGGACCTGTAGAAAATCGGAATGATTATACACGCCGGTCCTTGGGACCTGTAGAAAATCGGAATGATTATACACGCCGGTCCTTGGGACCTGTAGAAAATCGGTATATTTATACACGCCAGTCCCAGGGACCTGTAGAAAATCGGAAGGTTTATACACTCCGGTTCAAGGAACCTGTGGAGAATCGGAATATTTATACAGACCGGTCCTTTCGACCTGTAGAAAATCGGAATGATTATACACGCCGGTCCTTGGGACCTGTAGAAAATCGGAATGATTATACACTCCATTCATCAGGACCTGTGTAAAGTCGGTATGATCATACACTCCATTCACCAGGACCTGTGT
>NC_090727.1:135255803-135260803 GCF_036898095.1 Palaemon carinicauda | reverse complement strand
ATATACATTTTATCTATTTCTTCATCCTTCCTTCACTGGTCTCTTTTCATGCTCTACCATTCACAATTGTCAGTGTGGTGATGAAAACTGACCAAATCCCAGACATGAAGAAGGACATGTCTCAGGCATTTGTGCTGCAGTGGACTGGAAAGTGTTGTAATTATTGTTATATATAAATGAAGAACATCGTATAAATCCTGCTAATTTTCATCGTGATTAAATGATTTGTTTTTTTTAGAATTTTGGGTGACAGCTCTCATAAACACAACATTGAAAATTTATTATTTATTATTTTATTATCTATTCACATATTTATAGGACAACAGGTTTTAACTGTGGGGGTTAAAAGCCTTGTTAATATATCTCCTTAATAATGATTTATCAATAAATTTATGATTTTCATAATGAAGACATGTCATAATGCTTGTATGAACCCACTATCCAATTGGAGATGGTTTGGGCATGCTGTTCTCACCTCCCCAAGAGAGATTAGTTCACCAAACTTTCAACTGGGTTCCACAAGGCACTAGAAGAGTTGGATTACATTTTGGAAGTTAAAAGCCATGTTAATATATCTGTTTGATAATGTCATAATGCTTGTATAAACCCAGCATCCAATTGGAGATGGTTTGGACATGCTCTTCGTACTCCCCAAGAGAGATTAGTTCACCAAACCTTCAACTGGGCTCTATAAGGCACTAGAAGAGTTGGAAGATCCAGACCTACATGGCTCAGGACTATGAAGCGTGAAGTAGATGATGAATGACAAAATATTGATTTAAAAGCTCAAGATAGAGACGACTGGCAAAATCTAACCGAGGTCCTTTGCGTCAATAGGGGTAGGAGGAGAGGATGATGATGATGATGATGAACCCACTATACCATTATTATTTTTAAATTGATAGTGTTTTAATAGCTTCAGTTCTGTTATTTGTATTTACAACATTGTTTCCTCTGTTAAATTCGTTCGCATTCGCCTTCCAAAACAATGTACATGAATATCTATTACAATGCTGAAAGTGGTATGTCAAAACACCTCACTCTGCATACCTTCATTTCACGCGAATATGAACTGTAATAAACCGGTTGTACAAATGAAAAATAATATTTTTCTATTACCTTAACATATTACCTTGCTATTTTTATATAATGGCGGACTTTCATTGCGTTTTTAAAACTAATTTATTTCAAAAACTATATACTTTAATGTTGTTACTGTTTTTAAAATGTTCTATTTTGATTTTTATTACTTTTGTTATTTATTATTTCCTCACTGGGCAATTTTTTTCCCTGTTGGAGTCCTTGGGGTTATAGCATCTTTGCTTTTCCAACTAGGGTTACAGCTTAGCTTATACTAATAATAATAATAATAATAATAATAATAATAATAATAATAACAATAATAGATGCCTTTTACGATGTTTTCTTTACGTGTATCTAAGCCATATAATTAATTAAACAAGAAAACATAGACAACATACTTTCCAAAATCAGTGCTGGATGTATAAAGCAGGTTCATATTTTAAGCCTGCAGGATTAAATACCTTTTTAAGTAACCTTAAACACATTTCAGAATTAGATAAATATAGAAATAAATAAGAATTAAATCCAACCGATTCCTGCAGGTATCTCGATCCGAAAATAAAATTTGGAAAAAAAATAAAAATAAAATTAATAGAAATTTTTAAGGATATTGAAATCGTGTTAATCTTATTCCAAGTTCTTTTCGTAGACTCAAGAATTTCACGTGGAAAGAAGATTACGGAATTATTCTAAGAAATATATTGAAATAGTTATTTTTTAGGATTTTCTAGCTAATGAATAAGTTAATAATAAAAAAATTATTCTCTCTCTCTCTCTCTCTCTCTCTCTCTCTCTCTCTCTCTCTCTCTCTCTCTCTCTCTCTCTCTCTCTCTCTCTCTGATATACATCCACATGCAAAAGATAATCTTGTGAAGGTGTAAATATATATATATATATATATACATATATTATATATATATATATATATATATATATATATATATATATGTATATATATATATAACCATCCAATTTTTTCAAACAAGTTACAAATACCCTTAATATCGAATTCACTCTACCTTGGTATCTCAAACGCTTAGGAAACTTTCTTTAATGCTAAATATTTTAGCCCGGCTAAAGACTCGAACCAATGACCCATAGAAATAACGATAAACATTGGTCTGTTTAGACCAGCCTAACCTCTATCCTTATTTCTATCGATCATATGGTATTTATAACTTATTCGAAAAACCTTTTCTTCTGATTTATTAGCAATGATTTAAACTGACTTTGATATCGTTACAGAATATACTCTTCCTTTGAAACAAACTTTTCTATAAAGCAAAGGATTGTTTAATAGGTAGTAGGTTGGCCAGGGCACCAGCCGCCCGTTGAGATACTACCGCTAGAGAGTTAGGGGGTCCTTTGACTGGCCAGACAGTACCATATTGGATCCTTCTCTCTGGTTACGGTTCCTTCCCTTTGCCTACACAGACACCGAATAGTCTGGCCTATTCTTTACAGATTCTCCTCTGTCCCTCATACACCTGACAACACTGAGATTACTAAACAATTCTTCTTCACCTAAGGGGTTTAACTACGGCAATGTAATTGTTCAGCGGCTACTTTCCTCTTGGTAAGGGTAGAAGAGACTCTTTAGCTATGGTAAGCAGCTCTTCTAGGAGAAGGACACTCCAAAATCAAACCATTGTTTTCTAGTCTTGGGTAGTGCTATAGCCTCTGTACCCATGGGCCTTCCACTGTCTTGGGTTAGAGTTCTCTTGCTTGAGGGTACACTCAGGCACACTATTGTATCTGGTTTCTCTTTCTCTTGTTTTGTTCAAGTTGTTATAGTTTATATAGGAAATATTTATTTAAATGTTGTTACTATTCTTAAAATATTTTATTTTTCCTTGTTTCCTTTCCTCACTGAGCTATTTTCCCTGTTGGGGCCCCTGGGCTTATAGCATCCTGCTTTTCCAACCAGGGTTATAGCTTAGCATTTAATAATAATAATAATAATTATGTTCTCATTAATCCCGTAGACCTTATAATAACGTAGCTTACATTTCCCTCTCTCCAAACTATCATCTTCAACTCAATGCCAGCATTAAATTCCTTAAAAACATCACGATCAATATTCGTACTAATAAAAACTAACAAATAATTTGCCGTACTCTTTTTTAATAGCTTACTGCAACATCCACACTTCACCTATATAAATGAACATTGGCTCTTCTTGTTATAGGTATAATCAATCTCTTCTGATTCATTTGCAGAGATCATCAGCATCCCTATCTTGTAGGTGGCCTGTTTTCCTCTGTGCTCTCTCTCTCTCTCTCTCTCTCTCTCTCTCTCTCTCTCTCTCTCTCTCTCTCTCTCTCTCTCTCTTTCGATATGGGTGATAAATAAGAATCCTAGAAAAGGAAGGAAATTGATTCTTTTATACCATATCTTCACAAGGCAATATTATAACGAATTTAAGCTCTCTCTCTCTCTCTCTCTCTCTCTCTCTCTCCTCTCTCTCTCTCTCTCTCTCTCTTGATACAGGTGATAAATACATGTCTTAGAAAAGGAAGGAAATTAAGTTTTTTTTTACCATATTCGCACAAGGCAATATTCTAATCTAAAGGTCTCTCTCTCTCTCTCTCTCTCTCTCTCTCTCTCTCTCTCTCTCTCTCTCTCTCTTTCAGAATCAGGTTTACCGAAATGCATACAAATATTAGGGGAAATGTTGATAAGGTTTATTTTATAACTGATTTACCCGCTGGAACGCCCTTATTAACAAACACAAATTCGCAGATGGATGACGCAACAGTCAGGCGTTGGCAAGGACACGGAAATGTGACAATTTTCTTTTTCATTATTCGATTTATGTATGTTGATTACGCTGATTATAATAACATTATATTAGACCACAATCATACACCTTCTGGCATATAACTATTACTCGGTAATTTATTTGCATCTGTAATGAATAATGATATTCTCCATACAAGGAAATACCATTTGGCAGCGCTGTCCCAACCTCGTCCCACCAACCTTAACTATGTTGATGATTGTTACCTTGGTTACTTGTACAGGGAAATGACTTAATATTCATGTGTTCTGATGAATAAAGGAATTACTAAACACTTTTATAAGTAAAATCATGTTGTTTCCGATATCATATGAAAAATTCACATAATTTTCTGATAAAATATTAATTCCTAATAAGGAAACGATCGTTGGACAATTCACCAACTACCAATTCTCTACCCTCTAGCTTCCTACCCACAATTTTTTGACACACGTGCTCGTCAAAGAATAGAATATATTCGTTGGGACAAGGTACCTCTGATGCCATCTATTGGCGTTAAAGTAAAACTCCTTACGATGTGAGGGAGGGGGCTAGAGAAGGCTGCTTTAATATGCCTTTCGGAATAAATAATATTGTTATTCTTAGTAGTTTTAACTAACAATACATGTCATACCATGAAGCACATTAATTATCTTTTGGTTTCATAAAAAGGTAATAAAAAATTAGATCGAATAACCGTGTGAAATTACTTGATTGTCGCACCGCTTTCAGTACATATGGCATATTTGTCGACCCCCCTAACCCCCAAATGTAATTGAACTAACGATTGTTTGCCGAGGAAATATTTCTGTGACATTTGTTGTGAAATTTGTAATTTCCTAAGAATTAAGTTTGTGGCCAGACAGCAAGGAACATCAAGTTCACGTGCGTCTGTTTTAAAGCAATTGTGTGTCCAAATAGCAACAGAAATGAAGTAATACAAATTATAATAAGTGGGTGATGGAGGATAATTAGCAATTTGGTACTCCTCTACTAAGGCCATCTATTGACCATCAAAATAAACAATATGTAGAGCTCTTTAATCCTTGCATTCTGGAACCTTCCATGACATCATTTTGGTTTAAAAATAGCTAAAATAGCCTAATTAATTGTAGCTGAATACAATTTATACCTGCCA
>NC_090727.1:135235803-135243303 GCF_036898095.1 Palaemon carinicauda | reverse complement strand
TCATAAGCAGCCATTGCCTGGCCTTCCCTGGTCCTAGTTTGTAAGGAAAAGGGGCTTCGACGACAATAATTAGCTACACCAACGAAAATGGAAGGTGGTTCTGTTTTTGCACATGTTTGTGTGTGTATGTGTTTGTTTATGAACAGCTTCCTGGCTAAAATATCAATAGTATAGTAATGAAACTTGCAAGGATTAACTGTTACGTAAAATGCTGGAAATTATCAAATTTTTGGAAGATCAAGGTCAAAGGTCAAGGTCACGGTCAAGCAAAATGTCCAATTCCCATGATCAGTCTTAAGTTTAGACATCGTGTCAAAGAGACTTTAAACTCTGTTCATATTTGAGTGTATAAAAATCCACGCCAATTAATAAAAGTTAAGGTCAAGGTTCAAGGTGAAGGTCGAGCAAAAGGTCAAGAAATAAGCTGCCGTGGTGGAGGTCAGCGTTCTAGTTTGGATATATGGTCAGAGTTTAGGACATTGTCCGGTCCCTTGCCTCTACAAATTACAGATAATATTTAAAGACGATCAAGTAGTACTGAAATTAGTTATAATTATAAGCATTTTCCTGTGGATTTCTTCTTATCATAGAATGACTGTGGTCAATATAAGATCTTTTTCTTAATAAGTTTGGCTGAATTGATTTAACAATTGTTTAGAAAAATGCTTAACGCCGTTTCTGAATAATAATTCCTATCCTCCAAGCTAGTACAGTGGTAACGTATTCGCCTAGCATTCGCGTGGCAGCAGATCTATCCCAGCCCTTTACCGTTAGTTTAAGCTGTTTACTAGGGAGGCCTCTGCTGTGGTTGGGCACCAAAGTGGGAGGTTGAGCTTGCCTGCCTGACGTTCTGGTGAGCATCTACTCTGATGAAACTGGAACTGAACCCAGACACCTTTAAAGGTTTAAAGGTTTGCTCATGAATGGCAGAGGTAAGGAACAGAGACATTGTCCTATCAAGCAGGACAATGCCCTGGAGACTGACTATATATTATTATTATTATCATAATTATTATTATTATTATTATTATTAAATGCTAAGCTACAACCCTAGTTGGAAAAGCAGGATGCTACAAGCCCAGGGGCCCCAACAGGAAAAATAGCCCAATAAGGAAAGGAAATAAGGAAAAAAGAAATATTTTAGGAATAGTAACAATATTAAAATAAATATTTCCTATTTAAACTATAAAAACTTTAACAGAACAAGAGGAATAGAAACTAGATAGAAAAGTGTGCCCGAGTGTACCCTCAAGTAAGAGAACTTTAACCCAAGGCAGTGTAAGACCATGGTACAGAGGCTATGGCACTACCCAAGAATAGAGAACAATGGTTTGATTTTGGAGTGTCCTTCTCGTAGAAGAGCTGCTTACCATAGCTAAACGGTCTCTTCTACCCTTACCAAGAGGAAAGTAGCCATATGATCAGCGCCCAAGCCCGATCTCCATCCAAACTGGGACCAGGGAGATAGATATATAGGCTCCCCCAAATCCTGCCCCTGTACCTTTAATCTGTGGTGAACTTTTTCATTAAAATACTTAGAATCCCTTGACTCGAATTATATAATTATTCCTTCTTTCTTCATCATGAATATTGATTATGTTTTCCATATGTAATATCAAAGATCTTTTTGTAAATTTGTTCTAAAACGTTACATATCCAAACCTTAAGCAAACCCTATACAATTACTGCAGATCCAAATTATTTTTATTCTGATCATTATTTTATTTAACACAGGGAAAAGACTATACGACTAATTCTGATTCGAAATACTAAAAATATAATATTTCGTTAAATATATTAAAAATCATGGAAAAATAATTAGCTTATTTCAGTTACCTAAGTCAGTGGAAGAGCTTCTGTAAATAAAAGCAACTAAATATAAGGGATATTTTGATAATCCCTGGATTTTAAACTAGCAAAAATCAAACATTTCCTCATACTAAGTATTAAAAATTTAAAAACAATTCCTCATAATAAGTATTAAAAAAAGTTTCAAAACATTTCCCCATAATAAGTATTAAAAAATTTAAAACATTTCCTTATACTAAGTATCAAATATTTCAAAACATTTCCTCAGACTAAGTATCGGTAATTTCGAAACATTTCCTCATACTATGTATCAAAAAAATTCAAAAAATTACCTCATACTAAGTATGAAAAATCTCAACACATTTCCTCATACTAAGTATAATGAGTTCCAAAACAATTCCTCATACAAAGTATAAAAAAATTTAAAACATTTCCTCATACTAAGTATAAAAAATTTCAAAACATTTCCTCATACTATCAAAAATTTCAAAACATTTCCTAATACTATGTATCAAAAATTTCAAAACATTTCTTAATACTAAATATAAAAAATATCAAAACATTGCCTCATACTAAGTATCAAAAACCTCCAAAACATGTCCTCATACTAAGCATAAGTTAATCTGAAAACCAAGAATTCAAAAGCCTTAATAAACAGGGTGAGTAACTTATTCCTAAAACTTAAAATCTCCTCCCAACAATAAAAAGCGTAGGAAAAAAACCAGGGCCAATTATCTCAGGCAAAGCTGCACCAAGTGACCCAACTCTCACGAAATAACTCCTGCGCAGTGTATCTGTCCGCCTCAGGCCAAGACTTGACGCTAATTATGTCTGAGAAGTGGAACTTGTGAGTGCTTTTGCCGAGAAGCCGACGGTCACACTAATAATAGATGTTCCTCGCTCTCGTGTCGCTTTTTCAAAAATGGATTTGGCAAATTTAATATTTCAAGTAATATTTTCACGAGTTAAGCAGAGTAAGAGTTGGTACGTTCAACATATAATTTTCTTGCTCTCAAAATAATATTGGGAGTTAAATGGCAGGGCATGATTAGAAATGAAACCATAAGAGAGATTACACGAGTGCCATATGTGGGTGAGATCATGGTGAGGGGTAGATGGAGATGGTTTGGGTATGCTCTTTAACTCCCCAAGAGAGATAAGTTCACAAAACTTTCAACTGGGCTCCACAAGGCCATAGAAGAGTTCGAAGATCCAGGCCTACATGGCTGAGGACTACGAAACGAGAAGTAGGAGATGAACGGAGAAGCATTGATTTAAAAGCTCAAGATAGGGACGACTAGCGAATTATAACTTGACGTCAATAGGCGTGAAAGGAGATGATGATGATGATAATGGTGATGAATATATCTTATGTGTAAATCTCATGTTCAGTATGATCATTTGAGTTAATAATGATACCTGATAATCAGTGTTTTGTTTTCTATCTGATGAGGGACATGGTGTCAAGGTTTTTCTTTTATATTCAGTGATACTAGATTACCAGCTATGTGCTGAACTGTGTATAAACAAAAACACATACAATGCTCATTATCATCATCATCATTGTCATCTGCTGTTACTAGTCCACTGCGGGTAAAAGACCTCAGACATCTTCCACTCTCATCTTTTTATTCTCTCTCTGTACCAGCCTATAACATCAAATTTTCTTAGATCATCAGTCCATCGTCTTCTCTTCCTTGCCCCACTTCGTTTGCAATCACTAGGGACCCATTCTGTTATTCTTAAAGGAGATCTATTACCTGCCATTCTCATTATATGTCCTGCTTATGTATTTATACCTGATGTATAATTCGTGATATTTATAATGGTACAATCTACTGACTGGTAAAGTTCTTTGATAAGATGTTAAAGGGTTAGATGAAAGAACTGTAACCTGAAGAAAGTTAAAATTTATTCAATTTAGCATATTTTGTACCATCGACAACGAGCTCAACACGATTAGGTGAACCATCAATCATATTTACTTAGACAGGACGTGAAAGAAGCGTCCCTTGTGTTTAAAAGGTCTAAAGGTTTAAAAGTTACCCATGAATGGCAGAGGTAATGAACAGTGACAATGCCCTAGCTGGCCAATGACCTAGAGACTGATCATATATACATATAATCAGTGCCCAAGTTCCTCTCCATCCAAGTTAGGGTAGGCCAGGCAATGAAAGCTGAGGAGTAAACGTATAGGCTCCCTTAAACCTACCATCCTTAGTTCACAAGAATAGTAAGGCTGTAGACACTATAAGAAAATATCAAGCTTGAGAGGGACTCGAACCCCAGGCTGGCAGATTGCTAAGAAGGGACGTTTCCAATAGGTTACCACAATCCTCCATGTATGTGTATATATAATAAAAAAATAAATATATATATACATATATATATATATATATATATATATATATATATATATATAGATATATACATTATATATATATATATATATATATATATATATATATATATATACATATATATATATATATATATATATATATATATATATATATATATATATATATATATATATAAACATATATATATATATGTATATATATATATATATATATATATATATATATATATATATATATATATATATATATATATATACATATATATATATATATATATATATATATATATATATATATATGTATATATATATATATATATATATATATATATATATATATATACATATATATATACATATATATATATGGGAATTAAATCATATTGCAATTTTGCTCAATTGATCAAAATCCTTTTTAAATAAAAAAATAAGAGGATAATCGGTATTACCAAAGTCTTAAATAAGAAAATTGTATAGTTTTTGCAGCAGGAAATGTAATAAGTTTTGCCTATCTGAATAAGGAGCTTGTGGCATTTAGAGATTAAAAACTTCATGTTGTAAAACAAACAGACTTCACAAATGTCTTATTCTTCCCTCTGTAAATTCAAAATGCAAAGACTCTACCTGTGGCTTAAGAGATTATCCTTTCAAAAACAATATTCCTCCCCTTCTTAAGCTGTTCTAATTTCCTATGATAAATTTCCCACTTCTAGAGACAGCTCAGAACAGTTTTCAATTTGATAATAATGTGATTTTTTCGGAAAATTAATCTCAAGGAATGAAATCAAACCAGTGATTCTTTCAAGTTTGAATTCATTAAAGATAAGAAAGTTATTAGGGTCACAAATTTAAAACATACTTTGAATTTTCAATTGATGTGAATGGATTAAAGACAAGAAACTTAATGCGGTGCCTCTATTGACGTGAATTCAAAATTTTGAATTTTTCATGGTATTATTGTTTATCTGTCTCAAACTCAAACTCTGATGCATCGTGTTTTTTTTTTTTGGGGGGGGGACAGGTTAAGTAAAATCAATTTTAGAGATTGCAACTTTGTAACTTTGCCTCGATATTATAGACACTAATGTTTTATATATATATATATATATATATATATATATATATATATATATATATATAAAATCCTGACTGTTACGATAAATATCTCTATTCTAATGTTTCCCAGTGACAAGGCAGACTTTATACAGGATTGATATCTATAATATTGGGCTTATGATTACTTAACTTCGTATTTGCTGTGGACATGAATATATTTTGGATAAATTCAGGGTTTCTAATTATCTGGCTGAGTTCTACTGGTTGCTTTTAAAATATTGTAATCTGCTGTATCTATTTGCAATATATATTATCTGTATTTTAAATCTAATTACCAAAACTTGGAGCCCTCAAAACCATAAGAAAAATTGTATTATTGGGATTATGAATTTTTTGATATATTAATTTAAAAAAAAAACTACCATGAAAGTATGTTTTTATAATATCACACTTCAAATTTGAATAGAATCCGAGTGTTTCTACTTAATGTCAACAGATGGCAGCACGCATCCCTTTTTTCCTTCATATGAATGATTCTATGCAATTGGAAAATGGTTAGATTGATACTTGTGTAGAAATATGTGTGACAGGTATAAATTATATTCAGGTCCAATCAATTAGGCTATTTTAGCTATTTTAAACCAAAATGACGTCATGGAAGGTTCCAGAATGCAAGGATTAAAGAGCTCTACATATTGTTTATTTTGATGGCCAATAGATGGCCTTAGTAGAGGAGTACCAAATTGCTAATTATCCCCATCATCTACTTATTATAATTTGTATTACTTCATTTCTGTTGCTATTTGGCCAGAAAATTGCTATAAAACAGACGCAGGTGAACTTGATGTTACTTGTTGTCTGGCCACAACTTAATTCTTAGGAAATTACAAATTTCACAACAAATGTCACAGAAATATTTCCTCAGCAAACAATCGTTAGTTCAATTACATTTGGGGGTCAAGGGGGGGTCGCCAGATATGCCACATGTACTGAAATCGGTGAGACAATCAAGTAATTTCACGGTTATTTGATGTTATTTTCAATTACCTTTTTATGAAACCAAAAGATGATTAATATGTTTCATGGTATGATATGTATTGTTGGTAAAAACTACTAAGAATAACAATATTGTTTCATTCCGAAAGGCATATTACCGCAGCCTTCTCTAGCCCCCTCCCTCTCATCGTAAGGAGTTTTACTTTAACGCCAATAGATGGCATCAGCGGTACCTAGTTCCAACTAATATAGTATATAATTTTGACGACAACGTGTGTCAAAAAGTTGTGGTAGGAAGGCAGAGGATAGATAATTGGTAGTTGGTAAATTGTCCAACGATCGTTTCCTTATTAGGAATGGACATTTTTATCAGAAAATGGTGCGAATTTTTCATATGATATCGGAAACAACATGAGTTTACTTATAAAAGTGTTTAGTATTTCCTTTATTCATCAGAACACATAAATATTAAGTAATTTCCCAGTACAAGTGACCAAGGTAACAATCATCAACATAGTGAAGGTTGGTGGGACGAGTTTGGGACAGCGCTGCCAAATGGAATTTCCGTGAATGGAGAATATCATTATTCATTACAGATGCAAATACATTACCGAGTAATAGTTATATGCCAGAAGGTGTATGATTGTGGTCTAATATAATGTTATTATAATCAGTCTAATGAACATACATATATCTAATAATGAAAAAGAAAATTGTCACAGTTCCGTGTCTTCGCCAACGCCTGACTGTGTTGCGTCATCCATCTGCGAATTTGTTTGTTAATAAGGACGTTTTTAAGTGTAAATCAGTTATAAAATAAACCTTGTCAACATTTCCTTAGTAAATGTATGCATGTCAGTAAAGCTGATTCTGAAAGATCGTTTTGAGAGAGAGAGAGAGAGAGAGAGAGAGAGAGAGAGAGAGAGAGAGAGAGAGAGAGAGAGCCACCTACAAGATAGGGATGCTCATGATCTCTGCAAATGAATCAGAAGAGATGGAGTTACCTATAACAAGAAGAGCCAATGTTCATTTATATAAGTGAAGTGTGGATGTTGCAGTAAGCTATTAAAAAGAGTACGGCAATTATTTGTTAGTTTTTATTATTACAAATATTGATCGTGATGTTTTTAAGGTATTTAATGCTGGGCATAGAGTTGAAGATGATAGTTTGGAAAGACTGAAATGTAAGCATACATTATTATAACGTTTCCGGGATTATTGAGAATATAAACCATATTTTGCTTTATACAAAAGTTTGTTTCAAAGGAAAAGTATCT
>NC_090727.1:135203303-135223303 GCF_036898095.1 Palaemon carinicauda | reverse complement strand
TGTGCTACTGTCTTAAGCACACATTTGAGTATGAGTTGTTTTCAGATGTATTTAGATGGTTTATTGAACACATCTTGGTGGTTTTTAAGTTTTATTGTATATAAACAACTGAGTTAAACATCTCCATCACTGGAGGAAGCTGTGTTGGTCCACATGACCAATTCTGGTGAAGTTTAGATAAGAACTGAACAAATTATCGATATCACAGATATCGTATGCTTGGTTTACTTTAGACACGTGACGGAATCGGAAGACACCTGCATCCGGTGACGTCACAAACTTTCACACGAAGAGTTAATGTGTTGACACTAAGAAAGAATGACAACTTAGCATCTTACATCCTGTACACAATTTGAGTTGACCATAGCAAATCTCACGGCCAGCTCTTCCAACCAACATGACATATTACGTCATTTGTTTTAAACATGTAATATTACTATTCTAAATATTACATAAGCTCGGCCAGCTATCTCAATTTTTTTTTTTTACAAAAATTTAACAACAAGCCGAAACATGGTTATTAAGTGTGACTGGACATACGTATCATTCATTGCTCAAAACTAGCCATATCCAACTGAGGACGAATGTCCAAATAGGCACATCAAAACTAATAACAATAATGCATACAAAAAAGATATTACCAAAGCAAAAAGAAAAATGCATGATAAAACCAAGATCATATTGCTTGCATATGCACTTCGACAATTACGTTGGTTGATGTAATAAAAATGTCTTCTTGTCTTTCAACTATATTTCCATATTTAAAATATATATTCTTAGTCTTAGAACTCATCCCATACGAAAAAAATGTCTGAGCGAACAATATCACTCCCAACAACAAAAAATTCATCTTGGAAACCTGTAACGAGAAAAAAATATATGTAATTACTCCTGTATTAAAAAGAAAACTTATTAGTTACAAAAAATTAAAATTTTTCCTCACTTCTTTTTAATTTCTTATGTGAGACAATGGTACTATTCTCTCATCCGTGGGTTGGGCTACGTTTTGAATTCTAAACCTATTGGCCGTTAATATTTCCAAAATGTTAAATGGGCCTTCAAACTTAGGTGTTAGTTTATAGTTGAGCCCTTTTCTGACATTGATTTGAATATAGATGTTATCACCCACGGTATATGTTTTAGTTGGTTTCGCTATTTTATCATGATTCCTTTTCATTATGATTTGTGATTCTTCTAAATTCTTTCGAAGGATATCATATCGACTTATACTTGCATTTATACATTCTTTTAAAGGATTTGATAGATTAGTTGTAGGCGTTAATACATGGAAAGGTGTTCTAACTGGGGTACCATACAATGCTTCATGCGGTGACATTTTAATTGATATATGATATGAATGATTCAGAGTACTCAGTGCCGCCGGTATTGCAATATCCCAGTTGGGGTCTGATCCCCCTAGTGTTACCCTTAATATATTTAATATCTTCCTATTTGCTCTTTCCACTAGCCCATTAGACTCTGGGTGATATATCATGGTATTGATCTTCTTTATTTTGAGGAATTCACACAATGAGATAAGAAAGTGATTATTAAATTCACCACCCGAGTCTGAGATTATCATGTGTGGAATTCCATGTTTACAAATGTAACACTCGTAAAACTTCCTAGCGCATTCAATCGCAGTTTTAGTTTTAAGCGCTATTAGTTCTGTATATCGAGTTAAAGCATCTATAATTACTAAGAGGTGCTTATTCCCTCTGTCTGACTCGTAAAATCCTGTTAACAAATCTAAATGTATTCTTTCAAAGGGTTGATTGGGAACAGGATAAGTTCCTAAGCTAACAGGTGTTTTCGTATGCCCTTTGTTTTCCTGACATGTGCGACAATTAGCTATGTGTCTTTTTATATCTGTAAGCATTGTATGCCAATAAAACAATGATTTGGCTTTCTGTGACATTAATGAGAACCCAGGGTGTCCATGTAATGGATTTGAATGCAACCAATTCAGGACAGTGGAAACAAGTGAGTTTGGTACTACTACCTGGTCGTTAGTTACATGTGGTGTATTGCGGGTTTTCCTTGTCACAGTCCTACACAGAATATTATCTTTGATTACATAATTCTGCTGCTTATACTTTATATATTCTTTTTCTTTATGATTGCCTTTCAAAGCATTTATAATTGTTTCTATTTTCTGATCTTTTATTTGCTCAGTCTGTAACAATTCAGCACTCCAGCCTAAATCTTCTTGTTCAGATATTGTTTTTACAATAGGCATGGATGTTGATATATCTATTAATTCAGCTAAAGACTCCGTACAAGATGACACGGGGTTGCGTGATAATGCATCCGCAATGATATTTGCTTTCCCAGGTAAATACCCGATTCTTGCGCCAAAATCTTGAATGATTAAATGCCACCGA
The DNA here is from genome assembly GCF_036898095.1 of Palaemon carinicauda. Lineage (NCBI taxonomy): Eukaryota > Metazoa > Arthropoda > Malacostraca > Decapoda > Palaemonidae > Palaemon > Palaemon carinicauda. The sequence goes on along the minus strand of NC_090727.1, from coordinate 135,220,919 downwards.
GTTCGTTTAGGGCTGTGATTGAAGCCTTTAAAGAACTCTGTTAGTGGTTTATGGTCAGTAAGAACCTTAACGGGATAACCGTAAATTATGAACTTAAAATGCACTAGCGAATTAACAATAGCTAGTCCTTCCTTGTCTATTACTGCATACTTACTTTCGGAAGTTCTCAATTTTCGAGAATAGAAAGCTATCGGGAAAAACTGTTTATCATATTGCTGAAGCAATACCCCTCCTACTCCTAAGTCTGAGGCGTCTGTTGCAATGAAGAATTCCTTACCGAAGTCAGGAAATTTTAAGATAGGAGAACTACACAGTTCATCTTTCAAAGTATTAAACGCCTGTTGATGTTGCTCAGACCATATGAAATCTACGCCCTTCTTCGTAAGATCAGTTAAAGGAGCGGCTATTATTGAATAGTTGCGTATAAAACGCCTGTAATATCCACTACAACCCAGAAATTGCTGTATTCCCTTGACATTAGTAGGTATGGGAAAATTACGTATAGCCGACACCTTATCATGGACTACTTTAAGACCTTGGCTTGACACCATGAAACCCAAATATATTAATTCTGTTTTGAAAAACTCACACTTACTAATCTTTACCCTTAAGTTATGTTGTCTTAATCTCTGTAGTACTAGTTCTAACTTACGTAGATGTTCCTCTAAGGTGTTGGAAAAGATTACAAGATCATCCATATAGGCATGCAATATATCCCCTAACAAGTCTCCAAACACTATGTTAATCATTCTTGTAAATGTTATAGGAGCACAACGTAAACCAAAAGGCATCCGTAAAAATTCATAATGTCCCCTGGCTGTGCTGAAGGCTGTGTATGGGATACTATCTTCTTCTAATGATATCTGGTGAAAGCCTTTAAGTAAGTCCAAACTGGTAAAATATTTATTCTGACCTAACAAAGACAAAATATCGTCAGTACATGGCACTGGGAATCGATCAGGGATCGTTTCCTCGTTTAGACGACGAAAGTCGACGCAGATACGCCATGTTCGATCTTTTTTCGGTACAACTATTAAAGGAAAATTATAAGGGCTATTTGATTTTCTAATGACTCCTTCCTCTAACATTTTACCTACTTCATCATTTATTTCATTCTGGAATTTCATAGGGAGTCTGTACGAGGGTACATATATAATTTTCTGTTTGTCTTTTAACCTTATTTGATGCTCGATCACATCTGTTTTCCCTAAGGATCCATCCGTAGTGGAAAAGACATCTGTATATTTATTTAAAAGTTCAAAAATTTTCTGCTGAATTTCTTCGTCTTGAATGTCCTTACTGATTTTATTTTTAATAGATCGTAAAAGGGATTCATCCGCAACTGATTTAGAGTGATTGATTTCAGCAACGGTAAGAATACGATGTTTATAAACTTCTACATCCAAGATATGTTGATTTTTGTGAATTACTAAAGTGTTATTTAAATGATTACAGACTTCGATATTACATTGCTGATGTGAGCCTACTGTATAAATAGCTTGTGTGACAGACAATCCGTTGGTTTTCAAAGTATCGGAAAGGATTAATATTTCAGATCCCGGTAGTGTTTTCTTTATTTGCACTATTAAATTCGAAGGTATGTTTGGTTCGATATATTGCGTGCAAGATGATATTACGGGTGAACGAGAATTCTGCTGGGTCGCGTGTATTATTTCTTTATTAGTGAGACAAGTTATTGGTTCTTCAACGTACGTTACGGTTACATTTGTCGTCTCCTTTTTATCCAAAACTGACTTTAAAGTATTAGAAGACTTATAGAATTTCCCTTTGATATACACGCCGTGCTTTGCAGGAGCTAAGATAATGTTTTGATTTCCCATAGATGGGTATCCTATAATTACAGCTGGATACATATTAATGTTTTTCACAACAACAAATGTATCGGCAAACGTGCGATTACCGACTCTGAACTGAATATGAGTTATGCCTATGACGTTTAATTCATTATTTCCTATACCTGAAAGTCTGATTCCTGATTTTTCAATCGGAAAGTTCGAAAACAACAAATGATGCGTCTTCAAATCCATAATATTACGTGGACTACCAGAGTCAAAAAATAACGTAAAGGATTTGTGTTCTAAATTTACAGCATATAAGGTTGGCCGTAACTCATTTTGGCTTATTATTGTATGAATTCGTTGCAAATCTACGGGAGCATGCACTGTTTTACTTAATTCGGCCGTGTGTTTCATAGGAAAATCTATTGTCTCACAATTATCTGATAAAACATTGAATTGATTATTCAATACTATTGATGTTGACATAAATGACCTTGACCCAACATCACTCTCTTCCCCTCTAGAGTTAACTATGTGGTATTTGCTTTGCTCTGCACATTCTGAAAATTAGGCTGACTTTGCGAGGTCTGGTTTGACGGCCCAGGCTCAGCGATATTTGAAGAAGTGTTTGTTTGTTTCGGACTCTGAACTGCATTGACATTTTGTTGTTTCTTCTTATTGTTAAAATGAGGATTTTTCTTTTTATTTCCATATGGAACTGACTGTGGAATTGACTGTGTATTTCTAGGATATTGTTGTGTCTTACGCGCGTAACATTGACTATAAGAATGTGATCCTGTGTTGTGAACTGAACAAAATTTCGTTCTACAGTCTGCGCTTATGTGACCTTGACGTTTGCAGTTGTAACACGTCACTCCCGCTACTGGATTATTAATTACGTTCACTGTTTGTGGTTTTGTTTCATTCTTAGCAAAAACTTGAGTTAACACGGGATCGAGATCTGGACACTTGGACATGTGCTTCTTTATCTGTTTATAGACATCCAATTCCGTACTTGCAGGCATTAACTTCTTATCAAAGCACCGCACTAAAGCTTCAGGCAACATAAGTGTCATGCAAGTTAAATACATTAATCGTAAAAAATCTTTCACGGAGATATTATCGTTAGTAACCCAAGTGGAATTACCTAAAATGTCCTGATATTCGTTAAGCCTATCAGCTATGAGAGCTGCTCTCTCAACAACATTAAGCCGATTCATAGTGGCTTGATTAAGTGTATTTCGTAACGTTAACACTACATCCAAAGCTTCTTCACCCCCATAGATCGCGCGTAACCTAACTTTGAAATCATCCCAAGTAACTGCTTCCTGAAATGAAACACCTCTTAAATACGCACTCGCATCCCCCTTAGAAAAATCTATAAAACTTTTAGCTTCTTGTAATTGTACAAAAGGATCTACGATTTGTTTGGCATTTAAATGGGCATCAACGGATGAAATCCATGACTCCACATTTTGTGGCAAGAACCCGTTGACACGGCCTTGAAAAGGAAGGATTGCTGACCTGGCATTTACAAGCGTCACAATTGGAGGAGGATTAGCCTGGCCTACACCACTAGGTCCAGGGGTAGGGCTGACAGGAGGAGCCATGACTGCTGTATTCTTTTTTTTTCTATCTCTTTGACCCCTTTCAATCCTATCAAAATATCTATATGAGTACAAACGCCCACTGCGTAAACGCATATGTATAATAAAATTCCCCCAATAATGTTACTAATCCCAATACATTTCCCCCCAAGAGTTTATGAAAGAAAAAGGAATTAGCACAAAGAAAGAAAAAATTCTAAATGAGAATTCGGAGTTTCTTATAACAAAGTTTAGGAATTCACTCACCCCAGTAATAATTGACTAACGACTTGTGATAACTACACTTCACTGCACAAACTGAAATGAATACAAAATCTTTGTACTTAGCTTATATATGAAGTCGAGTCGTCTCTCTCTCTCTCTCTCTCTTGATGTTTTGTTAGCGATGTCTCGTTCTAGTTTCTTGTAGAATGTAGGTCTTCCTGGATATGTTTTGCAATAGTTGAATGCCAGTCCTTGGGTTTCCTAGGATGTTGATTGAAGATTCTATTTGTATACTAACATATGTTGGTGTTAGCATTTTCGTTGGACTTAGTCAAAATTGTAGATTCTTGTAGATAGTTCTGAGTTCTTGAAGATCTTTATCAGGTATTACAGCTTTTATGTTGAAGTCTTGAAGATATATCTCTGGTTTTACAGCTATTTATTTTGAAGTCTTGAAGATATTTCTCTAATTCTTAGAGTTTAACCGCTGTCTTTGAGTTTAAGCGCTGCCACCATTTATTGGTGTGCTACTGTCTTAAGCACACATTTGAGTATGAGTTGTTTTCAGATGTATTTAGATGGTTTATTGAACACATCTTGGTGGTTTTTAAGTTTTATTGTATATAAACAACTGAGTTAAACATCTCCATCACTGGAGGAAGCTGTGTTGGTCCACATGACCAATTCTGGTGAAGTTTAGATAAGAACTGAACAAATTATCGATATCACAGATATCGTATGCTTGGTTTACTTTAGACACGTGACGGAATCGGAAGACACCTGCATCCGGTGACGTCACAAACTTTCACACGAAGAGTTAATGTGTTGACACTAAGAAAGAATGACAACTTAGCATCTTACATCCTGTACACAATTTGAGTTGACCATAGCAAATCTCACGGCCAGCTCTTCCAACCAACATGACATATTACGTCATTTGTTTTAAACATGTAATATTACTATTCTAAATATTACATATATATATATATATATATACATACAGAGAGAGAGAGAGAGAGAGAGAGAGAGAGAGAGAGAGTACATTACCCATAGCATTTCAAATCATAAATGGATTTCAATAATTGTATATAAGTGAGTATAATATAACACTAACAGGATACATTAATTTCTAATGAACAATGGCATATATTTATAAGTGTATCTTGCCAACAGTTTAAATAATCTAATATATGTTTCACAGTATTATATTACAAATTAGTTTTTATGCATTATCTAATTTGGAAAATCTCGAAACTTGAACTAGCAAATTAATTTCATTTAGCAGCCAGAAAGTTTTTTCCCATTAGAAGATGATAAAGAAAAATGCTTTTCCGTTTAAAAATTATAATATCGTATGATTTTCATTCTGATTAAAATGGAAATATAATCGATTTTGAATGATCATTATAAGCTAAAATTACGGATTTTAATTTACAGTTTACAAAATGAAAACACAAACTAAGTAAAATACAGTTTACACTGACGTGTTTCGAGAGGTATGGTCTCCCCTCTTCAGGCTGGAGTGTTTGAAATGGTGGTGGCAACTCCACATAATAAACTAGAGGGGCACTCAGTAGAGCGCAGACCTCCAACGCGGTAGCTTACATTTCGACCTTTTGCTCAACTTTTTGCTCTACCTTTAACTATGACATGTATTAACTGGCGTGGTTTTTCATACACTCATATATGAACCATGTTTGAAGTATCTGTGACAACGATGTCCAAACTTATGGCTGATTACGTGAATTGGACATTTTTCTTGACCAAGACCTTGGCCTTTCACCTTGACCTTCCAAAATTTAATAATTTCCAGCTTTTTACATAAGAGTTAATCCCTGAAAGTTTCTTTAGGATTACAATTGTGGCCAGGAAGCTGTTCATAAACAAACACACAGAGGCGAAAGCATAACCCCATTCCAAGTTTGATGGGGGAGGTAACAAAATAAATACAACAAAACCTAAGAGTTATCTTGATATCAACAAAAACACAGATAAAATGATAAATATACAACGTTTGCCAGCATCAAGTCCTTTAGAGATTATAGAGAAATTAATCACTCTATGAGTGAAGAAACAATAATTCCTTTGAAACAACGTGTGAGATATAGACAAATAGACTACGCCTTATCCCTCCTTTAGAGAAAGATATCAAACATATTAACCTACAAGAAGTGGCATGGAAAGAGTTGAAAAAACATTGTGGGTCATTAGATGTTATTGCATTATCCACACATCTCTATTTTGATTCAACATTTAAAGGTTTAAAGGCCATTCCTGAATGGCAAGGGCAAGGGACAGTGGCATTGCCCTATCAAGCAGGACAATGCCCTAGAGATTGACCATATATACATATGATCAGCGCCCAATCCCCCTCTCCACACAAGCTAGGACCAAGGAGGGCCAGGCAATGGCTGCTTGTGACTCAGTAGATAGACCTATACGCTCCCCAAACCCCACATCTTTAGCTCACAAGGATGGTGAGGTAGCAGCACCCAAAGGAATATCTAGTTTCAGCGGGACTCGAACCCTGTCTGGTGTTCACCAGTCAGGGGCGTTACCACATCTCTAACAAGAATAAGTATCGAGTTACTTCATCAGGATATATTAGGAAAAATGTTTATGGTAATCTAAAAGCAAAAGAATGTGAATATATGATTGTATTTAGTTGTGAATTTGTTTATGTATCATAGATTTAAGCCATGTCTAAAAAAAAAAAAAAAAAAGGTATACTTTAAACATATAACAATTGTATTTATCCATTAACATTCCAATCAATTAGCTTTTAATAATTGAAGTCTTTGTAGGAAATATGAAAGTTTTACTTATAGAAAAAACGTTTGTATTTTTCCATTAACATTTCAATCAATTGTCTTTGTTAATTGCACGGATCTGATCGAAGTCTATGAGGAAATATTATACTCATAAAGAACGGCTGTATTTTTTTCATTAACATTTCAATTAGTTGTCTTATTTAATCAAGCAAATCATATCGAAGTCTATGCAGAAATATTAAAATTATACTCATAAAGACGGCTGCCTTTTTCATTCACATTTCAATAAATTTTCTTACTAAATTGCACAAATTCAAACGAAGTCTGTGTAGAAATATGAGTTATACTGATGGAAAATAAGGGAAGTATCACTGGAATATATTTCAGGGTTGTGGTGGCTGATGCGGTAACGTCCCTGACTGGTGAACGCCAGACTGGAGTTTGAGCCTCCTTTGGTCGCTGCAACTTCGCCATCCTTGTGAGCTAAAGATGGGGGGTTTGAGGAAGCCTATAGTTCTATCAGCTGAGTCATCAGCAGCCATCGCCTGGCCCTCCTTGGTCTTACCTTGGGGGGAGAGGGGTGCTTGGGGCGCTGATCATAAGTATATATGGTCAATCTCTTTGGCATTGGCCTGCTTGATAGGGCAATGTAACTGTCCCTTGCCTCTGCCATTCATGAGTGGACTTTAAACCTTTAAACCTCCTTTGTCCTAGCTTGGGTGGAGAGGAGGCTTGGGCGCTGATCATAAGTAAATGTGGTCAGTCTCTGTGGCATTGTCCTGCTTGACAGGGCAATATCACTGTCCCTTGCCTCTGCCATTCCTGAGCGTGCCTATAACCTTTGAACCTTCAAACAAATAAAATAATTCAGAACGAATTGCCACCAAAATTTTTGTCGCTTGATAAATGCTTTTCCAAATTCGGATATTTTCCGAAACGCAATTTCGTTGGGCCTTAGGGGCTCATGGAATACTGCGTAGCCTTGTTAATCAAATTTGGGAATTTGATTACGATGATGACGCGAAAGAATTCGCATGATTTATTTAAAATGGATAAAAAGAAAGGGTTAAATAAAAGAGGAAAGAGGGAAAAACTATCATGTTCGGTTCTGTTTCTGTTGCGAAATATATTCGCATAAAATTCATCATTGCAAATTGGTAGCTAACAATGCTCTATTTTTTATTTATTTTATTACTATTGTGCTTCTGTTGCGAAATATATTGTGACAATATAATTCGTCCTTTATTGATTGATTAACAATGCTTTTTTGTAAATAAAATTAAAAAGTTATGAAAATAAGTTTGATTGACAATAATCATATAGTGGCAATGGACCAAAATCTCAATATTATTATATAATTGTATGAAAATATAACCACCATTTATTGGTTGACTAACAAACAATGCTTTTTATTCTAAATAAATTTCAAATGTTATGAAAATTGATTTGATTAAAAATAATGACATTGCTTTAATGGAAGAAAATCACAATATCCTTATATAATTACGTGAAAAAAAATAGCAATTATTTATTGGTTGACTAACTAACAATGCTCTTTTGTAATTAAAATTTAAAAGTTATGAAAATAAGTTTGATTGAAAATAATTATATCATGTCAATGGACAACAATGCTTTTTAGTGTAAATAAAATGAAAAAGTTATGAAATAAGTTTGATTGGAAATAATTATATTGTGCCAATGTGCCAGAATCGCAATATTGTTATAGAGCCAAAATATAAATCATAATTATTGGTCAGGACTTTAGCATTCTTCCTAATATATTTGCAACAATATATGTGCAAATTATACTGTAACTAGAGGGGCACTCAGTAGAGCGCACACTTTTTGCTCGACTTTGACCTTTGACCTTAACATGTATTAATTGACGTGGATTTTCTTATACTCAAATATGAATAAGGTTGAAGTTTCTGTGACAGCGATGTCAAACCTATGGCTGATTACGTGAATTGAATATTTTGCTTGACCGTGATCTTAACCTTTGACCTTGATTTTCCAAAATTTAATAATTTCCAGCTTTTTACATAACAGTTAATCCTTGCAAGTTTAATTACTCTACGAGGAAAATTGTCCCCAGGAAGCTGTTCCCAAACAAACAAACACACATATTCAAGCACAAACACACAAACAGGGGCGAAAACGTAACCTCCATCTAACTTCCTTGGCGTAGGTAAAAATAAACAGAATACATAAACAGAATTTCAGTCCCCATAGCATGTAAAATATGAAGGTATTAAGATTAGATATCTCGGCATTCCACAACTTGATATTGCTGTCATGCACAAGAAATAAATTCAAGAAACTCAGCTTCGGTTATTTTTTCCGAAAATTGAATTTATTCTTTACTGTTGATTCGTTCCCAAAACAATTCCCAAGCCGAGAGCATCTCATAAATTAAATTTCACACGGTCTTCTTGTATGCCAAGGAATCATGGATTTTATTACCGGTGCACAAACATGCTTTCTTCTCCGTGCCAAGAGAGCTATTTACTTCAACAGAACGCATAGAAATTAGCTTATTACCTCCGCCAACGATGTCAGAAGGAGGTTATGTTTTCGGCCTTATTTATGTGTGTTTATTTGTGTGTTTGTTTGTGACCAGCTTTCTTGCCACAATTTTAACCGTAGAATAATGGAACTGGCAGGGATTAACTGTTATGTAAAAAGCTAAAAATCATTACATTTTGGACGGAATTTTAACCGTAGAGTAATGACACTTGAAGGAATTAACTGTTATGTAAAATTCTAGAAGTGATTAAATTTTAGAAGGGCAAGGTCAAAGGTCAAAGCCACGGTCAAGCAAAATGTCCGTAATCAGCAATAAGTTTGGGCACCATTGACACAGAGACTTCAAACTTCGTTCATATTTCAGTGTATGAAAATCCACGCCAATCAGATACATGCTAAGGTCAAAGGTCAAGATCAAGGTTGAGCAAAAGGACAAGAAAGCTTCATAGCCCATATTTTAACCGCAGAGTAATGAAACTTGCAGGGATTAACTGTTATGTAAAAAGCTGGAAATGATTAAATTTAGAAGGGCAAGGTCAAAGGTCGAGGTCAAGCAAAAATGCCCAATTCATGTAATCAGCCATACGTTTGGACATCGTTGTCACAGAGACTTCAAAACTTGGTTCATATTTGAGTGTATGAAAATCCACAAAATTCATACAAGATTAGTTCTAAGGTCAAGATCAAGGTTGAGCAAAAGAACAAGAAAGCTTCCTAGACACAATTTTAAACGTAGAGTAATGAAACTTGGAGGGATTAACTGTTATGTAAAAAGCTGGAAATGATTAAATTTTAGAAGGGCAAGGTCAAAGGTCAAGGTCACGGTCAAGCAAACCAATTCACGTAATCAGCCATAAGTTTTGACATCGTTGTCACAGACACTTCAAACTTGGTTCATATTTGAGTGTATGACTATCCACGCCAATTAATACATGTTTAGGTCAAAGGTCAAGTTCAAGGTTGAGCTACAGGTCGAAAAATAAGCTGCTGGGGCGGTCTGCCCTCTACAGAGTGTCCCTGTAATTTTCTTCCTGATCTTCCTTTTTTTTAGATTTAGTAATATGCTCAGTATTCCTACTTCTTTAAAGGGTTGTGTAACCGTTTAAATTTTGGGGTTAAGAATATGATTTTATCATAATGAATGTAGTTTTATATCTGTGGAAATAGTAACAATTGAAAAGGTAACTGGAATATAGTGCCAGTATGAAGATCTCTCTCTCTCTCTCTCTATCTATCTCTCTCTCTCTCTCTCTCTCTCTTAGGATACCTGATATACAATGCTAGACTACTTTACAAAATGAAGAAAACTCTCTCTCTCTCTCTCTCTCTTCTCTCTCTCTCTCAGGATGCTTGATATACAATGCTACACTACTTTACAAAATGAAGAAACCCCCCCTCTCTCTCTCTCTCTCTCTCTCTCTCTCTCTCTCTCTCTTAGGATAACTGATATACAATGCTAGACTACTTTACAAAATGAAGATAACTCTCTCTCTCTCTCTCTCTCTCTCTCTCTCTCTTAGGATAGCTGATATACAATGCTACTCTAAACTACTTTACAAAATGAAGAAAACTCTCTCTCTCTCTCTCTCTCTCTCTCTCTCTCTCTTAAGATGCTTGATATACAATGCTACACTACTTTACAAAATGAAGAAAACTCTCTCTCTCTCTCTCTCTCTCTCTCTCTCTCCTAGGATGCCTGATATACAATGCTAGACTACTTCACAAAATGAAGAAAAACTCTCTCTCTCTCTCTCTCTCTCTCTCTCTCTCTCCTAGGATACCAGATATACAATGCTAGACTATTTTATAAAATGAAGAAAACTCTCTCTCTCTCTCTCTCTCTCTCTCTCTCTCTCTCTCTCTACTGGTCCTAGCAAATATCTGCGAAAACCCAGCTAAAACTCAGTGTCACCCCCATATTGCAAAACAAAGAATTGTTATTTCAACGTCATGTTGACGAATTTCGCTGTTATTGGTTTTCTGGGCGCTATGCGTGCTGTTAATGTTCAGTATTGCTCGTATCAGACTGAGGGAATATTTTCTAATTCATGTTTGCTATGCAGTTTTATGAATATCTATTAATTGTTCAATGGCCACTCATGAATGGCCCTATCAAGCAGGACAATGCCCTAGAGACTGACCATATATACATATGATCAGCGCCCAAGTCACCTCTCCACCCAAGCTAGGAACAAGGAAATCCAGGCAGTGGATACTGATGACTCAGCAGATAGACTTATAAGTTCGCCCCCCACTCCTTAACTCACAAGGATGATGAGGCTGCAGCGACCAAAGAAACCAGGCAGGGACGTTACCACATTGGCCACCCCAATCCTACACATATTAGAGTGTGGATTTTTAATTTGAGCTTATGGTAGTGCTGCACTTAACAGACTGAAGGTAGTTTTAGGCTTAAACATAAGCTGAAACATGAGCTGCATTTCTATGAAACTGAGGGGTTGCTTTTAAGTTCACGTTTGCCCTCTACATACATGAATATCTTGTCTGCACCTATTAGACTGAAGGTTTTTTTCAGAGCTTATGTTAGTGCTGCAAAACTGAAGATCGTTTAGAGGTCAATCTTAGGGTAAAACACTTGCAGCACAGAGACAATGACAAAGATGCATTTTCAGTTTGAAACAACCTCTTTGTCTTGGTATGTGGAGCGAAAACCGGTGTTGGTAACGCTCAAAAAAAACTTTTTGTCTTCATATGTGAAGCAAAAACCCGTTTTGAAAACGTTCAAAACAACTTTTTTTTTGTGTTGATATGTGCAGCCAAAACATGTTGAAAACGTTCAAAACAATTTTTTATATGTTGATATGTGTAGCAAAAACCCGTGTTAAAAACGTTCAGAACAACCTTTTTGTCTTGATACGTGAAGCAAAAACCATTGTTCACAGCATTCAAAACAGATTTTTTGTGTTAATATGTGCAGTAAAAACCCGTGTTGAAAACGCTCAAAACATTCTTTTTGTCTTGATATGATCAGCAAATCCTCGTATTGAAAACGTTCAAAACAACCCTTTTGTTTTGATATGTACAGCAAAATCCCGTGTTGAGAACGTTCAAAACAACCTTTTTGTGCAGCAAAAAACCATGTGTGAACTTGAGGTTAAAGTTGGGGTTAACTCAGTCGACCTTTTGCTTGACCTTGACCTTGTCCTTTGACTTAGGTCTTTCAAAATTTAATCACTTCCACGTCTCAGCATAACAATTAATTATTGAAAGTTTCATTACTCTATGAGCAAAATTGTGACCTCCGTCATGGAAACTTATTTCTCGACCTTGACGTTGACCTTTGACCTTGAACTTTCAAAATTGAATCACTTTTACCTCTTAACATAGCAAATAATCCCGGAAAGTTTCAATACTGTATGATTAAAGTTGTGGCGAAGAAGTTGCTCACAAACAAACAATCAGACAAACGGTCAATAGGTCAAACAGTGGCCAAAACATAACCTCCTCCCAACTTCGTATGCGGAAGTAATAAACATCCAAAAACGTGAACAGATGTTAACACTTAAGAAAAACTATACATACAAAGAACTGAATGTAATTCTAAAAAAGACAATGTCGAAAGGAGATTTTAAAAGACTAATTCCTTTCAGGACGACTTTTGAGTAAAGGCAAAAGCAAATATCCCTGAATAATAAAAATCGGAAAGAAAAGTTAGAGAAGTTGGGAACGTTTGAACGTTTGAAAGGAAGTCTCGTGGCCTTAATCCTCTTTCCAGACACACACACAAAAAAAAAAAAAAAAAAAAAATGTTTTTCGAAGCATCAATTTCATTTCCTATTTCTTCTTTTCTGTGTATTAAGAAACTCCGGAAGAAATGTATCATTTACAGAATTTCAGTTTTGTAAATATTATTTACGAAATAAACAATTGAAATATAAATGTGCATGTAAACATATATACGTATGTATAAATACACTGTATACATACACACATACACATCATACGCATATATATATATATATATATAACATATATATAAGCTATATATTTCATACCTGTTATTATCTGGATTCTCTCTAACTCGGGATTAGGACCCAAGGGGAAATAAACCTGATGATAATAGCTTCTGGTCTGCCAGGGAATCGAACCCAGACCCAGAAAATCAGATATTAAACGATGCATAATATATAGCTTATATGAATATATGAAAAACACGTATAATTGTGCAAAATTACATATATATATATATATATATATATTTATATATATATATATATATATATCTATCTATATATGTATGTATGTATGTATGTATGTATGTATATATATATATATATATATATATTTATATATATACATATATTTATATATATATATATATATATATGCCTTAGGGTTAATTCGGTCAACCTTTTGCTCAACCCTGACCCTGACCTTTGACCTAGGACTTTCAAAATTGAATCACTTCCACGTCTCACCATAAGAATTAATCCCTGAAGTTCCACTACTCTATGAGTGAAAATGTGGCCAGGAAGTTATTCACAAACAGACAAACGGGGGAAAAAACATAACCTCCTCCCAACTCCGTTGGTAGAAGTAATAATTTCTTCAAGAAAACCCTAACGTAATGTAACCGCGGAAATATTAAAGGAAATATGAGACTTGATTATAATTCTTATCAAATCTACGACAGAAAAAGTCTTCAACACTCTTGGAGGTACTAAGATTAATCTTTTGGATTACGATTTTGTTGAAAAGAACTCATAATCATGATTGACATCAATATGTTTCCAATCCCAATTCAGACGGAATTTTCAAGTTAGATGAAAAATAAATATAATTAAAAACTCAATTCGCAGCTAATACTTATCACTTCAAGTTACATGAAAGATAGATATTATTAATTTTTTTCTGTTTTATAATAAATCCAGTTTTCAAAGAAATGAAAAGACCATATAGACAGGGGATTACTGTTCTCACTTAATTCAATAAGTAAATTAAAAAATATTATATGGTTAATAGCTTGAATAATATTAAAAAATAGAAAAAGGTCTACTTGATATTAGTTGTTACCTCTCCAGGGTAATTCATCAATTTCCAGCATAGAGTTAATACCACTCTACAAAATGGAGCAATATTCAAAGGGTTTTTGAATTACAGGCTTATTTCAAAAAGAACTTCTTCCTATTCTACTCGAGTGTTTGACAAATGACATGTGTTACTGTATACCTATAGCCAGCGGTACTATAAAGGATTGTGGTTACTTAAGCTAAGTCTAGAGAGCTTACTGGAGCTACCATTACACTGTAAGAAATTTGATAAGTTCTGATTAAAAGGTACTTCCTAAAATTTATTTAAACAAGACTCGATTCAGAAAATCTTATATAACCACACAGGTAGCATTTACAGACACACACACACACACACACATATATATATATATATATATTATATATAGATATACACATATATATGTATATATACATATATATATATATATATATATAAAGAGAGAGAGAGAGAGAGAGAGAGAGAGAGAGAAAGAGAGAGAAAATTAATAGTAGACCAGGTTATTTGATCGAATGTGAGTGTGTTTTTATACAGGACTAACTTTATATCCCCTACGGTAAATTCAGTTATAAAACTTTGTAAAATTATAACCGTAACAATACCCATACGCTTTCTAGAGTTTAATTTCAATAGAAACAATTTGCGTATAAATATGAGGATACTATCTTTTTTTATTTCAAAGAATCTTCCTTGAACCCTAAATATAAACCTTTGAGCTTTAGAATATTAAAAAATATTTGCTCGTAATCTGTTGGAGTGTTCTGTAATATATCACCTAACTATAACCTTTGGGCATTAGAATATCGACGAACATTTGCTCGTCCTCTGTAGAGTATCTAGCAATATAACTCAAAAATAACCTTTGAGCATAAGAATATTAACAAACATTTGTTCGTCATCTGTAGAGTATTGAGCAATATATAACTCATATGTAACCTTTGAGCATAAGAATATTGACGAACATTTGCTCGTCATCTGTAGAGTATCCAGCAATATATAACTCATATATAACCTTTGAGCATAAGAATATTAACAAACATTTGCTCGTCATCTGTACAGTATCCAGCAATATATAACTCATATGTAACCGTTGAGCATAAGAATATTAACAAACATTTGTTCGTCCTCTGTAGAGTATCTATCAATATATAACTCATATATAACCTTTGAGCATAAGAATATTAAGAAACATTTGCTCGTCATCTGTAGAATATCCAGCAATATATAACTCTTATATAACCTTTGAGCATAAGAATATTAACAAACATTTCCTCGTCATGTGTAGAGTATCCAGCAATATATAACCCAGATAGCCTATAAATATTGAGTATAAGAATATTAACGAACACGAACACCTGCTCCTAATCTATTAAAGTGTCCAGCAATATATCACCTTCATATATCCTATCCAGGCAACATAAAGAGATAATACATATTCTCAAAAAAAAGAGAAAAAAAAAAGAATAACATGAAACCTAGATTCCAGGAATATCCAGAAGCCTACTGGAAATAAAATCCTAAAAAGGAAAACTTTTTCACGAAGAATAGACCACTTTCACGAAAGAACGTCTGGAAACCTGGATTCCAGGAATATCCAGAAGCCTAGTGGAAATAAAATCCAAAAAGAAAACCATTCCCGAAGAATAGAATACTTTAACGAAAGAACGCCTCGAAACCTGGATTCCAGGAATACCCAGAAACCTACTGGAAATAAAATCCAAAAACGACAACCTTTCACGAAGAATAGACTACTTTCACGAAAGAACGTCTGGAAACCTGGATTCCAGGAATGTCCAGAAACGTACTGGAAATGAAATCCTAAAAAGGAAAACCTTTTCACGAAGAATAGACTACTTTCACGAAAGAACGCCTGGAAACTGGATTCCAGGAATATCCAGAAAACCTAGTGGAAATAAAATCCAAAAAGAAAACCTTTCCCGAAGAATAGACTACTTTCACGAAAGAACGCCTGGAAACCTGGATTCCAGGAATATCCAGAAACCTAGTGGAAATAAAAATCCAAAAAGAAAACCTTTCCCGAAGAATAGACTACTTTCACGAAAGAACGTCTGGAAACCTGGATTCCAGGAATATCCAGAAGCCTAGTGGAAATAAAATCCAAAAAGAAAACCATTCCGAAGAATAGAATACTTTAACGAAAGAACGCCTCGAAACTGGATTCCAGGAATACCCAGAAACCTACTGGAAATAAAATCCAAAAACGACAACCTTTCACGAAGAATAGACTACTTTCACGAAAGAACGTCTGGAAACCTGGATTCCAGGAATGTCCAGAAACGTACTGGAAATGAAATCCTAAAAAGGAAAACCTTTTCACGAAGAATAGACTACTTTCACGAAAGAACGCTGGAAACCTGGATTCCAGAATATCCAGAAACCTAGTGGAAATAAAATCCAAAAGAAAACATTTTCACGAAGCATAGACTACTTTCACGAAAGAACGTCTGGAAACCTGGATTCCAGGAATATCCAGAAACCTACTGTAAATAAAATCCAAAAAGAAAACATTTCACGAAAAATAGACTATTTTCACGAAAGAACGTCTGGAACCTGAATTCCAGGAATACTCAGAAACCTACTGGAAATAAAATCCAAAAGAAAAATTTCACGAAGAATAGACTACTTTCACGAAAGAACGTCTGGAAACCTGAATTCCAGGAATATCCAGAAACCTACTGGAAATAAAATCCAAAAAAGACAACCTTTTACGAAGACTAGACTACTTTCACGAAAGAACGTCTTGAAACCTGGATTCCAGGAATACCCAGAAACCCACTGGAAATAACATTCAAAAAGAAAAATTTCACGAAGAATAGAATACTTTCACGAAAGAACGCCTGGAAACCTGTATTCCAGGAATATCCAGAAGCCTACTGGAAATAAAATCCAAAAAGAAAACAAGAAAACATTTCACGAAGAATTGACTACTTTCACGAAAGAACGTCTTGAAAACCTGGATTCCAGAATATCCAGAAACCTACTGGAAATAAAATCCAAAAAGACGACCTTTCCCGAAGAATAGACTACTTTCACGAAAAAAACATCTGGAACCCTGGATTCCAGTCGCTGAATGTCCAGGACGAGAGGGATTAGGCTGAGCATCAGACCAAATCTGGTTGGTTGTTTAGCCTTTTCAAGCCTTTTGATCTGGAAGCTTTTTTTTTTTTTTTCAAAAGAAACAAATAAATATTTACGATCGTTTTGAAGGGAATAGAATTTAGGAAACAGTAGCAGTTCCATGGCCGGGTACTGTATAAAAGGGGTTAATTCCCTGAGGTTAAGCAAATGTTTTATTTTATTGTAAAGGGAACACAAACCTACAGCAAACACACGCACATATATACATATATATATATATATATATACATATATATATATATATATATACACACACACACATATATATATATATATATATATGTGTATACGTATATATATATATGTGTATACGTATATATACACACAGAGCATATATATATATATATATATATGTATGTATGCATACTGTATATATATTTGTGTATATATTGATTTTTATTAGAAATGCAAATAGGCCTCGCCTAAGAGAAGCAATGTTTTCCATCATCAGCAAAAATAAAAAGTAAAATAAAATAAAACAGATTAAGATGTGAAATAAATCCATATTATTCTCTCTAA
>NC_090727.1:135195803-135198303 GCF_036898095.1 Palaemon carinicauda | reverse complement strand
TTATGTATGTATGTATGTATGTATGTATGTATGTATGTATGTTGTATGTAAGTATGTGCTTTCTACGTGGGAATAATATTTTCTCACTTTTTATATATATATATATATATGTGTGTATATATATAAAATTTATATATATACTGTACATATATATTATATATATATATATTTATATAAATATATAAATATATAAGTTTTATATATATATATATATATATATACATACATATATTCATGTATATATATAATCTACTACACAACACAATATATCTAAATTTTTCATGACAATTTCTCGAATGGCACGCAAATAAAATTTTATCTAATCTTTGTAATTATATCTATACGTAGTCACTCAACCCTAGTTTGAAGACATGTAGGATTCATGCTTCCCTGGAAAGGTACTTGTGTATGTATAGTCGGTTATATACCTGAAAGTAATGTGTCCATATTTCCTTGTTGCTCTATAGATCTGCCGTTCATTACTTTTCTTGTGTTTTATTTAGTTCTTTATTTCCATTTCTCTCTGGCTATTTTTTTCCCTGTTTGATACCTTTGGCTTATATCAAGGTGCTTTTTCTTCTAGGGTTGTAGCTTAGCTAATAATAATAATAATAATAATAATAATAATAATAATACTAATAAATATTATTATTGTTATTTATTATCATTATTATTATTATTATTATTAATATTATTATTATTATCATTATTATATTATTATTATTATTATTACAAAAATATAACAATAATGATAATAATAATAATAATAATAATAATAATAATAATGACAACAACAACAACAACAACAACAACAATAATAATAATAATAATCATAATAATAATAACAACAATAATAATAATAGTAATAATAATAATAATAATAATTAATAATAATAACAAAAGAAGAAACCTTCGTTAAAGACAAGAGAGCATAGACGCCAACCTCTTCATATTATGTAACATTATTGAATGAATGAGTAACAAGTCATCATGACCAGTACATACCTTAATGACATTTAGCCTAATGGATGAAGGTTGAATATAACGACCGGATATTCGCTTCGGTAAACTGTTTGTGCAAGGACGTTTTGATATTTGAAGTAAGAAAAACATTATTATTATTATTATTATTATTATTATTACTACTATCCAAACTACAACCCTAGTTGGAAAAGCAAGATGCTATAAGCCCAGGGGCTCCAACAGGGAAAAAATAGCCCAGTGAGGAAGGAAATAAGGAAATAAATAAATGAAGAGAACAAATTAACAATAAATCATTCTAAAATACGTAACAACGTCAAAACAGACATGTCATATATAAACTATTAACAACATAAAAAACAAATATGTCATAAATAAAACTATAAAAAGACTCATGTCCGCCTGGTCAACAAAAAAGCATTTGCTCCAACTTTTGAACTTTTGAAGTTCTACTGATTCAACCACCCGATTACATATAATCATGTGACTGATATCATAATAATAATGCATAAATTTATAACTATATAAATATTATAATATCCTTTTCATTGAAGGCAAATCTATTTGAATACCATAAACATAATCGTCAGTGAATTACTGGTCCCCATCAAGGACAGAATTCAAATGAGGTTCCTGCAGACCTTTTTTCATGCATGACGAAAAAAGGATAATTGTTTGGGATAAGTCATTAAAACATCGTGTGGGTTGGATGACTATGAATGATGAGAGAGAGAGAGAGAGAGAGAGAGAGAGAGAGAGAGAGATGTTGTAGGCTTTATTTTTGTGAAGCTGTGTTCAGTTTGCTACTTGCAGTGATTGTGACAAGTCTTGGAGTCTCTAGCATTTGGGGCAAGGGTCGTAGACACTATATGACACGTAACGAGTGTTATTAGTTAAGTGTATTTCTATTACTTATTTAAATTTAAAAATAAACTTATACAAACATATATATATATATATTATATATATAAAACGTGTGTGCATAAACCTGAAATGGACATGTGTGCTCAGATACAAAAAGATAAATAACAAATAAAGATAGAGTGAATCCTGACTAGTTTCGCCACTGACTTCTTCAAGAGGACCCTTGAAGAAGTCAGAGACGAAGCTAGTCAGGATTCACAAAATATTTTTACTTTCCTTGGGGTTTTCGTATAAATATATATATGTATATATATATATGCATAAATATATATATATATATATATATACATTATATATATGAATATGTATATGCATATATATATATACACACCATATATATATATATATATATCATAAATGAAACACACACACACACATATATATATATATATATATACACACACATATATATATATATATATATGTGTGTGTGTGTGTGTGTGTTGTATCAATTTATGATGTCAATTTTTACAAAACTCGATCATCAAATACATGAACATAGAGAAAATAGATAACTTATTAAATGAGAATAAAATTTAAATCATTAAATATGAATTCAAAATAACAAAAAGCAGAAGAAAAAAATGCAATAAAA
>NC_090727.1:135189641-135195303 GCF_036898095.1 Palaemon carinicauda | reverse complement strand
TACCAGCCTATAACGTCAAATTTTCTTAGATCATCAGTCCATCGTCTTCTCTTCCTTACCTCACTTCGTTTGCAATCACTAGGGACCCATTCTGTTATTCTTAAAGGAGATCTATTATCTGCCATTCTCATTATATGTCCTGCTTATGTTTTGTATTTATACCTAATGTATAATTCGTGATATTTATAATGGTACAATCTACTGACTGGTAAAGTTCTTTGATAAGATAATAAAGGGGTTAGATGAAAGAAATGTAACCTAAAAATGTGAAAAAATTATTAGATTTAGCATATTTTGTACTGTCACCAACGAGCTTAACACGATTAGGTGAACCATCAATCATATTTACTTAGACAGGACGTGAAGAAAGCGTCCCTTGTGTTTAAAAGGTCTAAAGGTTTAAAAGTCGCCCATGAATGGCAAAGGTAATGAACAGTGACAATGCCCTAGCTGGCCAATGACCTAGAGACTGATCATATATACATATAATCAGTGCCTAAGCCCCTCTCCGTTCAAGTTATGGTAGGTCAGGCAATGAAAGCTGAGGAGTAAACGTACAGGCTCCCCTAAACCCCATATCCTTAGTTCACAAGAATGGTGAAAAGGGACGTTTCCAATAGGTTAACACATCCCGGCGTGTGTGTGTGTATATATATATATATATATATATATATATTATATATATATATATATACATTTATATATAAATATATATATATATATATATATCTATATATAAATAAATATATATATATATATATATATATATATATATATATATATATATATACTGTATATATATATATATATATATATATATATATATATATATATATATATATGTATATTTATGTATATATATATATATAAATTATATATATATATATATATATATATATATATATATATATATATATATATAAAAATATGTATATATATGTATATATATAAATATATATATATATATATATATATATATATATATATATATATATATATATATATATATATATATGTGTGTGTGTGTGTGTGTGTGTGTGTGTGTGTATATATATTAGTATGTCTGAATTAAATCATATTGCAATTTTGCTAAAATGTGTTCAAAATCCTTTTCAAATAAAAATAAAAGAGGATAATCGGTATTACTAAATTCTTATATATCTAATTTATATAACTTTTGCAGCAGGAAATATAATGAGCTTTATCCACCTGAAGAAGGAGATTGTGGTATTTTGAGACCAAAAAATTCCTGTTGGAAAATAAACAGACTTCATAAATGCCTTATTTTTCTCTCTGTAAATCCATAATACAAAGACTCTACTTGAGGATTAAGAGACTATCCTTTCAAAAACAATATTCCTCCCCTTCTTAAGCTGTTCTAATTTCCTGAGATAAATGTTTCACTTCTAGAGAGAGCTCTGGACAGTTTTCAATTTGATAATAATGTGATTTTTCGGAAAATTAATCTCAAGGAATGAAATCAAACCGGTAATTCTTTCAAGTTTGAATTCATTAAAGATAAGAAAGTTATTAGGGTCACAAATTAAAAAAAATAGTTCGAATTTTAAATTAATGTGAATAGATTTAAGACAAAGAAACTTATTACGGTGCCCCAGTTGACGTAAATTTAAAACTTCCTTTGAATTCTACACTAATGTAAATTATATTAGTTTTAATATTTCACAAATTCATATATGATGCAGTGTGTATTTTGGGGGACGGTTTGAGTAAAATCGATTGAGAGGTTAAAAGTTTGTAACTTTGCCTCGATGTTATATATACGAAAGTTTTATAAACAAAATTTTCCTGACTGTTACGATAAAAAAATCTATTCTAAATGTCCAAGTGACAAGGCACACTTTATAAAGGATTGATATATATAATATTGGGGTTATGATTAATTAACATCGTATTTGCTGCAGACATGAACATATTTTGGGTAAATTTAGGGTTTCTAATTATCTGGCTGAGTTCTACGCGTTGCTTTTAAAATATTGTGATCTACTCTATTTATTTGTATTACATATTATCTGTATTTTGAATCTAGTTACCACAACTTAGCACCTAAAACCCAGGCCAAAAATGTTTATTATTGGAATTATGAAATTTTGATGCAATAATTGAAAAAACTACCAAGAAGGTATGTTTAGTAACAATACACTTCTCCAAATTTGAATAGAATCCAATTTTTTTCTACTTAATGTCAAAAGATTGCAGCACACGTCCCTTGTTCCATTCATGTGAATGATTCTATCTAGTTGGAAAAGGGCGATACATTGATAATTATGTAGAATATGTGCGGCATTATTGGCTATTTTGGCTATTTTTAACCAAAATGACGTCATGGAAGGTTCCAGAATGCAAGGATTAAAGAGCTCTACATATTGTTTATTTTGATGGCCAATAGATGGCTTTAGTAGAGGAGTACCAAATTGCTAATTATCCCCCATCATCCACTTATTATAATTTGTATTACTTCATTTCTGTTGCTATTTGGGCACAAAATTGCTATAAAAGAGACGCACGTGAACTTGATGTTCCTTGTTGTATGGACACAACTTAATTCTGAGGAAATTACAAATTTCACAACAAATGTCACAGAAATATTTCCTCAGCAAACAATCGTTAGTTCAATTACATTTGGGGGTCAGGGAGGAGGTCCTCAGATATGCCACATGTACTGAAATCGGTGAGAAAATCAAGTAATTTCACGGTTATTTGATGTTTATTTTTAATTACCTTTTTATGAAACCAAAAGATGATTAATATGTTTCATGGTATGATATGAATTGTTAGTAAAAACTACTAAGAATAACAATATTGTTTCATTCCGAAAGGCATATTAACGCAGCCTTCTCTAGCCCCCCTCCCTCACATCGTAAGGAGTTTTACTTTAACGCCAATAGATGGCATCAGAGGTACCTTGTTCCAACTAATATAGCATATAATTTTGACGAACACGTGTGTCAAAAAATTGTGGTAGGAAGATAGAGGCTAGAAAATTGGTAGTTGATAAATTGTCCAACGATCGTTTCCCTTATTAGGAATTGACATTTTTATCAGAAAATGCTGTGAATTTTTCATATGATATCGGTAAAACAAACATGAGTTTACTTATAAAAGTGTTTAGTATTTCCTTTAAACACCAGAACACACTGAATATCAAAGTCATGTCCCTGTACAAGTGACCAAAATAACAATCATCAACATAGTTAAGGTTGGTGGGATGAGTTTGGGACAGCGCTGCCAAATGGTATTTCCTCGAATGGAGAATATCATTATTCATTACAGATGCAAATAAATTACCGAGTAATAGTTATATGCCAGAAGGTGTATGATTGTGATCTAATATAATGTTATTATAATCAGCGTAATCAACATACATAAGTCGAATAATAGAAAAGAAAATTGTCACATTTCTGTGTCTTCGCCAACGCCTGACTGTGTTGCGTCATCCATCTGCGAATTTGTTTGTTAATAAGGGCGTTTGTGAGTGTAAATCAGTTATTAAATAACCCTTATCATCATTTCCCTAGTGAATGTATGCATGTCAGTAAGCAGTTTCTTGGTACAAAAATAGGTTAAAAGAGAGAGAGAGAGAGAGAGAGAGAGAGAGAGAGAGAGAGAGAGAGAGAGAGAGAGGCCACCTACAAGATAGGGATGCTGATGATCTCTGCACATGAATCAGAAGAGATGGAGTAGTACTTATAACAAGAAGAGCCAATGTTCATTTATATAAGTGAAGTGTGGATGTTGCATTAAGCTATTGAAGATATATGACAATTATTTGTCAACATTTATTTCTATATGTACAAATATTGATCGTGATGTTTTTAAAGAATTTGATGCTGGGCATAGAGTTGAAGATGATAGTTTGGAAAGACTGAAATGTAAGCATACATTATTATAACGTTTCCGGGATTATTGAGAATATAAACAATGTTTTGCTCTATACAAAAGTTTGTTTCAAAGGAAGAGTTTCTTCTGTAACGATATCAAAGTCAGTTTAAATCATTGCTAATAAATCAGAAGAAAAGGTTTTTCAAATAAGTTATAAATACCCTATGATTGATATAAATGAGAATAAAGGTTAGGCTGGTCTAAACAGTCAACTGTGTATCCTTATTTCTATCGGTCATAGGTTCGAGTCATTATCCGGACAGTAATATTTATCATTAAAGAAATTTCCCTGAGCGTTTGAGATTCCAAGGTAGAGCGAATTTGATATTAAGGGGAATTTGTAACTTATTTGAAAAAAAATGGAGATATATATATATATATATATATATATATATATATATATATATATATATATATATATATATATATATACATACAGTATATATATATATATATATATATATATATATATATATACAGGTATATATATATATATATATATATATATATTATATATATATATATATATATATATATATATATACAGTATATATATATATATATATATATATATATATATATATATATATATAAAGAAGAATGATGAATAAATTCCCTATATCGTATTTTACTGTAATTACCATATACATCGAAATGAAGATCCACTTATAAGAAACGTCCTAAGTAAATACATAGGAAATGGTAATTAACATGCATGTAAATAGATAAATTATTAACACAACAAATGCAAGTAAGGTACTTTCTTTGAGATGTTAATATTACTACAATAAATATTAACATGACTTTGTTGTTCTACCTACACTGGGTAGTTGATGTTAAAGCAAATGATTATGGACTTGTGTATTCAAAAATGTAAAAAAAAAACAGCTGATACGTATTTAGTCCTTTTAGTGATCTTAGCTTAATTTTAAGATAACATTACTTGCTATTTATTGATGAATATTATAACAAGTTTAACCAATAGCTTTTGCCTTTTACTTTATTGCATGCTGGTTTCTTGTGATCCTTATATCTCAAGTAATGAAGTACATTAAAGATTATAAGTAAAAAATTTTTATTATTTATATTTCAACAAAATAATCTAATCGATTAATTTAACGCCTATTATTCAAAGTAGTTCAATTTAATTCATAACAAAGCTTCTTGAAGAAAAGATCTGGAAAACAGAAAATATAAATCATATTTTGTGAAAATGATGAGAAGACCTTTACTACAACAAAATTATTGACCCCATATACTGACCTCAACTGAGTTTAAAGGTTTAAAGGTCACTCATGAATGGCACAGGCCAGGGGGAGTGACAATACCCTAAGAGCACAAATGACATAAAGACTGATCATATATACTATGATCAGCACCCAAACCACCTCTCCACCCAAGCTAGGACCAGAGAGTGCCAGGCAATGCAATGGTTGCTTGTGACTCAGCAGGTAGACATAGAGGCTCCCAAACCAACCCATCCTTAGCTCACAAGGATGGTGAGGTTGCAATGACCAAAGGAACTAACGAGCTTGAACGGGACTCGAACCCCAGTCTGGCGATTACCAGGCAAGGACGTTACGAGCAGGGACGATATATTTCTATTTATTTAATTATATTCAACCATTGGAAGGATCCTAGCTAAAAGGAT
The DNA here is from genome assembly GCF_036898095.1 of Palaemon carinicauda. Lineage (NCBI taxonomy): Eukaryota > Metazoa > Arthropoda > Malacostraca > Decapoda > Palaemonidae > Palaemon > Palaemon carinicauda. Next base: position 135,189,752 of record NC_090727.1, on the reverse strand, counting down.
TCCACAATACAAAGCAATATACTGTGTACAGCATTGTGCAAACGCCAAATAATAACCATTATTCCATCAACAGTTTGATAAATTCCCAACAACCTTCTGAAGCATATATTA
>NC_090727.1:135172141-135179641 GCF_036898095.1 Palaemon carinicauda | reverse complement strand
TGTGGTTTGTAATCTCTTTAAGATTTTTATCTTTATGTTAAGCTGGCAAAAAAGTTTAAATCAGTTTAATGGCGTTTTAAGTTAATCTCTCAAATTGACATCATAAAATCTCTAGTGAAAGAAAGGTAAAGAAAGATATTTTTCTTATGAAACATATAAGCATTAATCTGTCATATCACTCAAACTACATTTATAAATCTGGTTTATTTAATAATAAAATTGATTGATTAATAACTGAAATTTATTATATATGCTAGATTATCTCCAAGTTACATCCTAGGAGGGCCAATCTTCTAAGGTTTAAAGGTAACTCATGAGTGGCAGACACAAAAGACAGTGACAATGCTCTAGCAGGACGATAATCAAAGGTCAAGCACCCTTTTCCATCCAAGCAAGGTCCAGGGAAGGCCAGACAATGGCTGCTGATCTGCTGATGACTCAGCAGGTAGACCAATAGGTTCCCCGAAACCCAGCCCATCCTTTGCTCTCATGGATGGTGAGGTTGCAGCCACTGCAAGGAACTGTCGAGCATGGGCGGGACTTGAACCCTAGTCCAGCTGATTGCCAGGCAGGAACGTTTCCAATAGGCTACCACAACAAATCATTAGCAATAGGCTATTGTATAATTTGAAAAAGGTATCTGATTACGAAGGGCAATCCTTTATTAGGAAAAGAAGCTCGTATATACACTACAACCTAGAAAAACCTCTCGGAGAGCTCAATCCTGTCTGTAATACTAAGCATGCAGTTAATCCTAATAGTCAGGCCTTCTCCATCATAAGGCTCAATACTAGACAGTATTCTAGAAGTTTTATTCTAGCTGTGACCAAGTTGTGGAATGATCTTCCTAATTGGATAGTTGAATCGTACACGTTGACATAAGTCTTTTTATAATTCATATATGATTATATCTGTTTTGATGTTTTAACAGCTTTTAAAATAGTTTATTTCAATTCATCATTATTTCTCAAATCGTTTATTTATTTCCTTATTCCCTTTCCTCACTGGACTATTTTCCCTGTTGAAGCCCACCGCTTATAGCATCCTGCTTTTCCAACTAGGGTTGTACATTAGTTAATAATAATAATAATAATAATAATAATAATAATAATAATAATAATAATAATAATAATAATAATAATAATAATATAAGGATGGATCACTATATCCCCATAACGCCCAATGATCTTAAGCCTTCAATTCTCTCGAGTATTCTATCTAGTGCAAAGTCGAATATCTTTCTCGGAAACAAACTTCTAGGCCACAGGGGGTCTTCCTCTGTCGAAGTTAGAAGAAGCCCTTCAGGGAGATTTAGAGCCACGTTAATGCATGGGAGTCTAGACAGACATTTACACCACGAGAGAGAGAGAGAGAGAGAGAGAGAGAGAGAGAGAGAGAGAGAGAGAGAGAGAGAGAGAGAGAAATTCGAAACAATATTTTCTTTACACACATAGAGAAAGAGAGAGAATTCAAATAGTATTATCTTTACAGAGAGAGAGAGAGAGAGAGAGAGAGAGAGAGAGGAGAGAGAGAGGAGAGAGAGAGAGAGAGAGATTTTGAATATTATTTTCTTTACACACGCATATATATATATATATATATATATATATATATATATATATATATATATATATATATATATATATATATATATATATAAAGAGAGAGAGAGAGGAAGGAACAAACAGTATTTTCTTTAAAGAGAGAGAGAGAGAGAGAGAGAGAGAGAGAGAGAGAGAGAGAGAGAGAGAGAGAGAGAGAGAGAGAGAGAGAGAGAGAGAGTACATTACCCATAGCATTTCAAATCAGAAATGGATTTCAATAGTTGTATAGAAGTGTGTATAATATAACACTAACATGATACATTAATTTCTAATGAATAATGGCATATATTGATAAGTGTATCTCGGCCACAATTTAAATAAGCTAATATATGTTTCACAGTATTATATTACAAATGAGTTTTTATGCATTATCTAATTTGGAAAATCTCGAAACTTGAACTATCAAATTAATCTCATTAAGCATCCAGAAAGTTTTTCCCTTTAGAGGAAAGATAATAATTAATTTTCCGTTGAAAAATTCTATTCTTATTATTTTTATTCTGATCAAATAGGAAATATATTCAATTTTGAATTATCGTTATAAGTTAAAATTATGGATTTAAATTAGTTTACAGTTTACAAAATGAATACTTAAAGTAAGTAAGTAAAGCACAGTTTACAGAGACGCGTTTTGATAAGTATTGCCTCCCATCTTCAGGCTGGGAGGCTATAAATAGACTACAGCAAAAACCAAGAATTATCTTGATATCAACAAACACAAAGATAAAATGAAGAATATCATAAATCGTTTGTTAGGATCAAGTCCTTTAGAGATTATAGAGAAATCAGTCACTCTATGAATGAAGAAACAATAATTCCTTTGAAACAACGTGTGAGATATAGACAAATAGACTACGCCTTATCCCTCCTTTAGAGTAAGATATCAGACAAATGGACCTACAAGAAGTGGCATGGAATTGTTAAAACAATATTGTAGGTCATTAAATGGTATTGCATTATCCCCACATATCTATTTTGACTCAAATTTTAAAGGTTTAAAGGACATTCCTGAATGGCAGAAGCAAGGGACAGTGACATTGCCCTATCAAGCAGGACAATGCCCTAGAGACTGACCATATATACATATGATCAGCGCCCAATTCCCCTCTCCACACAAGCTACGACCAAGGAGGGGAGTGCCAAGCAATGGCTGCTGATGACTCAGTAGATAGACCTATAGGCTCCCCAAACTCCACATCTTTACCTCACAAGGATGGTGAGGTTGCAGCATCCAAAGGAATATCGAGTTTCAGCGGGACTCGAACCCTGTCTGGCGTTCACCAGTCAGGGGCTTTACCACATCTCTAACAAGAATAAATATCTAGTTACTTCATTAGGATATATTAGGAAAAAAAATTTATGGTAATCTAAAAAAAAAAAAAGTGAATATATGACTGTATTTAGTTGTGAATTTGTTTATGTATCATATTTTTAAGCCATGTCTAAAAAAAAAAAAAAAAAAAAAAAAAATAAAGGTATACTTTAAACGAAGAACAATTGTATTTATCCATTAACATTCCAATCAATTATCTTTTAATAATTGAAGTCTTTGTAGGAAATATGAAAGTTTGTATTTTTCCATTAACATTTCAATCAATTGTCTTTGTTAATTGCACGGATCTGATCGAAGTCTATGAGGAAATATTATACTCATAAAGAACGGCTGTATTTTTTCACTAACATTTCAATTAGTTGTCTTATTTAATCGAGCAAATCATATCGAAGTCTATGCAGAAATATTAGAATTATACTCATAAAGACGGCTGCCTTTTTTCATTCACTTTTCAATAATTTTTTTTACTAAATTGCACAAATTTAAACGAAGTCTGTGTAGAAATATGAGTTATACTGATGGAAAAAATTGAAAGCATCACTGCAATATATTGCAAGGTTGTGGTGGCCGATGCGGGTAACGTCCCTGACTGGTGAACGCCAGACTGGAGTTCGAGTCTCGCTACAAACTCGTTAGTTCCTTTGGTCACTGCAGTCTCAAAATCCCTGTCAGGTAAGGATGGGGGGCTTGGGGCAGCCTAGAGGTCTATCTGCTGAGTCATCAGCAGCCATTGCCCGGCCCTCCTTGGTCCTAGTTTGGGTGGAGAGGGGGGTTGGGCGCTGATCATATGTATATACGGTCAGTCTCAAGGGCATTGTCCTGCTTGATAGGGCAATCTCACTGTCCCTTGCTTCTGCCATTCATGATTGGCCTTTAAACCTTTAAACCTCCTTTGTCCCAGCTTGGGGGGAGAGGGGTGCTTGGGCGCTGATCATAAGTATATATGGTCAGTCTCTATCGCATTGTCCTGCTTGATAGGGCAATCTCACTGTCCCTTGCCTCTGCCATTCCTGAGCGTGCCTATAACCTTTGAACCTTCAAACAAATAAAATAATTCAGAACGAATTGCCACCAAAATTTTTGTCGCTTGATAAATGCTTTTCCAAATTCGGATATTTTCCGAAACGCAATTTCGTTGGGGCCTTAGGGGCTCATGGAATACTGCGTAGCCTTGTTAATCAAATTTGGGAATTTGATTACGATGATGACGTGAAAGAATTCGCATGATTTATTTAAAATGGATAAAAAGAAAGGGTTAAATAAAAGAGGAAAGAGGAAAAGACTATCATTTTCGGTTCTGTTTCTGTTGCGAAATATATTCGCATAAAATTCATCATTGCAAATTGGTAGCTAACAATGTTTTATTTTTTATTTATTTTATTACTATTGTGCTTCTGTTGCAAAATATATTGTGACAAAATAAGTCGTCCTCTATTGGTTGATACAAATGCTTTTTTGTAAATAAAATTAAAAATTTATGAAAATAAGTTTGATTGAAAATAATTGTAGTGTCAATGGAACAAAATATCAATATTATTATATAATTATATGAAAAAATAACCATCATTTATTGGTTGACTAACAAACAATGCTTTTTATTCTAAACAAATTTCAAATGTTATGAAAATCGATTTGATTAAAAATAATGACATTGCTTTAATGGAAGAAAATCACAATATCCTTATATAATTACGTGAAAAAATAGCAATTATTTATTGGTTGACTAATTAACAATGCTCTTTTGTAATAAAAATTTAAAAGTTATTAAAATATGTTTGATTGCAAATAATTATATCGTGTCAATGGACCAAAATCTCAATATCATTATAGTGTAAATAAAATTTAAAAAGTTATGAAATAAGTTTGATTGGAAATAATTATATTGTGCCGATGTCACAAAATCTCAATATTGTTATAGAGCAAAAAATATAAAATCATAATTTTTGTACAGGACTTTAGCATTCTTCCTAATATATTTGCAACAATATATGTGCAAATTATACTGTAACTAGAGGGGCACTCAGTAGAGCGCAAACTTTTTGCTCGACTTTGACCTTTGACCTTAATATGTATTAATTGGTTTGGATTTTCATACACTCAAATATGAACAAAGTTTGAAGTTTCTGTGACGATGTCCAAACCTACGGTTGATTACATAAATTGAATATTTTGCTTGATCGTGACCTTAACCTTTAACCTTAACCTTCCAAAATATAATCATTTCTAGCTTTTTACATAACAGTTAATCCTTGCAAGTTTAATTACTCTACGATTAAAATTATCGCCAGGAAGCTGTTCATAAGCAAACACACACACACAAACACACAAATAGGGGTGAAAACGTAACCTCCTTCAAAGTTCCTTGGCGTAGGTAAAAATAAACAGAATACACATACAGAATTTCGATCACCACTTCATATAGATCAGATATCTCTGCATTCCACAACTTGATATTGCTGTCATGCATAAGAGATAAATTCAAGAAACTTAGCTTCGGTTATTTTTCCCGAAAATTGAATTTATTCTTTACTGTTGGTTCGTTCCCAAACAATTCCCACGCCGAGAGCATCTCATAAAATTAAATTTCGCTCGGTCTTCTTGTATGCCAAGGAATCATGGATTTTATTACCGGTGCACAAACACGCTTTCTTCTTCGTGCCAAGAGAGCTATTTAGTTCAACAGAACGCATAGAAATTAGGTTATTACCTCCGCCAACGAAGTTGGAAGGAGGTTATGTTTCCGGCCTTATTTCTGTGTGTTTATTTGTGTTTGATTGTGACTAGCTTCCTTGCCACAATTTTAACCGTAGAATAACGAAACTTGCAGGGATTAACTGTTATGTAAAAAGCTGGAAACGATTAAATTTTAGAAGGGCAAGGTCAAAGGTCAAAGTTACGGTCAAGCAAAATGTCCAATTCACGTAATCAGCCTTAAGTTTGGACATCGTTATCACAGAAACTTTAAACTTGGTTCATATTTCAGTGTATGTAAATCCACGCCAATTAATACATGCTAAGATCAAAGGTCAAGATCAAGGTTGAGCAAAAGGACAAGAAAGCTTCCTAACCACAATTTTGACCGTAGAGTAATGGAACTAGCAGGGATTAACTGTTATGTAAAAAGCTGGAAATGATTAAATTTTAGGAGGGCAAGGTCAAAGGTAAGGTCACGGTCAGGCAAAAATGCCCAATTCACGTAATCAACCATAATTTTGGACATCGTTGTCACAGAGACTTCAAACTTCGTTCATATTTCAGTGTATGAAAATCCACGCCAATCAATACATGTTTAGGTCAAAGGTCAAGATCAAGGTTGAGCAAAAGGACAAGAAAGCTTCCTAGCCCATATGTTAACCGTAGAGTAATGAAACTAGCAGGGATTAATTGCTATGTAAAAAGCTGGAAGTGATTGAATTTGGGAAGGTCACGGTCAAAGGTCAAAGTTACGGTCAGGCAAAAATGCCCAATTCACGTAATCAGCCATAAGTTTGGACAACGTTGTCACAGAGACTTCAAACTTGGTTCATATTTGAGTGTATGAAAATCCACGCCAATTAATACATGTTAAGATCAAAGGTCAAGAGCAAGGTTGCGCAAAAGGACAAATAATAAGCTGCTGTGGCGGAGGTCTGCGCTCTACTGAGTGCCCCTCTAGTTACCTTTTTTATATTCCTTTTTTACGTTTAGTTAAAGGTTCAGTATTCATACTCTATTAAATGGTTGTGTAATCGTTTTAAATTTTTGGGTTAAGATTATGATACCATCGTAATGTATGTAGTTTTACATATGTGGAAATGGTAACAATAAAAAAAAAACTAACTGAAATATAGGGTCAGAATGAAGAAAATCTCTCTCTCTCTCTCTCTCTCTCTCTCTCTCTCTCTCTCTCTCTTAGGATAACTGATATACAGTGTAAAACTATTTTACAATATGAAACAAATTATTCGCTCTCTCTCTCTCTCTCTCTCTCTCTCTCTCTCCTCTCTCTCTCTCTCTCTCTCTCTCTCTCTCTCTCTCTCTCTTTGCTGGTCCTAGCAAATATCTGCGAAACCCAGCTAAAAACTCAGTGTCACCCCCCATATTGCAAAACAAAGAATTGTTATTTTCAACGTCATGTTGACGAATTTTGCTGTTATTGGTTTTCTGGGCGCGATGCGTGCTGTTAATGTTCAGTATTGCTCGTATCAGACTGATGCAATATTTTCTAATTCATGTTTGCTATGCAGTTTTATGAATATCTATCTATTGTTCAATGGCCACTCACGAATGGCCCTATCAAGCAGGACAATGCCCTAGATACTGACCATATATACATATGATCAGCGCCCAAGTCCCCTCTCCACCCAAGCTACGAACAAGGAAATCCAGGCAGTGGATACTGATGACTCAGCTGATAGACATATAGGTCCCCCCCCCCCCCCCGTCCTTAGCTCACAAGGATGATGAGTTTGCAGCAACCAAAGAAACCAGGCAGGGACGTTACCACATTGGCCACCCCAATCCTACACATATTAGACTGTGGATTTTTTATTTGAGCTTATGCTAGTGTTGCACTTAACAGAC
>NC_090727.1:135127141-135137141 GCF_036898095.1 Palaemon carinicauda | reverse complement strand
TGTGCTTCCTGGCTACATTCTTAATCGTAAATTAAAGAAACTGGCATTGATTAACTGGTATGTATAAAGCTTGAAATGATAAAATTTTGGAAGGTCAAAGTCAAATGTCAAGGTCACGGTCAAGCAATATGTCCAACTAACGTATTTAGCTATATGTTTGGACATCATTGTCACAGACTCTTGAATTTGGTTAATATTTGAGTGTATGAAAATCCACTCCTATTATTACATGTCAAGGTCAAAGGTCAAGGACAAGCAAAAGGTCGAGGTCACAGTCAAGCGAAATGTCCAATTCAAGTAATCAGCCATAAGTTTGGACATCATTGACACAGAGACTTCAAAGCTGGTTCATATTTGAGTGTATAAAAATCCACTCCTATTAATACATGTTAAGGTTAAAGAGCAAGGTCAAGGTCGAATAAAAGGTCGAGAAATAAGCTGCCACGGCGGGGGTCTGCGCTCTACTGAGTGCCCCTCTACTTCCATATTGTAATTATGAGATCAACTTTAACTGTCAGAAGATGTAAAAAAAGATAATCATGTTTATGCTGTATTGGGCAATATAAACAATCTCGATTTATTAACTACTTTAATCTAATAACTTGAATTCTCATTTCTTTTTTTCGTTTTCTCAACACAACTGCATATCAAATGGGGAACTAATACTGGGGAATTTAAGGCTTTAGAAAACTTTTTATTTTTATGTTGATTATCTCGACTTATTTTAGGAGGGATAAAATGAATAGCATATTTCATTGTAATGGTACGGGATTTCTATTAGCCAGTTCACTTACTTATTTTTGTTTCATAAAAATTAACGTATATTGGAATAATAATAATAATAATAATAATAATAATAATAATGATAATAATAATGATAATAAAAATAATAATTACAACAACAACAATAATAATAATAATAATAATAATAATAATAATAATAATAATAATAACAATAATAATAATAATAATAATAATAATAATAAGTAATTTTATGATGAAAATAACAGTAATAATATAAAAATAATAATAATAATAATAATAATAATAATAATACCACTAGTCTGCAAAATGTACTCTCTCTCTCTCTCTCTCTCTCTCTCTCTCTCTCTCTCTCTCTCTCTCTCTCTCTCTCCCCTACCCATGTCTCCCTTCAGTAAACCTCCTCACCCACACCCCCCATCCAGGGGCAGTCTCAATTCTGATGTGATACTTGCCAGGGTTAGCACGTTCCTCTGTCCCTCTTGTCATACTTCTCTGTAGGCTTTGAAGGGCCCTTCCTCTTGTGTGTTATACAAGGGGATAAGTTTTGGCTACTTGTCATGAATTTGGACAATTTTCTATTTCTATATTTTTGTGAGGGTGGGGAAGGGGGGAGGGATTTTGAATGGTTTTAGTCGATTGTTAAGGGATTTCGATTAATGCTATTAATCCCTTTACGACTGTTGGTTAATTTTTTTTATTTTTCTGTTTTTAGCAAACGATTGCAAATGTCCACTATATTTGTATGCTTGATATTTTATGTTTGTGTATCTAAATGCATGGACAATATATATATATATATATATATATATATATATATATATATATATATATATATATATATATATATATATACATACATATATATATATATATATATATATATATATATATATATATATATATATATATATATGTGTGTGTGTGTGTATATATATATATATATATATATATATATATATATATATATATATATATATATATATATATGTATGTATCCAGATATGTATATACATAAATATATATATATATATATATATATATATATATATATATATATATATATATATATATATATATATATCTACATACATTTAAATATATGTATTTATATATATACGTATATATACATATATAAATATATATATATATATATATATATACATATATATATATATATATATATATATATATATATATATATATATACTTAAATAATATTTATTATTGTATTGAAATGCATATATTCTGCAAAAAATATTCACTTCACATTCAGTTAATAATATAAACAATGAAAGAGCAAGTTAATTAGAAAAAAGAAAAAAAAAACACAAAACTTGATTGAACACTAAAGAAAGGTACATAACCACAACAACATTTATTCCATACAACATACCTGAACTCACTTTAGCAAAATAAACGGAAATGGCGAATGTTAATGTAGGCAACAAGGATGAGAATCTGTGGTATAGAAAAGTCACGGAAAAGATTTAACCAAAAAAAAAATCAATGCTAAGAAAAACGTAAGCCGAGGAAACCGCTTTGTTCCTTTCTTAAGTGGGTTATTTTTTCCTGTTGAAGCCCTTGGGCATATAGCATTCTGCTTCCTCAACTAGGGCTGTAGCTTAGCTAGTAATAATAGCAATAATAATACGTCCATTCCCATAGGGCTATTTTTTTTCCTGTGGGAGTCTTTGGGTTTATAACATGATGTTTTTCAAACTAGGGTTGTAGCTTAACTAATAATAATAATAATAATAATAATAATAATAATAATAATAATAATAATCATAACAATAATATCAATACTAATAATAATCATTATGCATGTAATAATCACCTAGAGTTTATTTTTAAAAATATATACATATTACTCGTGGAATAATGGGCTCGTATTGACACTTGGAAGGATTCAGATAAAAAAAAATTATCAACCAATCAGTCATTCAAAGTTCAAATTTTCATATTGAGAAGAGAAAATTAAATTGATTCTAAATATCATTGCCATATTACCTCAAAAATTAACTTTATGTGACCGCCCATTCTAATTAAACAAAATATTGAAATCTACGTTTATAATCCCCCCCTCTAAAAAAAAAAAAAAAAATAATAATATATCAACTCAACAAATACAAAAATTGAAAATAACTGCACGTGAAGTTATAATTATTTTTTGCAAATATATATTTTGATATTTCTCTGACAATTACGCCTCGCATATAAACTATTTTTTATCAATCCAGTCAGAAACACGTGTCGACAAAGGTTTTACATCAACAGTAAGCGAACGCACTGATCTCAAAAATGGTCATCTGTATATGACACATGAATTAAAAAATTGTTTGATACACAGTAATAATTTGATTGTTATAAAAAGGAATGATTTAGATACCTTCGGGTACACAGAGAAGATTGGTTTTTGCCTCGTGTAATTTTAAAATATTATCCAAAAAACATCAGTTTGTGCAATACTAAATTCACGAGAATATATAATAACTAGTCAATCATCGTGTTGTTCCATATACAGTATATATGTATATGTATATATATATATATATATATATATATATATATATATATATATATATATATATATATATATATATATATATATATATATATATATATATATATATATATATATATATATATACATATATATATATTGAATTGTCTTCAAGCTTGGTCATAACTCAATTGATTATATTTACTTTTACCTTGAATCGGTTTACAATGAAGCAGTTTTCAAGACGGATACTATCTTACGGGTGATAAGTTTCCGATCAAGTTTTTTTCTGTTAAATAACCTTTCACCTGTCAAGCCAAATAGTTTTTTTTATGAGAAAAAAAAATATGTAATGTTTCTATCCAATAATTGCAAAAAAAAAAAAAAAAAAAAAAAAAAAAAAAAGAAAATTAGAAGGAGTTCTAATACAGTACTATCCACCCAAAAGGTTTTACCCATTTTCAAGGAACGTGAACATGTTCGATATAAACTAAACAAATTTCCCCTTATAATTACAAGTCTCAGAAAATGCTTTCGAAATTTTGTAATGTCCAGAGATTTATAGCTCCATCATTTTCAAGAGTACAATATATCCTGTCCAAGAATCTTGGCAAGGATGAACCTGACATAAAAAAAAAAAAAAAAAAAAAAAAAAAAAAAAAATGAATCCACCGTCTTCCTTCATTTACAGTTATAATAATGACCATACAACTTCCAGATTAAAAAAAAAAAATAAGGTCTCGTAAATGAAACGTATTTTCAAGAATCTATAGATATGACTATATCAAACCTTTTATTTCAAGGATGAAAACTTTGAAAGTCAAGTATTTTAGAAGAAACTTTACCAATCCTAGAAGGAAAAATACTTTATTTTCAAGAAATCAGTTGAGAAATGCATATGACTATGTCAAACCTTCTTAAGGAGGAAAACTTTGAAAGTCAAGTATTTTAAAAGGAACCTTACCAATCCTAGAATGTGCATAGAAGCATGAAAAATAGACTTTCTTCACAATTCTCTGGACACTTACAAAATATCAATTGCATTTTCTGTATATAATGTAAAAAGTCATCTATTTTAGAAGAAACCTTACTAGGCCTAGAATATGTATAGAAGTATAAAAAATAGACTTTATTTACAATTCTCTGGACACTTACAAAATATCAATTGCATTTTCTGTACAAAATGTATATATGTATGTAAACAATAGCTATAATCATGCATAGCTGGGTACGTGCAAGTATACATTATACCATATTAAAGTTGAGTCGAGAATAAATAATTACATAATATCGAAGAGCAAAATTTTAGTTAGATTTTTAGACAGGTTTAATAACACGGCTTTGTTATGGTATAATGTATAGGATAAAAACACTGATAATAAAAAATAGGCTTAAAAAATGATAAGAAGGCAAATGCAAATATACATAACACGTCTTTGTTATGGTATAATGTATATGATAAAAACACTGATAATAAAAATACGCTTAAAAATGATAAGAAGGTAAGTGCAAATATACATAATACCATGTTTAAGTTGAGTAGATAGCAAATAATTACGTAAATTAAAGAGAATTTTTTTACTTAGCATTTAGTTAAGTTTCACAAAGTTTATAGGATTTTTTTATGGTATAATGTATAGGACAAGAAACATTGATAATGAAAATAGGCTTCAATAATGATAAGAACAAGCAGAACGAAAGAGGAGACGTATTTACATAAGCCAATATAGCAACAATCTCCTTTTTCGTTAACGTTTATACTAACACTCACCCACATGGTAGTCGAAGATCGATGGCTCTGATCTCGCCTTGTTCAGTGGCAGGCATCCTTAGGAGCAATCAGATGACGTGAGAGAGAGAGAGAGAGAGAGAGAGAGAGAGAGAGAGAGAGAGAGAGAGAGAGAGAAAGTCTGTCAGTCTCGTTGGTGGTTAATGACAGCCTTCTTGTTATAAAATGCTTGCCCCCCTTTTGCAAGCAAGTCCAGATTCTCCCGGACAAGGTTATGCAATTGTTCTCAGGCAAGAGAACAATGGAGAGTTATATTCGATCTTTCCTGGTGCAATCTGGAGCTGATGAAAGCGCTTGCACTGCAACTCAATGGATGCAATATTACGAAAGGTCCTATTACTGTTTTTCAAATATTTTATTGTTATTTTCTTTTATTCTCGTGTCTCTCTATTTCCTTATTTCCTTTCCTCACTGGGCTATTTTCCCTGTTGGAGCCCTTGTGCTTGTAGTATCTTGGTTTTTTTAACTAGGGTTGTATGTCTGTCTATTTCCTTCCCTTACTGGACTATTTTCCCTGTTGGAGTCCTTGGGCTTGTTAGCATCTTGCTTTTCTAACTAGGGTTGTAGTTTGGCTAGTAATAATGGTAAGGATAACAGGCCCAGAAAATACAGTCCTTAAAGTTAAGTAAAAACAAGGTGGCCTAATGTTGATTTTTTCTCATATCGTTTATTTACTTCCTTATTTCCTTTCCTCACTGGGCTATTTTCCCTGTTGGAGCCCTTGGACTTGTAGTATCTAGCTTTTCCAACTATGGTTGTAATATTAATAATAATAAGACCAGAAAATACAGTAATTAAATTTAAGTAAAAAATAAAGTGGTCTAATGTGGTTTGTTCAAGGTTGTCATAAATTTATCATAAATGTTTTACTTTATTTATGCTAGCATGATCAAATCACCCATCCGTTCACATGGAAGCAACATATGGCTCTAGACCTATATTGTGGTAATAGATGAATCGTCAACTCATATTATGGTACTAGGCCTCTCATCAACAACACAATATGGTACTAGGCCTATCACGAACTCACATTATGGTACTAGGCCTACCATCAACGCACACTGTGGTATTAGGTCTATCAGCAACACAATATGGTACTAGGCCTATCACGAACTCACATTATGGTACTAGGCCTATCACGAACTCACTTTATAGTACTAGGCCTATCACGAACTCACATTATGGTACTAGACCTATATTATGGTACATATTATGGTACTAGACCTATATTGCGGTACACATTATGGTACTAGGCCTATCACCAACACACTCTGTGTAATTAGGTCTATCATCACCACACAATGATACTAGGCCTACCATCAACACACACTGTGGTATTAGGTCTATCAGCAACACAATATGGTACTAGGCCTATCACGAACTCACATCATGGTACTAGGCCTATCACGAACTCACATTACGGTACTAGGCCTACCATCAACGCACACTGTGGTATTAGGTCTATCAGTAACACAATATGGTACTAGGCCTATCACGAACTCACATCATGGTACTAGGCCTATCACGAACTCACATTACGGTACTAGGCCTACCATCAACGCACACTGTGGTATTAGGTCTATCAGTAACACAATATGGTACTAGGCCTATCACGAACTCACATTATGGTACTAGGCCTATCACGAACTCACATTATGGTACTAGGCCTACCATCAACGCACACTGTGGTATTAGGCCTATCAGCAACACAATATGGTACTAGGCCTATCACGAACTCGCATTATGGTACTAGACCTATATTGCGGTATACATTATGGTACTAGGCCTATCACCAACACACAATGTGGTATTATGTCTATCAGCAACACACTATGGTACTTGGCCTACCACGAACTCACATTATGGTACTAGGCCTACCACGAACTCACATTATGGTACTAGGCCTATCACGAACTCACATTATGGTACTAGGCCTCTCATCAACACACAATGTGGTATTATGTCTATCAGCAACACACTATGGTACTAGGCCTACCACAAACTGACATCATGGTACTAGGCTGATCAACAACGCACATTATAGTACTAGGCCTATCATCCTTTCACATAGTTGTACTAGGCCTATTCCCCAACAAATATTGTGGTGCAAATTCTACCACCAACGCATAATATAGGTACTAGGCCTACCATCAACACACAATTAGGCCTACGCTTTATACTAACGCTATCACCAAGACACAATGTTGTATGGACGCCATCTTGAAACCGGTTGAAGCATTTTCCTAGGACGAAAACATCATACTTAATTAAGCCATAAAACATCCTTAATCGTAACTTCAGGTGGCCATATTGAAACTGATACATCACTATCACCATATGTTCAGTTTATAGTGTATATTAGTCACTATTCACTATAATAATCACGAAATAATCACTATAATAACGCACGGACGCACGAAATCAAACCGGCCGCGAAGAGCACATGAAGGAAACTGATAGTGAGGGGAAATCGGGGATGCTGATTGGCTAAGAACAGACGCGCCACTGGGCATGCTAGGCTCTGATTGGTTGAGAAGAGGGGCGCGACTGGGCATGCTGGGCTCTGATTGGTTGAGAAGAGGGGCGCGACTGGGCATGCTGGGTTCTGATTGGCTGAGAGCAGAGCCCCGTTCTTTCCTTTACCGACGAAGACAAGAAATTGATATTTTAAAATAATCGTTTTGAATTCCATTTTATTTATTATATTTAGTAATATTTATATGCTAAAAATTGTACAACTCATTAAATGAAATACAATAAAAGCATATTTATATGAATTGGTCTTTATTAATTTATTGATAATTGAAAAATAATTAATACAAATGTGTGTTTAAACATGTTTTTATGCATAAAAACACGTGGCATTTAAAAGGAGTTAAGAAACTCATTCCATTAATTTATTGTTTATCAAACATTAAAGAAACTCGTTTCATTAAGTTATTGTTAATGGAATAATAAAGAAACTCGTTTGATAATTTTATCGTTATTTAAATAAATAACGAAATTCGTTTGATGGAGTTAATTCTTTTTTGAAATAGTATTATATATATATATATATATATATATATATATATATATATATATATATATATATATATATATAAATTCTTTTAATAGAGTTAATTCTTTTTTGAAATAGTATTATATATATATATATATATATATATATATATATATATATATATATATATATATATATATAAATTCTTTTAATAGAGTTAATTCTTTTTTGAAATAGTATTATATATATATATATATATATATATATATATATATATATATATATATATATATATATATATATATATATATATATATATATATATATCTGTGTGTGTGTGTGTGTAAGTGTCTGTGTATGTGTGTATTTCCTTCTCTGAGTGGCGATATCCTAACGTGGTGAAAGAGTTTTTGTATACCAGTGATAAGCAAAGCTAGACTAGTTAGAGCCACCCATACTAGGTTGGTTTACTGTGAATGACCAGACAAAAGTTTCCCACCATCACCAATCCGCAGTGGCTAGCGTGGTGATGGCAATTGGCCAAACGCCATATATGTATAAAGGCATGTCTGAGGCCTTTATCCTGCAGTTGAATAGAAGCAGTTGCATTTGCTGTTGTTGTTGTTGTTGTTGTATTTAGATACATGTAGCTATATATATATATATATATATATATATATATATATATATATATATATATATATATATACATATATATATATACATTATATATATACATATATGTATATATATATATATATATATATATATATATATATATATATATATACATGTAAATATATATATATATATATATATATATATATATATATATATATATCTACACACATATATATATATATATATATATATATATATATATATATATATATATATGTATATATATACATATATATGTATATATGTATATATATATAAATGTGTGTGTATATATATATATATATATATATATATATATATATATATATATATATATATATATATATATACATATATATATATATATACACATGTATATATATATACATATATATATGTATATATATATATATATATACATATATATATATATATATATATATATATATATATATATATATATATATATATATACAATTTCTAGCAAAAAAATAGCAAATTTATCTTGAACAACCATAAAACATAACCCGGCCTCTAAATGAATAATTAAAGGCAATACGAAACAATATTCTACATTCCTTTAGTGAAGAGAGATACCATTGTAAATATCTTAAATATATATTATAGCATCTAATGAACATAGTCTACCTGGGTCTAAGCGATGTCAGGCAGGGCAGCCGACCGGGACTACGATCTACCCCATCATCATCATCATCATCACCATCTCCTCCTACGCCTATCGACGCCAAGGGCCTCGGTTAGATTTCGTCAGTCGTCTCTGACTTGAGCTTTCAATTCAACACTTCACCATTCATCATCTCCTACATTGGGCTTTATAGTCATAAGCCATGTAGGCCTTGGTGTTCCAGTTCTTCTAGTGCTTTGTGGAGCCCAGTTAAACGTTTGGTGAACTAATCTCTCTTGGGAAGTGCGAAGAGCATGCCCAAACCATCTTCATCTACCCCTCATCATGATCTCACCCACATATTATTATTATTATTATTATTATTATTATTATTACTTGCTAAGCTACAACCCTAGTTGGAAAAGCCCATAAGCCCAGGGGCCCCAACAGGGAAAATAGCCCAGTGAGGAAAGGAAAAAAGGAAAAATTAAATATTTTAAGAACAGTAACAATATGGTACTCGAGTAATCTCTCGTATAGTTTCATTTGGAGCAAATGATTTTATGTTGACCAGGCTGACATGAGTCTTTTTATAGTTTATGTATGACATATCTGTTTTTGACGTTGTTTCTGTTTTTAGAATGATTTATTGTTAAT
>NC_090727.1:135114641-135119641 GCF_036898095.1 Palaemon carinicauda | reverse complement strand
CACCAGTGGTTAAATAACAAGAAGCAATACAAAACAAAAACAGACAGACGACAAGTACCGTCCCACAGCTACGAAAAGTCATAAACATTTTATCTCGAACAATAAAGTAAATTTATAGGGATCTCCAGAGAAGGAGATAATCCTTTGGAGTTCTGACGACCTCGGCAGTAGACTGTGGCCTCGTAAACATAAATATTCCATTGGGGGAATGATGCTGTACTGTCTTACCCTTAGAGACTTTTTATTCCAGCTTCGATACTCTTCAAGTGTGTTCGCTTAGCTCTAAGATGTTGTTTTTAGATTTTTGTTTATTTTCATTCATTCTTTATGGTGAAATTATCAAAAGTGTTTCGGTTTGTTTTTTCTTTTCACTGTGATATTTATTAGGGTGAATTTGTTGTGTTGAAGGTACGAGGAGTATTGATAACTGATAGGGAAATAAATGTGTAGTGTTTTTTTCAATCAGCAGGCATTACTGATGTATGTATGTATGTATATATATATATATATATATATATATATATATATATATATATATATATATATATATATATTTATATATATATATATGTATATATATACATATGTATATAGATGTATATATATGTATATATATCGATATCTATCTATATAAATATATATATATATACATATATATATATATATATATATATATATATATATATATATATATACATATGACATATCCATATACATATATATATATATATATATATATATATATATATATAAATATATATATATATGTATATATATATATATATATATATATATATATATATATATATATATATATATATATATATATAGATAGATAGATAGACAGATAAATATATAGTTACATAGATGAATATATATTTTATATGTATAAATAAAGTCCTCATAATTATCTTGACGTAAAACAGAAACAACACAATAATCAAATATCTGCCTAACTCTCATACACTTTACCACCCAATTTCAACTCAAGAAAAAACCCAAATTACACCAAATTGATACCAATCCCATTCCAAGAAGGAACATGAAGTATATACCCCGATCTCTGTTCCGGCTTGGAAAGTTTTTCAATCACCCTCAAAGATGATCTTACTTTCCCACGCTAGAAATGAAGATCAATGAAGATCTTAAGACTCTATTGCAATTTTGTCTTTCGAATCCACTTCAGAATCCCCAAAAGGCTGAGGCTGGGATGCTAAGAGATGAATCTCACGAATAATTAGAGTTTTGGCTTTAAGATGTCAATCACCCTCAAACATAATCTTACCCTCCCACGAGAGATATGAAGATCTTATGAATGTATTCTAATTTTGTCTTTTGAATCCACTTTGGAATCCCCAAAAGGTTGATGCTGGGATGCTAAGAGATGAATCTTACTAATGATTAGAGTTTTGGCTTTAAGATGTCAATCACCCTCAAACATAATTTTACCTCACCACGAGAGAAATGAAGATCTTATGAATGTATTCTAATTTTGTCTTTTGAATCCACTTTGGAATCCCCAAATGGTTGATGCTGGGATGCTAAAAGATGAATCTTAAGAATGATTAGAGTTTTGGCTTTAAGATGTTAACCCTTTTACCCCCAAAGGACGTACTGGTACGTTTCACAAAACTCACCCACTTACCCCAAATGCTGTAATAAAACAATAAATGCTATACCATTTAACCCTTTTACCCCAAAGGACGCACTGGTACGTTTCACAAAACTCACCCACTTACCCCAAATGCTGTAATAAAACAATAAATGCTATACCATTTAATCACCCTCAAACATAATCTTACTTTCCCACGCTAGAAATGAAGATCTTAAGAATGTATTCCAGTTTTGTCTTTCGAATCCACTTTGGAATCCCCAAAAGGTTGATGCTGGGATGCTAAGAGATGAATCTTACGAATGATTAGAGTTTTTTCGCTTTAGGATGAGATCAT
Source organism: Palaemon carinicauda (assembly GCF_036898095.1). Lineage (NCBI taxonomy): Eukaryota > Metazoa > Arthropoda > Malacostraca > Decapoda > Palaemonidae > Palaemon > Palaemon carinicauda. Next base: position 135,117,692 of record NC_090727.1, on the reverse strand, counting down.
TGATGCTGCATCGATTGGTTCATTGTTTTATAAGATGACATTCGTTCCTGAAAGATACGATTGACGAGTTTTCAGTTAATTATTATTATTATTATTATTATTATTATTATTATTATTATTATTATTATTATTATTATTACTTGCTAAGCTACAACATTAGTTGGAAAAGCAGGATACTATAAGCCCAGGGGCTCCGACAGGGAAGATAGCCCAATGAGGAGAGGAAAAAGTGAATAAAAAAAAATAAAGAAGAGTAACATCATTAAAATATATATCTCCTATATAGACTATATAAACTTTAACAAAATAAGAGGAATATAAATTAGATAGAATAGTATGCCCGAGTATACCCTTAAGCAAGAGAACTCTAACCCAAGACAGTGGAAGACCATGGTACAGAGGCTATGGCACTACCCAAGATTAGAAAACAATGGTTTGATTTTGGAGTGTCTTTCTCCTAGAAGGGCTGCTTACCATAGCTAGAGAGTCTCTTCTACTCTACCCTTAGCAAGAGGAAAGTGGCCACTAAACAATTAAAGTACAGTAACCCCTTGGGTGAAGAAGAATTGTTTGGTAATGTCAGTGTTGTGGATATTCTTTTTTATATTCAAAATTAAGTACTAATTGTACTTTCCTGGCAAGTGTTTGTGTGATGTAATTATTACCAATGATCAAATTACTTTCATGCATTAAGTTAAACTGAATTTCAAAAAGTTGATAAATCATATATATATATATATATATATATATATATAATATATATATATATATATATATATATATATATAAACACAGCATATATATATATATATATATATATATATATAAACACAGCATATATATATATATATATATATATACATATATATATATATACATATATATATACATATATATATATATATATATATATATATATATATATATATATATATATATATATATATATATATATATATATATCAACGTTACCATCCATGAGACTTCTATTCCAGAAAGACATCATAATTTCTATAATAAAATGAATTACACACAAAATAACAATGAGACATGAGCGAAGTCTTAGTCTCTCAGACTTTCTATTTAGTAATACTTTATTTAGAAACCCTCAAAGTCTGAGAGTATCTTAAGCTAGAGCCTTTAAGCACAACAGTGAGGGTTTCATTAAAACTTCGTAACGAAGGACGTAACAAAGGACGTCTTCTAACTTACTCAAGATTATTATACAAAAAAAAACATGAAAGTTCCTTAGTAGCTTCTATTCAGTTTGAGCTGTAACAGAGGCTAAGACGTGGTTCGACAGACAAGTGTTTGAAGTAATGTTCGATCGTTTGAATAGGATATTTAGTTATTATTATACAAAAAAAAAAAAAAAAAAAACTGACAGTTCCTGAGTAGCTTCTATTCAGTTTGAGCTGTAACAGAGGCTAAGACGTGGTTCGACAAACAAGTGTTTGAACTGATGTTCGATCGTTTGAATAGGATATTTAGTTATTATTATACAAAAAAAAAAAAAAAAAAAAAATGAAAGTTCCTGAGTAGCTTCTATTCAATTTGAGCTGTAACAGAGGCTAAGACGGGGTTCGACAAACGAGTGTTTGAACTGATGTTCGATCGTTTAAACGGGGTATTTAGTTGTCGAACACGCTCATCGAACTGTTCGAAGAAAGTCTGTTCTCGCCTGACTTAAGTAGGCTGGGCATCATTGTCAGCAAACCTTATGCATGTGTGGCAGACTCCACCTCTTCGAACCGTTTGATAAACAGGTTCGACAACCGGGTTCGACGAACCGTTTGACCATGTAAATAACACTGAAGTCTGCCTCAAGTCATTCTTCTCAGAGACTAAGGACAGAAAGTTTATTCTGTCTTTCATGGCCGTTTGGTTTTACCTTTGTAGAGGGAAAGGAAAAAATACAGGAAAGGATAGGTTAGTCTCTCTCTCTCTCCCTCTCTCTCTCTTTCTCTCTCTCTTCTCTCTCTCTCTCTCTCTCCTCTCTCTCTCTCTCTCTCTCTCTCTCTCTCTCTCTCTCTATACTATATATATATATAGTATACATATATATGTATATATATATATATATATATATATATATATATATATATATATATATATATATTTATATATATTTATATACATACACCACACACACACACATATATATATATATATATATATATATATATATATATATATATATATATATATATATATATATATATACTGTATAGCTATGTACATATATATAAACAAATATATATACATTTATATATATGTATATACATCTATATATATAATATACAAATATATATATATATACTATATTATATATATATATATATATATATATATATGTATATATATGTATATATATACATATTATATATTATATATATATATATATATATATATATATACATATATATGCATATATATATATATATATATATATATATATATATATATATATATATATACGGGTATATATATGCATACATATGTCTAAGTATTTTACGGGACCAGAAACGGCTGCATTTGTTTGTTAATGTCGTTGTATATGGTAATGAAACTACAGTGACGTAATATAAAATTAAATTATATAATATATATAGCACTCATATAATTCTGGTAATAAATTCGATATAAAAGGATGCCAGATAACTCCTTAATCAATCAATCAATCATTTGATATAATATTTAATCTCACAGATAAACTCTTTTAATTTCCCTTTCATACTGATTAATACCTTATGTCACAACGTTATCAGGAAGTGGTGATACCATGGCACGAAATTTGTAATAATACATAAAATATATTCTTTGTATGGTCATTGTTTTATTTACATACTTAGTTTTTAATAATAATAATAATAATAATAATAATAATAATAACCATCATCATCATTATCATTTTATTGATGATAATAATAATAATGATAATAATGATAATAATAATAATAATAATAATCATCATCATCATCATCACAATGATAATAATAATAAATAATAATAATAATAATAATCATCCTTATCATAATCATCCATCATCAT
>NC_090727.1:135111441-135114141 GCF_036898095.1 Palaemon carinicauda | reverse complement strand
AAAACTAAAAAATAAAAAAAATATTCTTCTCTCCCCTGCTGCCCCGCAGGGCGTAGAACAAGAATTCAGAGAGAAAAAAAATAAGAGTAAAAAAATATGTTATTGGCAACTACCTGGAATTTACGATTGAAAAGATGTGCTTGAAGAGAATGCAAAAATACAAATGTTATTCCAGGAATCGTCTGGTTTTTCATAGATGATGTAGGAATGGAATAAGAATATTAAAGTTGATGATATGTTGTAATGAATAGATAGAAAAACGTTAAGTTAATTATATTTTGTAATAAATAGAAAGAAAAACGTTAGGTTGATGACATTTTGTAATGAATAGAGAGGAAAACGTCAAGTTGATGATATTTTGTAATGAATAGATAGAAAAACTTTAGGTTGAAGATAATTGTAATGAATAGAAAGAAAAACGTAAAGTTGATATTTTGTAATAATAGAAAGAAAAACATTAGGTTAATTATATTTTGTAATGAATAGAAAGAAAAATGTTGAGATAATGTTTTATAGTGAGTAGAATAAAGGTCAAGTTGATGATATTTTGTATTGAATAGAGAGAAAAACGTTAGGTTGATGATATTTTGTAATGAATAGAACAAAACGTTTGGTTGATGATATTTTGTAATAAATAAAAAAAAGTTTAGTAATGATATTTTGCAATAAATAGAAAGATAAACGTTACGTTAATAGAAAGAGAGAGCGAGAGAGAGAGAGAGAGAGAGAGAGAGAGAGAGAGAGAGAGAGAGAGAGAGAGAGAGAGAGAGATCTGATACACACTTCTTACAATACCGAACACAGTAGAACTCAGTAGGCCAAACATATAACACCAAAGAGAGAGAGAGAGAGAGAGAGAGAGAGAGAGAGAGAGAGAGAGAGAGAGAGAGAGAGATCTGATGCACAATTATTAAAATACCGACACATATGGAAACTCAGTTTGCCAAAACATGATAACAAAAAGTGTAATAAATGGAGAGAGAGAGAGAGATGAGAGGAGAGAGAAGAGAGAGAGAGAGAGGAAGAGAGAGAGAGAGAGAGAGAGATTTACTATATTTGACGTTAGTACATTGATCTTTAAAAATCTTAGGCTCAATATTGGGTAAATGATATATACATTATGTGTGAGTTTATGTGTGTGAGAGAGAGAGAGAGAGAGAGAGAGAGAGAGGAGAGAGAGAGAAGAGAGAGAGAGAGAGAGAGATTATATTTGACATTAGTACATTGATCTTTAAAAATCTTAGGCTTAATATTGGGTAAATGATATATACATTATGTGTGAGTTTGTGTGTGTGTATGAGAGAGAGAGAGAGAGAGAGAGAGAGAGAGAGAGAGAGAGAGAGAGATTATCTCAGCCACTGCACAAGAGGCGAATCGCCATAGGCCCAAACGTATGATATCGGAAAAGAGATTAATAGCAACAATAAATAACGGTTTCGTATCTCCCTTTATTCCTCATTCGCTCTATCTCCTCTCTCACTCTCCCTCTCTCTCTCCCTGCCTCTCCCTCCAACCTCTCCCTTCCCTTGCAATGGCAGAGTCAATTAATCAACTTGAAGAATCTAATGCTTCGTATGATCAGGATTTTTTTTTTATTCATTATCTGTTAATGAATCTTTCAGTGATTTATATTCTTCACTTTTTTTACATTTCTCAGATGAATAATTATTTCAGGCTACATTATCTGATTCACTTTTATTATAGACTAGTGTACGCGATCCGTCAAAAATGACGTTGAATATTTACATATATATGCACACACACAGATTCAACCTTTTCCCACCCCTCCCCCTTTCCTAACTACAACCAGCTGGTTCGGCGATTTGTGGTAGTGTGTGGTTTTCGAGTGTACCTCCCGGTGTACACCTATCTAAACCAGGGTATGACTACTCCTTCTCAACACTACTGGGTTAGAGACCGAGTAGTAATACGCCTGGTAATGCCGCTGAGCGAGACAGGAAAGAAGTCATACCCTGGTGAGGTGGGGGGGGGGGGGTGTGCGTGTGCTTGTACATATCTATCTAATTATTTAGCCGTCAATTTTGACGGGTCGTATACACTAATATCCTATAATTAGAATCATCATCATCAACATCATCTCCTCCTTCACCCATTGACGCAAAGGGCCTCGGTTAGATTTCGCCAGTCGTCTCTATCTTGAGCTTTTAAATCAATCCATTCATCATCTCTTACTTCGCGTTCCATGGTCCTCAGCCATGTAGCCCTGGGTCTTAGAATCCATTATACTAATCATAGATAATGAAAATACCCAAATACTTATATTAAAATGACAAATCGTAAAAACTAATATCCAATAATTATTATTATTTACATCATCATCATCATCATCTCCTCCTTCACCCATTGACACAAAGGGTCTCTGTTAGATTTCGCCAGTCGTCTCTATCTTGAGCTTTTAATTCAATACCTCTCCATTCATTATCTCTTACTCACGTGTCATAGTCCTCAGCCATGTAGGCCTGGGTCTTAGAATGCATTATACTAATCAAACACCAACCGTATTGTGACGACTGTTTAGTACCTCTAACAGTGAGGCATTTGTTGACCGAATGCCCCAATTATAACAACTTAAGGAATAGATATCTGTTTGAGGCTCGAGGTGAGGGTGGCAGGTTCATCCTTGCCAAGATTCTTGGAAATGATGTGCCCTACCATGCAAGTGGCATTTTTATATTTGTT
>NC_090727.1:135098941-135101441 GCF_036898095.1 Palaemon carinicauda | reverse complement strand
TGGACGAGGTCACGAAGAAGAATAGTTTCTCTATTTTTCTTAAGATTACAGACCTGCTTCTGAATCTCTTAAATGCTGGTTCTTTATATACTCTCAATACTGGGGGTTTCAAGAGGGTAGATTTCTTTTATAGGTCTATCTGCTGAGTCATTAGCAACCATTGCCTGGCCCTCCTTGGTCCTAGCTTGGGTGGAGAGGGGGCTTAGGAGTTGATTATATATATATATATATATATATATATATATATATATATATATATATGTATGTATGTATGTATATTTATATACATATATATATACACATATGTATATATATACATATATGTATATATATATATATATATATATATATATATATATATATATACATATATATATTTATATATATATATATATATATATATATATATATATATATATATCTATATATATATATATATATATATATATATATATATATATATATATATATATATATATATATATATATATATATATATATGGTCAGTCTCTAGGGCATTGTCCTGCTTGATAGGGCAAGGTCACTGTCCCTTGCCTCTGCCATTCATGAGTGGGATTCAAAAACTTTGAACAATCTCCGTGATTACGATAATGCCTAAGAATGAATAGGGTTTAGTATTATTTGATTTATATTATTGCTTGATCGAATTGAAATTGAATAAATAAATTCTTTGCTAGTTCCAACTAGCAAAAAGTCCATTTAACATTTTGTTTCAGGAAATTTAGGCCCATTGATTATGCAAATCGCAAGGTCGAAATAAATTCTTATTTTGTCGTAAATGATTTCTGTGACATTATTTTTTTGAACTCCATATCAATATCCTTCAAATACAATAATAATAAAAAAATGATTGAAGCAGTAGACGAGAAAACGCTCCATACCATTATACGGAAAATAAAATTAAAAAAAAAGAAAGTATTCGATGAATTTTGTAGCCAGATTCGTTTATATGCAAATATTAACCTTTTCAGGTTAATATTGTGGCATCTAAGTTGATATTCTTACGTTCATTCCAAAGTAAATACTTTGTGCCGGTCCCTTCTGAAAGAACCCTCATAAAGAGGTCCACCTACAATTATTGTTCTTACAACCCTAGTTGGAAAAGCAGAATACTAAAATCTCAAGGGCTCAAACAGGGGAAATAGCCCAGTCAGAAAATGAGATAAGGAAGCATATAGAATAATGTGCCGTAGTGTACCCTCAAGGAAGAGAACTCTAACCCACGGCAGTGGAAGACCATAGTATATAGGCTATGACAATACCCAAGACTAGAGAACAATAGTTGGATTTTGGAGTGTCCATCTCCTAGAAGAGATGCTTACCATAGCTTAAGAGTCTCTTCTACCTTTACCAAGTGGAAAATAGCCACTGAAAATAAGGACACCGATAGAATAGTGTGCCTGAATGTACCCTGAAGCAAGAGAACACTAACCCAAGACATAGAAAAGCATGGCAGAGAGGCTACGCCACTACCAAAGACTAGAGAACAATGGGTTTGATTTTGGACGATTTTGGAGTGTCCTCTTAGAAGAACTGCTTACCATAGCTAAATAGTCTCTTCTACCCTTACCAAGTGGAGAGTAGCTACTGAAAAATTACAGAGCAGTAGTCAACCCATTTAGTGGAGAAGATATTGTACAAAGACCTATTTCCAGGTAAGATTTTGTAGGTATCACCAGTCTAATCTAATCATGGGCTTTAAAACATTTTCCATGTAAGTACTTTAGTTAGGTAAATTTCCAGGTAGGCTATTTTAGGCATGACCATTTCCATGTAAACTGAGGTAATCAGATTCATTTTAAGGCTCATAGTAAACACCATCCATTTTTCCTTCTAAAACCCATTTATAGACCTAAAACCTTCTAAAAGCTTTTTATAGACCATCTAAAGACCTAAAACACGACCCCCTAAACCAACTCTTGCACAAACCGAGTGAATAAAAGCGAAAGGAATACCGAGAAATTTTTGGTATTCCTTCAAAGAAGATTACGAAGGCCTTCCCTTTAAGGCTGACCTAATACTTAGCCGAAAAATGGGTCTATATACCTATTGCCATTGAACGATATCGAGTCGTAAGGGTAGAAAAGGGATTTTAATAGTCATGGATTGTGTGTGTGATTCTAACGATTTCTTATCGCTTCGTAATATATTTTTTTTCCATAGTTTAACTAGATAGAATATTTCACTATTATTTACATGAATTGTTTTTATTTTTAGAGCATTCAGTTTTTAGGCCACACACACACATGTACAGAGTGTATATATATATATATATATATATATATATATATATATATATATATATATATATATATAAATATATATATATATATATATATATATATATATATATATATATATATATATATATATATATATATATATATATATATATATGTACATATATATATGTATATATATATATATATATATATATATATAATATATATATATATATATATATATATATACTTTATCC
>NC_090727.1:135069960-135072460 GCF_036898095.1 Palaemon carinicauda | reverse complement strand
GATGCTATAAGCCCAGGGGCTCCAACAGGGAAAAATAGCCGCATGAGGAAAGGAACTAAGAAAATAAATAAATGAAGAGAACAAATTAACAATAAATCATTCTAAAAAAAGTAACAACGTCAAAACAGACATGTCATATATAAACTATTAACAACATCAAAAACAAATATGTCATAAATAAACTATAAAAAGACTCATGGCCACCTGGTCAACAAAAAAGCATTTGCTCCAACTTTGAACTTTTGAACTTTTTACTACTACTACTACTACTACTACTACTACTACTACTAATAATAATAATAATAATAATGCTTGAAAAACAGAAAATTAATTTTGTATCTTTTATGACGTTATTTTATATGCCTTATCAAAGCAAAAACTTAAAGACTGTACAAAACATTCACCCGTTAAAGGCCAATATCAACTGCATTTTCAATATGCAAGTCATGGAATGATTCACTACTCATTCATTCATAAAATTACACGATCACTACTCATTCATTCATAAAATTACACAAAATCGTGAACGCGACAACAATTTTTGAGCATATATTGGTTGCAGTGGCCTACAAAATCACCTGATTGGTGAACGCCTGACTCGGGTTCAAGTCCTGCTCAAATTCGTTAGTTCCTTTGGTCGCTGCAACCTCACTATCCTTTTGAGCTGAAGAGGTGGGATTTGAGGGAGCCTATAGTTTTATCTGCTGAGTCATCAGCAACCGTTGCCTGGCACTCCTCGGTATTAGCTTAGGGACTTTTCTATATATTTTCAGTTTGGACTGTATTCTTTCTCTCATATTCATCACTTGACAAACATCATATATCTGGTTATACCTTATGGAATTATTTTTTCGTATTTAAAAAGACATTTTAAGGAAATGATAGTTAAGTTCAAGCTTAAGAAATAAAGATTGACCAAAGACCTACAGCTCAGACTGAGAGAGAGAGAGAGAGAGAGAGAGAGAGAGAGAGAGAGAGAGAGAGAGAGAGAGAGAGAGAGAGAGAGAGAGAGAGAGAGAGAGTATTCGTATTTAATAAACATCTTAAAAGATGAAAGAGGCACTCAAATATTAATAGTAAAAGATATATTATCATTGTCAAAGTCCCACAGCAGTAAGAGAGAGAGAGAGAGAGAGAGAGAGAGAGAGAGAGAGAGAGAGAGAGAGAGAGAGAGAGAGAGAGAGAGAGAGAGAGAGAGAGAAAGGTGAACCAGAAATATACCTAGCAAACAAAAGAAAAACAATCTAAAAAGAGCAAACGGAACATAAAAATCACCAATGAAATAACAGGTTCCCAATGAAAGGCAATAGAATGAACTCAATTACACTCTCGAGGAAAACATGCACACAAGTCAAGCGAGCAACTTATCCAAGATAAAGCCCTTGGGGCGAAATTATTTCAGCTGGGAGGGAGTTTATATGCAAGACACCGTCTTAAAGTTAGACTTAATGCCTACGATAATTCGAGCCTGGAATACGAGGTGTAATCTCGCCTTTGCGAAGTAATGTTTCAAGTTTTTTTTTTCAATTTAGAGGGTGTTTTTTTAATTGATTTAGGATCTTTGAGGAAAATTTTTAAATGTTATTGGTATATGTAGGTTTTTCTATTGTATATCGGGATCTTAGGACATTTTCCGTGTGGTTTTTTGCATATATTCATATATATATATATATATATATATATATATATATATATATATATATATGAATATAAGTATATATAGCTTACTGTATATATATATAAATATTTATATGCATATATATATATATATATATATATATATATATATATATGTGTGTGTGTGTGTGTATGTGTGTAAGTATATATATATATATATATATATATATATATATATATATATATATGTGTGTGTGTACATATATATATATATATATATATATATATATATATATATATATATATATATATATATATATATATGTATATATATATATATATATATATATATACATACATACATACATAATGATATAAATATACACCCCATGCATTTACATAAACTCTTATCCCGGTCACGTGGTTACATAATTTTACTAGTCCAAAAAAAAAAAAAAAAAAAGTTTAAACCTAATCTCATCTCCATATTGGTCACCTGGTATTAAACCATGAACAGATTAGTACTCTTAATAAAATATCACACATTGCATCAAATAAATACAAAGTTTCTCAATAAAAATAATAAATAATTCATACAATTTCCCCGAAACCTCGGTGCATTTATATATATTTTTCTCGCCCTACTGAACATTAATTTCCTGATGAACAAAAAACTCTTTAAGGTTTATTAATGAGAAATAAATTGCATTTCCGGTGAATAAATGTCGAAGGTTTGCAATTGCATTGTAGAGTGGTGGTTTAATATTTATTTATTGCAATTTACCGGAAGTACTTAGTGCTGATTCAGAAAAAAATGGTTATTGGTAAAAATAGATTTATCACAATGGTATTGGAAATTTGTTTATTATTATTATTATTATTA
>NC_090727.1:135057460-135062460 GCF_036898095.1 Palaemon carinicauda | reverse complement strand
CTGTCTAGCATATTGCCAGACTGGGATATTTCCTATAGTATAAAAGTAAACAAAGTAAGATAGTTATCAATCGTTGGATGATGAGGCTGAAGACAACACTAGAAACTTTCTAGTTTGAGTGGATCTCGAACACCTGCTGGGGCCCCTGGGCTTATAACATCCTGCTTTTCCAACTAGGGTTGTAGCTCAGCATTTAATAATAATAATAATAATGATAATAATAATAATAATAATAATAATAATAATAATAATAATAATAATAATAATAATAATAATAAGACAAGGACATTACCAATAATATAGAAATAAAAGAATAAAAAGATAACTTATGAAACATCAATGCATTCCAATCCAGACGCGCTGACGACTCCCCGAAGCACAGTTGACTCCAAAAGACTTCAAATCATAATAATAATAATAACAATAATAATAATAATAATAATAATAATAATAATAATAATAATAATAATAATAATAATAATAATAATAATAATAATAACATATTGCCAGACAAAACGTTTCTAATTGTATGAAAATAAACAAAAAATAAAAAGATAACTTATGAAACATCAATGGATTTCAATCCAGACGCGCTGAAGACTCCCTGAAGCACAGTTGACTCCAAAAGACTTCAAATCATAATAATAATAATAATAATAATAATAATAATAATAATAATAATAATAATAATAATAATAATAATAATAATAATAATAATAATAATAACATATTGCCAGATAAATTGTTTCCAATCAGATAAAAATAAACAAAACTAAAAAGATAACTTATGAAACATCAATGGATTCCAATCCAGACGTGCTGACGACCCCCCAAAGCACAGTTGACTCCAAAAGTCTTCAAATCATAATAATAATAATAATAATTATAATAATAATAATAATAATAATAATGATAATAATAATAATAATAATAATAATAATAATAATATGTTGCCAGACAAGGTCGTTTCCAATTGTATGAAAATAAACAAAAATAAAAAGATAACTTATGAAACATCAATGCATTCCAATCCAGACGCGCTGACGACTCCCCGAAGCACAGTTGACTCCAAAAGGCTTCAAATCATTCCGTGCCACAATAATAATAATAATAATAATAATAATAATAATAATAATAATAATAATAATAATAATAATAATAATAATAATAACATATTGCCAGACAAAATGTTTCCAATTGTATGAAAATAAACAAAAATAAAAAGATAACTTATGAAACATCAATGCATTTCAATCCAGACGCGCTGACGACTCCCCGAAGCACAGTTGACTCCAAAAGGCTTCAAATCATTCCGTGCCACTCAACCTGTGGGATAATATTTCACTCCACCGACACACGTTGGGGTCCTTTGAATTATGGAGCAGCTACTTAAAGCGCCTTGCGCGGAGCCGTCGGGAATGGTTAGAGATTCTATTAAAACCGGTTGCAGAGAATGAATTGTGGCCCAACGGATCTATCCGGGAAAAACCATTTATCCAAAGAGCGGTTTCGATATAGTGAAAGATTTATAATTTTTTTTTTTTTTTTTTTTTTGCAAGGGGGTTTGCCTTTGGGTAAGTGTTTGCCTTGAATTATTGAATTAGATATTGTGCAACACTTTTTTTTTCTTTTTATAAAGTGGTTTGCCTTTAGGTAAGTGTTTGCCCTAAATTATTGAATTTGATATTGTAAAACACTTTTTTTTAAAAGTGGTTTGCCTTAAATTATTAAATTTGATATTTTGAAGCACTTTTTTTTTCTAAAGGGGTTTACCTTTAGGTAAGTGTTTGCCTTGAATTATTGAATTTAATAATGTAAAACACCTTTTTTTTTCTTTATAAATATAAAGTGGTTTGCCTTTAGGTAAGTCTTTGCCTTGAAGTATTGAAAGTGGAAATTTTAGATAAATTCAACTTATATTTTCATTGAATATATTAACAAGGTAATTTTTGTCTCTATATATCAATTTTTTTATATATATAAAGTAGATCGTGTCTGCCTTGAATTATTGAAAGCGGAGATTTTAAATGAATTTCACTTATTTACCTATTGAATATATTAGCCACGTAATTTTTGCTTCTATATATCAATAGACTTTCACGTATATACTCCTTGGATATATTAGTGAGGTTATTATAGAGGCTCTTTTCCCTATTGGAGCCCCTGGGCTTATAGCATCCTGTATTTCCAACTAGGGTTGTAGCTTAGCAAGTAATAATAATAATATATCAATGAATTTTTATGGATATAATCCTTGGATATATTTACTAGGTCAATATTGTTTCTATATGTGAATAATTGGATTAGTACAATATTGTCTGAAAGCAGTTAAAACTCTCTCAGAGTTAATCTGTAATAAATATATCAAGATTATCATATTATGATATTATCCTATTAGTTCCAAAATTGTATTAAATGCATCTAATTCAAGATAATGTTGAAAAAAAAAAATTGTCTTAAAATAGATTATGTACTTCTATCAAATGGGCCTATTTAGTGACATTCGACGTAAATAAATCATGAAAAAAATAAAAAAAAATATATATTTTTAACCAAAAGGGCCAATTGAGACATAATACGTAAATTAATCGTGAATAACAAAAAGTATTTTTTTTTTGGCCAAATGGGTCAATTTATTAATATCCTAAGTAAATAAATTGTGATTAACAAAAATATTTTTTTTTCACCGAATAGATGAATTTAGTTAAAACCTACCGAAGTAAATCGTGAATAATATTTTTATCATTTTTACCACATGGGACGATTCAGTGACATCCAAAGTAAATAAATCGTGAATAAAAGAAAAACATTTTTAACCAAATGGGTGAATTTGGTGACATTCTACGCAAATATATCTTGAATGATAAGAATATTTTCGTTTATCAAATGGATAAATTTAGTGACAACCTACCTGAGTAAATCGTGAATATTTTTTTTTCAACACTATTCTACGTAAATAAATCATGAATAGTAATTTTTTTTCACCGAATGGGTAGAATTTGTGACCTGGTTAAATATATCGTGAATAACGAAAATATTCTTTATTATCAATTGGGTCAGTTTAATAAAATCATACGTAAATAAATCATAAATAAGAAAAAAGAAATACATCATGTATTCATATCAAATAGACCAAATTAGTACCATCCAATGCGAATAAATCGTGTATAAACCACCAGCATTTACACCAGCGCGAATTAAAAAAAAAAAAAAAAAAAAAAAAAAAAAAAAAAAAAAAAAAAAAAAAAAAAAAAAAAAAAAACCACATGCAAGTGGCCATCACGCAAAATCTACCCAGCTCTTTCATTTACCACGAAAATGCAGCCTGGAATTCCTCCACACTTTTTCTGCTGATAATTTCCAGCGTGGGAGTTCACATAAGTCTCGGGGTCACGGGTTGGGTCGGATAGAACAAAACGCGCTAAATGTAAATTGGAATTAGTGGGTGGACAGACATCTGTGAATGCATTGTCCGTCCGTGCAGGAATGCACTGGGCTTTATGCAGGCATGCAGGGGGGAAATGCATCTTTGGAAGAGGAGGCTTAACTGTGTGTATTTTATGGTTTGCGAACGTGTTTTTTTTTTTTTTTTTTTTTTGACGGGGGCTCTTAGGTATAATATATATAAATGCTCTTCTCCACAGAGTGAATTTTACTGCTAAGTGATTGTTATATAGAACTTTATGATGTAAACATGTTGCACACGCATTTATATATATATATATATATATATATATATATATATATTTATATATATATGTATTTATATATATATATATATATATATATATATATATATATATATATATATATATATATATATATATATATATACATATATATATACATATATATATATATATATATATATATATATATATACATATATATATATATACATATATATACATATATATATATATATATATATATATATATATATATATATATATATATATATATATATATATGTATATGTATACACATACACACACACACACACATATATATATATATATATATATATATATATATATATATATATATATATATATATATATATATATATATGTATATGTATACACATACACACACACACACACACATATATATATATATATATATATATATATACATGATAATCTGATCTCTCTCTCACTCTCTCTCTCTCTCTCTCTCTCTCTCTCTCTCTCTCTCTCTCTCTCTCTCTCTCTCTCTCTTCAAATTAATGTAATCAGACTTTTATGCATGCACGAGTGCATAAGATTAAAAACACATTTACCTTATTCATACATCTTTCTATTTTTTTATTTACAATTTGACAAATTAAGTAAAAAAAAAAATGAAATGTGGTATTTACATATATTTTGGTCAGGAAACGCTGTTCAACATCGTGTTGAAAATATATAATAATAAGAATAAGTACATCGGGATCAGTTGGGTAGTACATAGTAATGGAGCTGGGAGTAAGAGATATGAGCTAGCCAATCAGAGCCAAGCAAACCCTAACACACCTCCAATCTCCACCAATCAGCATTGCCGTTTGCTCTTCAATTTCCTCCTCTCCTCAGTCAAGCGTCATGCACCATTTGTGGTCAGTTCAAATCTCTTCTCTCGTGTATATTTTACGATAAATCGGTGAATATTGCTTTTAAAAGTGCCAAATATACACAAGAAACATAGCCTGTAGTGGTAGTGATATGCCAGTGGTGACTAGGCCTTATGGTGTTGAAAGTAACATTGGAAATGACGTTGAATAACAGAGAGTGAGCAAGTCTTCAAAACAGATGTAAACAAAACAACAATAAACATGGAAGATGTGTTTGTGAAAACGATTGTGTGGAATAGATATGATGTGCCAGTGGTAACAAGGCCTTAAGGTGTTGAAAGTAACATTGGAAATGGCGTAGAATAACAGAGTGAGCAAGTCTTCAAAACAGATGTAAACAAAACAACAATAAACATGGAAGATGTGTTTGTGAAAACGATTTTGTAGAATA
>NC_090727.1:135013925-135026960 GCF_036898095.1 Palaemon carinicauda | reverse complement strand
ATATTAGAAAAGAGTTCCTATATAATTTTACATGCATCAGTAAACATTAAAAAAAGAAAAATAAAATAGAAAAAAATCCTAAGTAACTATCAATATGATCAAGTGTTTTAATCTTTAACCAATTTTCATGAGATATTAGAAAGAGTTCCTATATAATTTTACATGCATCAGTAAACATTAAAAAAAGAAAAATAAAATAGAAAAAAATCCTAAGTAACTATCAATAGAATCAAGTGTTTTAATCTTTAACCAATTTTCATTGATTGTTTATTTAGCCTTATATTGAGTACTATATCATCTGAAGTTTTAACACCCTCTCAGGTTTTATAGACACCACTGAAACAAACACATTTTTCATTGACTGTTTACTTAGATTTACATTGAGCACTATATGATCTGAAGTTCAAACTCTTCTCAGGTTATATAGACACCACTGAAACACAGACCATTAATGGAATATTGTGCACCGTTGCAAAAAGATATTATATTATTTATCTTGCCCCTCTCATTTATTTCAAATTAATAAAAAAAAACACGGATGAAGATTACTTTGAAATATAAATGAAAATGAAAACTTTATTATTTTTGAGTAAGAATTTTTTTTTTTCTTTTTCTTTTTTTGTGATCTCCCACGAAAATGTTTTCCAATAATTATGCCCATTGAGAGAATAACAGTGGGCCACAAGAATCTCAGTTAAGGTTAACAGTTTTAAAATCCCCTCACTCCCGAAAAAATCTCTGTCTCTGTCTGTCTGTCTCTCTCTCTCTCTCTCTCTCTCTCTCTCTCTCTCTCTCTCTCTCTCTCTCTCTCTCTCTCTCTCTCTCTGCCTTAGTTTTTAATATAACAGTCTATGTCTGCAGTGTTTCACTTTTCAATCCTCCCTTTAGGGACACTAACACACACACACACACACACACACATATATATATATATATATATATATATATATATATATATTTATATATATATATATATATATATATATATATATATATATATATGTTTGTGTGCGTGTATTTGTGAGTAAATAAAATCCATTTTTATTGCACACAAATCTCAGAATTCAGAGATTTTCTGTTAATATAAATTCTCGGAGTTAAATAATATAATTTTTACGTTTCTTTTCTCAAGATTTAAGAAAGTATTTCTTTCAATGTAATTGATAGAGAATTTAAGATTTTCTGATCATTAAATTTTTTTGAAATACTTAAAAAAAAAAAACATTTTCAGGGAAGCATTTATTAGAGGTAAATCACCTTAAAATGTATTTTGTAAAATACTTAAAAAAATCAGGGAAGCATTTGTTGGAGGGTAAATCACCTTAGAATGTATTTTGTAAGAAAAAATAAAAAAACATAAAGAAATAAATAGCCAAAAGCTACATAATATTGACTCTTTATGTTTATGATATAACAGCACGTGTCGCTCTTTCCATCACAGTATTATTAAATGAAATTTAAGAAGGATAGATATCACATTTCTTAGTCTTTCAAAGATGACAATATTGTAAGATATTTTCTTGAGTGGGATGAGCAGTGAAGAAAATATCTTACTTTACAAAGATAACGTATTCAACTTTTATCATTTACTTCGTAATATCTCAAACTCTGGGTAAAACTCCATAAGGTTTTGATGGCCATGTTGGTAGCGTCCTTGCTTAGTGAACGCCAGACTGGGGTTCGAGTCCCGCTCAAACTCTTTAGTTAATTTGTTTGCTGCAACCTTGCCATGCCTTGTGAGCTAAGGAAGGAGCATTTGTAGGAGCCTATAGATCTATCTGTTCAGTCATCAGCAGCTATTGCCTGGCCCTCCTTGGTTCTAGCTTGGGTGGGGAGGGGGTTTGGGCGGCTGATCATATGTAATATGGTCAGTCTCTAAGGGATTACATGCTTAATAGGGGAATGTCCATGTCCCTTGCCTCTGCTATTCATGAGTGGCTTTTAAACCTTTAAATAACCTGTTTAATTTTAAAGATAACAATTTTAATGTAAGATGTTATCTTTAATTAGGATGAGACATCAAGATAATATCTTACTTTACAAAGATTTTCATCGCAATTGTCCTTTCTCCACCTTTTCTTACACTTTCGAAACACCGAAGCATTATCTTGCTTTCCTCCCAAGATTTTCCCTTTGCTTCCACTTCCCCCACACACAAAAAAAGGTGGCCAAAGAAACTGGGGATCTCCAGGACAGAAAGGCCATTCCACCTGCGCTTGTTTAAAGCAACAAAAAAAAGCGAAAACACGTTCTAAGAGCGCTTGCAGACTTCGTCTGATAAGCTTCTTACAACCATGGCCATGAGAAACTGAAAACACGAGCAACTTTTCTGTTGTCCCTTTTTTTTGAGGGGGGAGAGAGAGAGAGAGAGAGAGAGAGAGAAGGAGAGAGAGAGAGAGAGAGAGAGAGAGAGGTTGAGGCTATTTGTTAGGAAGGAGTCTTTTCTTAGTGGGTGGGGTTAGGTGGGGGTTATTTCGTGAGAAGGAGGTGGGGGAAAGTGGGGAGATTGTGTCCACATTCTTCTGAGGTGATATTCTTCGTTTGTCTTTCGGAACGAGTTGGAACTCTCTCTCTCTCTCTCTCTCTCTCTCTCTCTACTCTCTCTCTCTCTCCTCTCTCTCTCCTCCTCTCTCTCTCTCTCTCTCTCTCTGTATATATATATATATATGGATATATATATATAATATATATATATATATATATATATATATATATATATATATATATATATATATATATATATATATATATACAGTATATATATATATATATATATATATATGTATGTATATATATATATATATAATATTATATATATATATATATATATATATATATATATATTACTGTATATATATTCTTATATACTTTATAAATATATATATATATATATATATATATATATATATTATATATATATATATATATATATGTATATATATACAAAATATATATATGTATATATATAAATATATATATATTGTATATATAAATATATATATATATATATATATATATATATATATATATATATATATATATATAAGAATGTGTATATGTGTGTATACGTACATGAATATATATATATATATATATATATATATATATATATATATATATATATATATATATTATATATATATATATATTCGTTAAATAATAATTGTTTATTTTTTTTCAAATTAATTCTGATAATCAACACAACCTATCTAATACATCAACAACATTATAAATCCTTGATTATTATGTTAGTAAGTAGCTTAAGATTACAGTATTTTGTATGGAAATATTACTGATAATATTCTCCATGAAGCAAAAGCTTTATTAAGCTTATCATGTTTAATATATAAACTTATTATCACAGGTTATATTAGAAAAAAATGTTCATTGTTGGCTGAAAAATTTTGAGTTTTTGCAATACTCTCTGACATCAGCAATGCAAATAATTTATATATGCAAAGCTTTTGGCAAAAATGTTTGTGCTACATGAAATAGTTTTACGCATAAATTTATATACATGAATTAGAAAATGTTAAATATTAATTCATGCAAAATTTATTTATTCACTAATTTTCATTTAAACTGGATTTTTGGGGTGCAGCTGTAAAAATACATTTCGAAACTGACGCCATTCAGTGAGAAATGTTTTTTTTTTTTTATAGATGAATTATTTATTTCTGTAAAACTACTCTAATTTAGTGACTCCATGATTTTATCTAAACAATATTGCAGAATTTAAAGATTTTTATTCAATAAATTTTCCAAATTTTTAAGTGCTTATACATTTCGAAACTGACGCCATTCAGTGAGAATTTTTTTTTTTTTTATAGATGAATAATTTATTTCTGTAAAAACTACTCTAATTTAGTGACTTCATGATTTTATCTAAACAGTATTATGTAATTTAAAGATTTTTATTCAATAAATTTTTCAAATTTTTGATATAATTAAACATATGCCACTAAAGAATCCTTTAGGACTAGAAATTATATTCTTGAATTGGAGGAAATTATGTTCTTGAATTTATCTGGGAATTCATACTTGGATAAAACTGAAGTTATTTAGTGTCCAGAGAAGCTTTATATTATTATTATTATTATTATTATTATTATTATTATTATTATTATTATTATTATTATTATTATTATTATTATTTATTATCATTATTATTATTATTATTATTATTATTGTTATTATTGATCTCACAAAACTTCAGTCTTTTTATTGATCGAGAGCACAAAAGTCTTAGATGAAATAACTGAAATTAAAATAAAGGTTTATTTATTAATTGAAGAAGTAGGAATATTTTTCTAAACTCATCGTCATCATCATCATTATCACCTCCTCCTACGCCTATTGATAGAAAGGGCCTCAGTTAGATTTCATCAGTCGTCTCTATCTTGACCTTTTAAATCCATACTTCTCCATTCATCATCTAAACTATACAATTAAGAACAAGTGTGTGGATATGTATGTGTATATATATATACATATATATATATATATATATATATATATATATATATATATATATATATATATATATATATTTATATAAATATATATACACACAGACACACACACACACACACACACACATATATATATATATATATATATATATATATATATATATTATATATATATATATATTATATATATATATATATATATATATGTGTGTGTGTGTGTATGTGTGTGTGTACTGTGTATATATACAGTATAATTATTCAGACACATGTACACACACACGTACACACATATTTAACCCTTCCCACCCCCCTCCCCGTGTTGTACTCATGAAATGGGGAGGGGGTGGGAAGGGAGAAATTATGTGTACGTGTGTGTGTACATGTGTCTGAATAATTAGCCGTCATTTTTGAAGGGTAGCTTAAGGTATTTTTTTAAATAATTAATATCCACAAGACGTAATCTCGTTTAAAAGTTCGAAAACTGTTCAAAATTAGTAGCGAATAAAAAAAATGATAATAAAATAGTAATAATCAGATAATAAATAATAATAATAAAAATTAATAAAAAAAAAAAAAAATTGGCCTCTATAACAATACTTCTAAATTTAACTTGAATCCATCATTTATTCGCCTAAGAAAGGATTTCAGAAAAATCCAAGTCATAAAATATCAGCTGCTTGTCTTTTCTCGTCAAAAATAATACTAAGGGCTTTGCAAGCTGGTGAATATAAATAAAAAAAATAATGTGACAGAGAAACAACGTCCTTAGCATAATGAAGGAGATTTTTTTTACTCGGCGAGTCATCATTTTAACATAAACGAAAAATATATAAAATTTTTTACTTGTGACATAAAACAAAGATGACTTTAAATACCTCCCTGTAAGAATCATTATTTTTTACTTGCTTGAAATAGAAGGGGCAATAAATTTCAATTAGTCTAAGCTTAATTACCATAATTTGGTTTTGATAGCTTCATTATATTGGGTCATTAACTTTTATTAATTATTGACTTTAAAATGACGTAATTCAAACATTTTTATATGGTTAAATTTCCAGTGGGATTTTGAATATGAGTAGTAATAGAAAAAAAAATTCTAATTATATTACTATATATATTTTTTTATTAATATGCATTATCTGAACAACGTATTATCGGGGCACACTATTCTATCTTGTTTCTCTTCCTCTTGTTATTTTCCAGAGTTTATAGTTCATATATTTATTTTAATGTTATTATTGTTCTTAAACTTCTCTAGTAGTTTTCCCTTATTTCCTTTCCTCACTGGGCTATTTTTCCCTGTTGAAGCTCTTGGGCTTTATAGCATCCTGCTTTTCCAACTAGGGTTGTAGCTAAGCAAGTAATGATAATAATAATAATAATGATGATTTTAATAAAAATAACAATAATAATGATGATTTTAATAAAAATAACTATAATAATGATGATTTTAATAATAATAACAATAGAATAATAATAATAATAATAATAATAATAATAATAATAATAATAATAATAATGCTACAACTACTACTACTACTACTACTACTACTACTACTACTACTACTACTACTACTACTACTAATAATAATAATAATAATAATAATAATAATAATAATAATAATAATAATAATAAACACAATATATAATAAATAATACATGAAACACAATCCAAAATACATACATTTCAGAACCCACCTTCTTTTCAATCCTTCACACACATCTCCTGTAAATCAGGATGAGCTTCGTGTGTCACTGGATCGTTCAGGCTGAAAGTCATTCAAGTCTCCGTCGTCAAAGTATCCGAAGGAAAGACTCTACTCAGAAACTTCCCGGGGAAAAAGAATATTTTGTAGTGGGACACTGAGAGGAAGGTGCTATTTTGGAGGAAATGTTGTCGTGTTTGCTCAGAGAATGGAAATAACTTTGCGTCTCTCGGTTCAGGGGAGAGAGAGAGGAGAGAGAGAGAGAGAGAGAGGAGAGAGAGATCGAGAGAGAGAGAGAGGAGAGAGAGAGAGAGAGAGAGAGAATTTTCGTCAGAATTGCATTTGAATTATAAGAAAGCTTTAAATTCGACAACATTTTATAAGATTATTTTTTCTTCGAATTGAAAGCTATGTCTTATATTCACTATATTAACTTGTTACTGGGGAATAATTTTGTGTCCTCGATTCAGAAGAGAGAGAGAGAGAGAGAGAGAGAGAAGAGAGAGAGAGAGAGAGAGAGAGAGAGAGAGAGGAGAGAGAGAGAGAGGTTTATGAAGCTGGTTCGCAAGGCATAGGAATGTTTTAATTTCGACAGAATTATATAAGATTAGATTATAGGAGAGAAATAGAGAGTAGATTATAGGAGAGAGAGAGAGAGAGAGAGAGAGAGAGAGAGAGAGAGAGAGAGAGAGAGAGAGAGAGAGAGAGAGAGAGGGGGGGTTTATGAAGCTGGTTTGCAAGGCATAGGAATGTTTTAATTTCGACAGAATTATATAAGATAAGATTATAGGAGAGAGAGAGAGAGGAGAGAGAGAGAGGAGAGAGAGAGAGAGAGAGAGAGAGAGAGAGAGAGAGAGAGAGAGAGAGAGAGAAAGTTTGCATTTGAGATTTAAGAATGCTTTAAATTCGACAGAATATTATAAGATTATTTCTTTTTCGATTGAAATTATTAATTCCAAGTTTATGCCATATATTTAATATATTAATTTGCTAATGTAAATATATTTGTGTCCTGAATTTAGGGAGAGAGAGAGAGAGAGAGAGAGGAGAGAGGAGAGAGGAGAGAGAGAGAGAGAGAGAGAGAGAGAGAGATTAATGAGGCTGGTATGAAAGGCATAAGAATGTTTTGAATTCGACAGAATTGAGATTAATTTCTAGGAGAGAGAGAGAGAGAGGAGAGAGAGAAGAGAGAGGAGAGAGAGAGAGAGAGAGAGAGAGAGAGTTTTAAAAGGTTGGTAATGGAGGGATAGCAGTGCTTTAAATTCCACATAATTTATATTTTTTCAGATTTTTCAGTGATATTCAAAATTGCAATTATCTATATTAAGCTTCTCCATATATGTATTACATTTGTTGACTATTTTTTAGAAATCACTCAATATTAGCATGTTAAGTAATTAAATCATATATGTAGTATCAATAGATGATAAGAAATTCAGTGGCATTTTTGGAATCATGATTATCAATAAGCAATGTCTTATGTTTACAATATTTGCGGATTTTTCTTCAGTAATTATTCTAAGTAAACTGTTTAATAATCAAATCATATGTACAGTACAATGAATAAAAAAAAAACAAAACTCTAAGTGAAATTTTTTGAACTAAAATTATCAATACTAAGTTATGTCATGTATCAATCATATTCGTTGATATTTATTTGATATATACTCCAAGTAAACTGTTTAATAATTAAACTGCATAATACAGTACAATAAGTAAAAGAAAAACTCAAGTGAGATTCTTGGGCTTAGAATTATCAATAATAAGCTATGTCATATATTTACTATATTCGTTGATATATATATTTAATAGTTAGTCTGTCTTTAACTGTTTCAGAATAAGGTCATATATACAGCACAATTAAAAAAAAAAACAATTTTGGTAATGTATCTAGAGTATACAGCATCACTTGCAAAAACACACGTGACAAAAAAAAAAAAAAAAAAAAAACTCTTTGAAACTCAATATGAAAAAAACTTTATTATTCAGAAAGCTTACAAACATGGAGGCATATATTTAAAAAAAACGAGTAGGAAAGGACTATGCAAATTCCGAGTCACTTACTTGCCTTCTTATAAGGCAATTTACATTCCAACGTCTCGTGAATTTCCATTAGTTATCTCTGGAGGAGAAAAATACTTCCGAATATATTGGAAAAGTCCTTCCAAAAAACTTGGCCACTTTCAGTGAACCGAAATGCTTCCAGTTTCAAGTCATATTCGTAGCAGTTTGGCAGAATTGAATATGAGATGATATCATAGAGCTGCTGATTCCATTTGATATTTTTTTTATGTAATTAGGTTCGTAAAATGGACACAGATATATACGGAGAAGTACCTATACTTATTCCGAGTCAGCATACAGTATAAGTAAAAGTTTCTGTCTTTGTATTATTTTAGATATAGTAAATATTACATTGCATAAAATATGTGAACATTACAAAAATGATAAACATTGTAGCTATGAGTAAATGGAATAAAAACTTGTACAAACAAAATATAAACAAATTCAAAGCTCAAAATAGAACATAAGAAATCATCAAGAGATGATAAATATTTGTAGCTATGAGTAAAATTAACAAAAATGTACACAAAGACAAAACTTTTTCATTTCAAATCTCAAAATAGAATATAACAAACCACCAAGAGATTAAAAAATAGTTGACCTACTTTATGAATACAATGAACAAAAATATGCACAAAGAAAAAAGAATCATTATTCCTTTCAAAGTTCAAAATAGAACATAAACTACCAAGTGAAAACAAAGAATTTAATGTAACTGATACCAATGAGTAAAATGAACAAAAACTTATATAATCAAAAGAGATTTTCAAAGCATCAAGAAAATATAATAGTTGTACTTATGAGTACAATGAATAAAATCACAAAAAATTAAAAAATACAAAAAGTCAATTCAAAACTCAAATTAGAACAACAAACCACCAAGAGATGAAGGTAGTTGACCTACTCTATGAATACAATGAACAAAAATATTAACAAATAAAAAAGAATCCTTATTTCTTACAAAGCTCAAAATAGAACATAAACCACCAAGTGAGAACAATCCTTTCAAAGCTCAAAATAGAACATAAAACCACCAAGTGAGAACAATCCTTTCAAAGCTCAAAATAGAATATAAACCACCAAGTGAGAACAATCCTTTCAAAGATCAAAATAGAACATAAACCACCAAGTGAGAACAATGCTTTCAAAGCTCAAAATAGAACAAAAAAATACCAAGTGAGAACAATCCTTTCAAAGCTCAAAATAGAACATAACAAACCACCAAGTGAGAACAATCCTTTTAAAGCTTAAAATAGAACATAAACCACCAAGTGAGAACACTCCTTTCAAAGCTACAAAATAGAACATAAGCCACCAAGTGTGAACAAAGAATTGAATGTAACAGGTACATCCTTTATTGCCACTAAGAACAATCAGAAGATGAAATGCACAAGAGGATTTCTCTATTTAATTGCCAGGGACCACAGCATCTTCCGGAGCTCGGCGAGATGAGCTTCGCACATCTATCATTAGAACAGCCAAGGATTTCCCTGGAACAAGGCACCATGCAGCTTGGGCTCTCGAACATAATTATCTTCGTCCTCTGCTTGGGGGATTTGATGCTAATTCACTACAGAAGTGGTGCTGGGGGGGTTAGGTCGATTTTGTGCATTATGAAATATTTGTTTTAATGTTGTTACTGATCTTAGAATATTTTATATTAATTGCTAATTATTTTTCTTGTTGTTACTGTTCTTAAAAGGATTTCATAGCAATTGTTAATTATTTTTCTTGTAGTTTCCTTATTTCCTTTTCTCAATTGGCTATTTTTTCCTGCTGGAGCCCTCGGGCTTTTAGCATTCTGCTTT
The DNA here is from genome assembly GCF_036898095.1 of Palaemon carinicauda. Classification (NCBI taxonomy): domain Eukaryota; kingdom Metazoa; phylum Arthropoda; class Malacostraca; order Decapoda; family Palaemonidae; genus Palaemon; species Palaemon carinicauda. The sequence continues at coordinate 135,016,910 of NC_090727.1, read as the reverse complement.
TCCAAGTAGGATTGTAGCTTAGCTAGTAATAATAATAATATAAACGTTGTAAACTGTTCTCTGAAACACTATAATTTTGAGCTTATCAAATTCATGATATATTAAACAAGACTTACTCTATTGTATTCAACATCCTCATCATCATCTCCTCCCACGCCTATTGACGCAAAGGGCATCAATGAGATTTCGCCAGTCGTCTCTATCTTAAGATTTTAAATCATTACTTCTCCACTCATCACCTCCTACTTCTCGCTTCATAGTCCTCAGCTGTGCAGGCCTGGTTCTTCTAACTCTACCAGTGCAGAACTTCTATACGAAACCAAAAGCCCCATGGGTGTTGTACACACTTTTTAAAAAGCTAAAATAGAATTTATTGTTCGCAGTATAAGGCATAAGATATACTGTGTTGTATTACAAAACCAAAATGGTCATAGCTGTAATATAACCTCTTAGAAAGGTAGGCCTTTTTAATTGTTAGTAGCTTAAGAAATTATATAAAGCTTAAATTTAAAGGAATAATCTCAATTAATCGTAACATTTTATGCATATCTATGATATTTATATACCAGACTTATGTAAATTCTATGCTTCGAAAATTCCAAGTAACATTAAATCAAAATATTTTTTTTACGTACACGTGTTATAGCAGTTCGTATCCTAATAATATTTGATGAAAATGTCTTAGAAACCATTAATTAACCTTTTACCTTTTTAAAAGTAATTTTAAAGGTAATTACTTAGTAATCATTAAGGTAATATTCCATCTCTTTTTTAGTAATGATTAGAGCATCAGGATATGACAGCGTAATCACTTTTTAATCGAGCCTGTTGATCAATATGTTTGCTTTCTTATCAACGTGGCATAGAACTTATTTTTTCTCTTGAATTTTTTTTCATTCTGAATTTTTGGAAAAATATTCAAGGCCACGCTGTGTATAATCTAGAAGAGATGGGGTCTCCCTAACTATCTCCTTTCTCAATTGGAGTTTTCTCACTATTTTTTGTTGTTTTAGAAGAGATGGGGTTTCCCTATCTAACTCCTTTCTCAATTAGAGTTTTCTCACTAACTTTCTGTAGTTTTAGAAGAGATGGGGGTCTCCCTATCTATCTCCTTTCTCAGTTGGAATTTTCTCACTTTCTTTCTTTAGTTTTAGAAGAGACGGGGTCTCCCTATCTGACTCCTTTCTCAATTGGAGTTTACTCACTATTTTTTGTAGTTTTAGAAGATATGGGGTCCCCCTATCTAACTCCTTTCTCAATTGGAATTTTCTCACTATCTTTCTGTAGTTTTAGAAGAGATGGGGTCTCCCTATGTAACTCCTTTCTCAATTGGAATTTTCCCACTATCTTTCTGTAGTTTTAGAAGAGATGAGGTCTCCCTATCTATCTCCTTTCTCAGTTGGAATTTTCTCACTATCTTTCTGTAAGTTTTAGAAGAGATGAGGTCTCCCTATCTATCTCCTTTCTCAGTTGGAATTTTCTCACTATCTTTCTGTAGTTTTAGAAGAGATGGGGTTTCCCTATCTAACTCCTTTCTCAATTGGAGTTTTCTCACTATCTTTCTGTAGTTTTTAGAAGAGATTTGGGCCTCCCTATCTAACTCCTTTCTCAGTAGGAGTTTTCTCACTATCTTTCTGTAGTTTTAGAAGAGAATGGGGTCTCCCTATCTAACTCCTTTCTCAAATGGAATTTTTTCACTATCTTTCCATAGTTTTAGAAGAGATGGTGTTTCCCTATCTAACTCCTTTCTCAATTGGAGTTTTCTCACTATCTTTCTGTAGTTTTAGAAGTGATGGGGTCTCCCTATCGAACTCCTTTCTCAACTGGAGTTTTCTCACTATCTGTAGTTTTAGAAGAGATGGGGTCCTCCTTATCTATCTCCTTTCTCAATTGGAGTTTTCTCACTATTTTTCTGTAGTTTTAGAAAGAGATGGGGCCTTCCTATCTAACTCCTTTCTCAATTGGCGTTTTCTCATTAACTTGCTGTAGTTTTAGAAGAGATGGGGCCTCCCTATCGAACTCCTTTCTCAATTGGAGTTTTCTCACTATCTTTCTGTAGTTTTAGAAGAGATGGGGTTTTCCTATCTAACTCCTATCTCAATTAGTTTTTCTCACTAACTTGCTGTAGTTTTAGAAGATATGGGGTCTCCCTATCTATTTCCTTTCTCAGATGGAATTTAGTCACTATCTGTAGTTTTAGAAGAGATGGGGTCTCCCTATCGAACTCCTTTCTCAATTGGAATTTTCTCACTATCTGTAGTTTTAGAAGAGATGAGACCTCCCTATCGAACTCCTTTCCTCAATTGGAGTTTTCTCCCTAACTTTCTGTAGCTTTAGAAAAGATGGGGTCTTCGTATGTTACTCCTTTCTCAATTGGAGCTTTTTCACTATTTTTCTGTAGTTTTAGAAGATATGGGGGTCTCCCTATCTAACTCCTTTCTCAATTGGAATTTTTTCACTATCTTTCTGCAGTTTAAGGAGATGGGGTGTCCCTATCTAACTCCTTTCTCAATTAGAGATTTCTCACTTTCTTTCTGTAGTTCTAGGATTGCTGTATTTCCTGCAGAGATATCTTCAAGTGTTCTAACATAAGATTCATCTATTCCTTGTCTTTGAAGGACTTTCCAAGCTTCTGAAGATTTGACATAATCAAAAGCTTTCTATCTTATCTATCTTATCATATCTTAATGAATGATAAGAAAAAATGAATTAATCTACAAAAACAAAAAAAATTGCAGCCGTTTCTATTTCACTCTGCAGGACTAAGGCCTAGAACATTTCAATTCATGTATGGGTTTAGCCAGTTTCCATCACCAGGATTGCCATTGCGGATTAGTGAATTTATATAGAGATATTTTTTTTTTTACCTTTTGTCTCTAATTTTCAAAATTCTAAAGTTATCATGGATAGTGTACACATAATATCTTAATGAATAATAGGACAATGAAATTAATCTACACAACAACAACAACAACAACAAACATC
>NC_090727.1:135001425-135008925 GCF_036898095.1 Palaemon carinicauda | reverse complement strand
AGCATCTCTCTCTCTCTCTCTCTCTCTCTCTCTCTCTCTCTCAATCCAAGGGCAATTGGAGTCTTTCAGACATCTAAAATCCGCCCCCCTCTCTTTCTCTCTCACCAAGAGATGTCCAAAATCCTTATGCATCCTTGTAACACACACACACTCTCTCTCTCTCTCTCTCTCTCTCTCTCCAATGAGATGTCCAGAATCCTTGTAACTCCTTGTAACGCCCTCTCTCTCTCTCTCTCTCTCTCTCTCTCCAGGAGATGTCCAAAATCCTTGTAACGCGCTCCCCTCTCTCTCTCTCTCTCTCTCTCCCAAGACAAACAAGCGATATGATCTTTTTATGCTTCTTCTTCTTCTTCTCCGAATTTATGATCTCCATAAAGATCATGAAAGCTGAAAGTCCCATGAAAACCGACTACATCGCGTGATAGGTGGCACTCTGGGGCATAATAGAATTTCACTGCTTCTCTATTTTTTTAGATTAATCTATAGACATTTTTTGGTTATTTTTTTTTATGTTGAGATCGTGAAACTCTTGTAGTAATTATAACAAACTAAGGAGAAAATATAAAACTAAGGAGAAAATATAGAAATAGAAATTTAGAATGTCACTGTTTTTCGTTTTTTTTTTAAATTAATCTATAGACATTTTTTGGTGATTTTTTTTTTTTTTGTATGTTGAGGTCGTGAAACTCTTGTAGTAATTACTACAAGCCAAGAAAAAATATAAAAATGATTTTCTACTTTTATGTCCTTTAATGGAAATTTAGAATTTCACTGCTTTTCTGTTTTTGAGATTAATCTATATACATTTTATTTGGTTATTTTTTTTATGTTGAGATCGTGAAACTCTTGTAGTAATTACAACAAACCAAAGAGAAAATATAATACTAAGGAGAAAATATAAAACTAAGGAGAAAATATAGAAATAGAAATTTAGAATATCACTGCTTTTCTGTTTTTTAGATTATTCTATAGACATTTTTTGGTGAGTTTTTTTTTATGTTGAGGTCGTGAAACTCTTGTAGTAATTATAACAAAACAAGGAGAAAATATAAGAATAATTTTCTACTTCCATGACCTTTAATAGAAATTTTGAATTTAACTGCTTTTCTGTTTTTAGATTAATCTATAGACATTTTTTCTGTGAAATGTTTTATTTTGCGATCGTGAAACTCTTGTTGCAATTATAACAAAACAAGGAGAGAATATAAAAATAATTTTCAACTTTTATGTCCTTTAATAGAAATTTAGAATTTCACTGCTTTTCTGTTTTTGAGATTAATCTATAGACATTTTTTTGTTGATTTTTTTTTATGTTGAGATCGTGAAACTCTTGTAGTAATTACAACTAAATAAGGAGAAAATATATAAGTAGTTTTCTACTTTTTTGTCGTTTGATAGAAATTTAGAATTTCACTGCTTTTCTGTTTTTGAGATTAATCTATAGACAATTTTTTTGGTTATTTTTTTTTATGTTGAGGTCGTGAAACTCTTGTAGTAATTATAACAAAACAAGGAGAAAATGTAAAAATAGTTTTCTACTTTTATGTCCTTTAAGAGAAATTTAGAATTTCACTGCTTCTCTGTTTTTTAGATTAATCTATAGACAATTTTTTTCTGTGAAATGTTTTATTTTGCGATCGTGAAACTCTTGCAGCAATTATAACAAAATAAGGAATGAATATAAAAACTATTGTCTACTTTTATAACCTTTAATAGAAATTTAGAGTTTCATTGCTTTTCTGTTTTTGAGATTAATCTATAGACATTTTTCTCTGGAATTTTTTAAGGGTAAGATCGTGAAACTCTTGTAGTAATTATAACAAAACAAGGAGAAAATATAAAAATAGTTTTCCACCTTTAAGTCCTTTAAGAGAAATTTTGAATTTCACTGCTTTTCTGTTTATGAGATTAATCTATAGACATTTTTTGGGTGATTTTTTTTTTTTTTTATGTTGAGGTCGTGAAACTCATGTAGTAATTACTACAAACCAAGGAGAGAATATAAAAATAATTTTCAACTTTTATGTCCTCTAATAGAAATTTAGAATTTCACTGCTTTTCTATTTTTTAGATTAATCTATAGACTTTTTTGGTGATTTTTTTTTCATTTTGAGGTCGTGAAACTCTTGTAGTAATTACAACAAACCAAAGAGAAAATATAATACTAAGGAGAAAATATAAAACTAATGAGAAAATATAAAAATAGAAATTTAGAATGTCACTGCTTTTCTGTTTTTTAGATTAATCTATAGACATTTTTTTTTGCTGAAATATTTTTATGTTGAGATCGTGGAACACTTGTAGTAATTATAACAAAACAGGGAATGAATATAAAAAAAATGTCTACTTTTATAACCTTTAATAGAAATTTAGAGTTTCATTGCTTTTCTGTTTTTGAGGTTAATCAATTGAAATTGTTCCTGTGAAATGTTTTAATGTTAAGATCGTAAAACTCTCGTAGCAATTTCTACAAGCCCAGAAAAAATATAAAAATAGTTTTCTACTTTTATGTCCTTTAATAGAAATTTAGAATTTCACTGCTTCTCTGTTTTTTAAATTAATCTATAGACAATTTTTTCTGTGAAATGTTTTATTTTGCGATCGTGAAACTCTTGCAGCAATTATAACAAAACAAGGAATGAATATAAAAATAGTTTCTACTTTTATGTCCTTTAATAGAAATTGAGAATTTCACTGCTTTTCTGTTTTCTAGATTAATCTATCGACATTTTTGTGGTGAAATTTCTTAATGTTGAGGTCGTGAAACTCTTGTAGCAATTACTACAAGCAAAGAAAGAATATAAAAATAATTTTATATTCTATGTCCTTTAATAGAAATTTGGGGAATTGTATTTACAACAAACTAAGGAATAAACATAGAAAAAAATCTTAGTTTATGTCCTTTAATAGAAATTTTGGGAAATGTATTATATAGAGATCGTGAAACTCGTGTAGCAATTATAACAAAACAAGGGGAATATATAAAAATAGTTTTTTACTTTTGTCTTTTTAATAGATTTTTTATTTGGGGAAATATTTCATATAGAATCATGTAAGTCTTGTAGCAACTACGACAAAATAAAGCAAAAAATCATAAAGTAATATTTTATGATATTTAATGATAACTATTGTATGTCAAATAAGTTATCAATTCTCAGGTAGATTACCATAAAAACACATTTTATATATCAAATTAGACCTTTTTGTTATTCCTAATATTCGACTCATTTTTATCTATTTCTATGACTCCATAATATAAAATATTGATAAAACAACATATTTAACAAGTCTATTACTTTTCTTGTTTTTAGATTAATCTATACACTATTTTGTGGAACTCTCAAACCAATTATGACGAAACAAGGCATAAAAGTAGTAAAATAAGTGTATCTCATTTAATTGATTAATAATTTAATATTTTAATTATTAAAAATCATATATTTTAAAGGCAAATTAGATTCATTTCTTACTCAAAAAAATCAGTTTATTCCTATTCCTATTAGAGATATCTTCTATTTAGCTGAGAGAGAGAGAGAGAGAGAGAGAGAGAGAGAGAGAGAGAGAGAGAAATTGCAGATACCGTCACTGAGACAAGCTCCGGGCAATCTGGAACGAACAAACGAGATATTAATATCAACTTTGAGTTTCTTAATTATTTGCTTACTCCAATTAGCCACCTGATTTTTTACCCCCAAATCCCATTTTGATACGTTTCCATAACATATCAATTGGTAGAATGACATAACATGATTAAAAATGACACGTTACAGAGTCCCAGCAACTCCAGCCCTTTTTATTTCTCTCAATAGAGAATTCCAACAAACACTTCTGCTTTAATATTTCCTCAATTTCCAACCATTGCATTCACACGGGCATTTGTTTTATTTTTTCCGGAGATATAGCATTTTGCATTGTTTACAACTGAGATCATTTCTCTTGAATTTATTAGGGCACTATTTTGTCTTTTATTTAAGAGCTGTACTCGAATGTCTTTTCATTATGACAGTGTCCCGTCAGGAAGTTAAGAGAGAGAGAGAGAGAGAGAGAGAGAGAGAGAGATAGCTGTTTTTATTACAATCATGATATTTTTCCTTAAATTTTAACATCTTGGGAACACTATAAAACTATAATTGAGGTCTGGTCTGTACGTATGTTTGTACGAGAGAGAGAGAGAGAGAGAGAGAGAGAGAGAGAGAGAGCTCTAATCCCCTGTTTTGGGAGTTTTGGAGATATGTGCTCGTAAACTGTGACAATAATATCATGTCAGACAAACAGTTTTATATTTTCAACATGAAAAAATAAAATTCCTTCAAAGGTATATTATTTCGTTGTTATATTTCAAACGTGACGTGAATTTAATACAACAGCAATGTATTAGGCAAATGATAAAAGCTCTCTAAATTTAAAAGTTTATTACTAACCTAATTATCTAGCAGGATTGAAAAACAACTTAATAGAGCAAAATGATTTCAAATTTTCTCTTTCATTGGTTTCCTGACCCAAATTTACAATTGTGGCCTTATTAGGAATATTAATATTTATTCAGCATACACAGAGCTGATAATTATGCAAGATTATAATTCCTGGTTTTTCGAAATCTGTCGTATCTAAGAATGAAAGCTTGTAGAAGACTCCTACCTTATCTCCATCAATGATTTGTAATCATATATGAATAACAAATGGACAATTTAAGATCTAATTACTTCCTATTATATTTGGTACTTTTGATATGAAACTAAAGTAATCTAATATAATGTTATATTCTTTCACCTTAGCTAGTTTCTCATATAGGGTGATGAATATCCGTAGATTTATTTGCGGCTAACTTACCTATGTGTTCCATATCTAAAATTAGTTATTTTTTCTTTTACTTTTTTTGGTCTTTTTGTCTTTCTGTCTTCTTTCACTTAAGCTACATGCTCATATATGGTGATAAATATCCGTAGATTTATTTACGTATAACTTACCTATACGTTATATATCTAGAACTAATTTTTTCTTCTAATTTTTGGGGTCTTTTATCTTTCTATCACGCATAAAACAACTAATTTACTGTTGACTTCATCTTTTCCCTACCTTCCTTTTCGTCTCTTACTACACCTGGAGCTCTAGCAATTATCCTTCTTATTAGCGGGTACCATAAGGTTCAAAGAAACATCAAACACTTGTGAGTGTACAATTTTTAAATGTTAGATCTTCACTTCAGTCGGAGTAAGAACAACAAACTCTCTCGACTTCAAATCAATATAGGTTATTTCTAGGAAAGGTTGAACGAATTAAAACTGTGCATTCTTTTAACAGGGAATAGATTATAAAAACGAAATTAAATGTTTTTGAAGTATTATTTACATTATATATTTATATATATATATATGTATATATATATATTATATATATGTATATATATATATATATATATACATATATATATGTATATATATATACATATATATATATATATATACATATATATATGTATATATATATATATATATACATATATATATATATATATGCATATATATGTATATATATATATATATAATTTACATTTCATATATATGGAAATGCTTGAATTATGATTGAGTGAAAAATTTCATTCAACATTAAAGAACTTAATGTACTTCAGTATAGATGGGTAAATAAGTAAAAACAAAAGACCGGGAATACCCTGGCTCATAAGTCCCGTTAATTAGAGGGAAATTAATTATTTACAGCTATAAAAAATAGTCTTCAAACCTCATAAGGTCTTTTCATCTATGTCAAAGACCCAGTCCTCAAAAAAAAAAAAAGAAAAAAAAAGAGGAAGAAACAGGTGCTAAAGTGATAACAACTCTCTAATATATCTCTCCATACCTAATTAAATATTGCTCAAGATATTATATTAGCTAGACTAAAAGATTTTGAGTTTTGATTCAAAGAATAATTTTGAAAAATTTCAGATGCCAAATTTATGTAAATTAGATTAAATATGAAACTATAAGAGAGGCTACTGAAGTACCATATGTGGATGAGATCATGATGCGAGGTAGATGGAGATGGTTTGGGCATGCTCTTCATAATACCATAATATCAACCAAATGACTATGTATACAAATATGCATCATGTATATCCACACGTACCAACAGCCTTAATACCAACCAAATGACTATGTATACATATATGCATCATGTATATCCACACGTACCAACAGCCTTAATACCAACCAAATTGACTATGTATACAAATATGCATCATGTATATCCACACGTACCAACAGCCTTAATACCAACCAAATTGACTATGTATACATATATGCATCATGTATATCCACACGTACCAACAGCCTTAATACCTACCAAATTGACTATGTATACAAATATGCATCATGTATATCCACACGTACCAACAGCCTTAATGCCAACCAAATGACTATGTATACAATATGTATCATGTATATCCACACGTACCAACAGCCTTAATACCAACCAAATGACTATGTATACATGCATACCTCATGTATACATGCACATACCACCCAACTAAAACTCATTAACTCATCGATCAAAAATGCCAATCTGTCAATCTAAAAGTTTGGTATGAAGTAATTTGCAAATTTCAAAAACACATTAGAGCATATATTGCAGAACTGAGGGGAGAGGGGTAGAAAAATATTTATTGCAAATGACATGATGCAAATCCCAATATAATTCAACTGGATTTATTATACCCAGCAATCAACTATGGTTTAGTGTCAATGAATCATGTCACCCGCGTCTATTTCCATTTTTCCAGTGGGATTTACTACGTATGTTTTTACTATGTATGTTTTTTTCATGAGTGTTGGGCTCAATTTGATTGGGAGATTTTCGTTTGGTTGCTGTTTACTAAAAGAAATTGGGAACGAGGATGCATAGTCGTACACACATACCGAGACATACGGAGAAATATATGTACAAAGAAATTGGGAACGAGGTTGCGTAGTCGTAGGCTACACACATACCGAGACATACGGAGAAATACATATACAAAGAAATAGGGAACGAGGTTGCGTAGTCGTACACACATACCGAGACATACGGAGAAATATATGTACAAAGAAATTGGGAACGAGGTTGCGTAGTCGTAGGCTACACACATACCGAGACATACGGAGAAATACATATACAAAGAAATAGGGAACGAGGTTGCGTAGTCGTACACACATACCGAGACATACGGAGAAATATATGTACAAAGAAATTGGGAACGAGGTTGCGTAGTCGTAGGCTACACACATACCGAGACATACGGAGAAATACATATACAAAGAAATTGGGAACGAGGTTGCGTAGTCGTAGGCTACACACATACCGAGACATACGGAGAAATACATATACAAAGAAATAGGGAACGAGGTTGCGTAGTCGTACACACATACCGAGACATACGGAGAAATATATGTACAAAGAAATTGGGAACGAGGTTGCGTAGTCGTAGGCTACACACATATCGAGACATACGGAGAAATACATATACAA
>NC_090727.1:134986425-134988925 GCF_036898095.1 Palaemon carinicauda | reverse complement strand
ATACTATACTATTTTTTTTTTTTTAATGAGGCGCATTTGCACTGACTCGCAGCGGTGCCCTTTTAGCTCTGAAAAGTTTCCTGCTATCTGATTGGTTAGAATGATCTTGTCCAACCAATCTGCGATCAGGAAACTTTTCCGAGCTAAAAGGGCACCCCTGCGAGTCGGTGCAAATTGCAAATCTGTCTCACTAAAAAGAATTGACTATAGTAATGAGTTTGTTGTACTTAGAGTACAAATTACTCTCTCTCTCTCTCTCTCTCTCTCTCTCTCTCTCTCTCTCTCAATTTATTTGATTCACAAACTCGATGACTAAGGGGACACTTGATAGAGGCATTCAAAATCCTTAAAGGAATAACATAATTAATGTAGATTACAACAATCTATTGACGCTTAGCACAAATCAGTCCACAGGTCCCGGATACAAACTGGAATTGAAAAGATAAATCGCTCAAATTTGGCAATTGCTTCACATACAAATTAGCAAACACATTGAACAGACTTCCAGCGGATGTAGTAAACAGTAACACGGTAAACGAGTTCAAGAATAAATTAGACAAGATCATAAGAACTCTCTAAATGCTTAAACTAAATCGCTCTACCAAAGAGCAAATGGAGTCTCCGCGGATGGACTAAAAAGGCTTTGAGACATCCAGTGTCCTTGTAACGCCTTGTAACACAATCTCTCTCTCTCTCTCTCTCTCTCTCTCTCTCTCTCTCTCTAATGGTATTTCAATTAATCAAATGCATTTTGATACGAGATAGTTTTAATTCATCATCCACGATGACAATGATGGTAATCTAATTGCTTCATGATAAGTATTACCTTAAATGGCTATGCCATCTCATATAAGGAGCTTCATTGGAATTAAATTTATTTAAGTAGTTTCAGGTGATAACCAAGAAACAGACAAATTGGGCTCCAGTGAAATTACATAATAGAGCGAAAACAACATTTAAGTTTTTCCGTTTAATATGTATATTCTTACCCACATACACTGTATACTATATAGATAGATAGATAAAGAGAGAAAGATAGATAGATAGATATAGAGAGAGATAGATAGATAGATAGATAGATAAAAGTGCGTGTCTGTGTGTTTGTACAAGTTTTTCTAAATGATGTGGGTGCTAAAATATCTTTGTACATCTGAATATGTGTTTAGTAATTAGGTCTTCTTACATATCTTAGAAATAATATAAAGTGTAACATCATCGAAGATTCATGTTAAACAATATCCAATATGCAACCCAGATAGGTAATTAAGAAAGAATGAGAGAAAGACAGGCCAGAATTATACTCCGAGAAGAGATGTGAAATTATACCTTTAATGAATATCATATCTGATATACAAAATTCATTTAAAGTAAACTAGTTTCATTACCTTAAGGAAATAAACAAGAAAAAATGTCAAGAAATAAGAGAACACAAACATATAAGAAAGAATGAGAGAAAGAAAGGCCAGAATTATACTCGATGGAGAAAGAGTTATTTCAGAAATTGCGAAAAAATTTGGAAATCTCGTCAACGGTTTGAAGAAACTCAATCAAACTTTTAGTCCCAATGTAATTCGGAGAGACTTCTGAGTAAATTGCTGGATTTTTGGACGAAATGTTGGGTTTCTTTTCTGTTATCGAGAGAAAACAGAGCTATTATAAAAAGTGTGATCATTTGAATAGGATATATATATATAATATATATATATATTCACAGTCATTGAGAGGTAAGATAATGAATTGAAAGCAACGCTAAACTTGATTACAAAAGGGGCTTCTTCTTAAGAGTTTTATATTGCAATTGAGTGACTGACCAAGACGTGGAAGGTATTCCTAAATGCTGGAAAAGTTCCAATAATGTTGATATGAGATGATTGTATTTTATCAATACTTTAGAAGGCTAAATTTGTTTATTGGATGAGATACTTTACAGATACAAACGTATATTTCTTTTCACCATTCTCTGCAATCATATAAAGAAACGTATCAATAAAGTAAAAAAAAAACAAGGGTCGCTTTTAAAGGCATCATGCTCTATCGATGGACATAATGCCCAGAAAAATGAAAATAGATTTCCATTAGCTCAGAGCGATAAAGGCTGGAATCGCCGTTGGCATTGTTGTTATGCCTTTATTATGCGATTTCGTTTTAAGAGTCAACTGGAATTGCCGGTTGAAATCTGATATCTTCGACGCAGTTATTGAAAACCCATTCGACCTACGGATCTCTAATTGGAAACGGTATATATGATAACGCTCAACGATGGAGTCCAACAGATGGTTATTTGCAGTGGAATGGTAACTCATTCGAATGGGTCTCTCGACTTTATTGAGAATTGTGGAATGAAATTGTGTTATTATCATGAAGTAGCTACAAATACCACCTTTGAAGATGGCTTATTGGAAACGTCTCTGACAGGCAATCATCGGACTGGGGTTCGTATTATCATAAAGTAGCTCTAAAAAACCACCTTTGAAGATAGCATATAGGAAACGTCTCTGCC
>NC_090727.1:134961425-134981425 GCF_036898095.1 Palaemon carinicauda | reverse complement strand
AGGATAGTGAGGTTAGAGCAACTAAAGGAACTAACGAGTTTGAGCGGGACTCTAACCCTAGTGTGGCGATCACCAGTCAGAGACGTTACCAACAAGCCACCACAAGATATTAAGATATCAAGGTATCAAAATATCAAGGTATAAAGATATCAAAGATATCAAAGATATCAAAGATATCAAGATATCAAGATATCAAAATATCCAGATACCAAAATATCAAGATATCAAGATATCAAAATATCAAGATATAAAGATAAGATATCAAGATATCAAAATATCAAAATATCAACAATATCAAAATATCAAGGTATCAAGATATTACAGATATCAAAGATATTAAGATATCAAAGATATCAAGATATCAAAATATCAAGATATCAAGATATCAAAATTTCAAGATATCAAGATATCAAGATATCAAAATACCAAAATATCAAAATATTAGGATATCAAGATATCAAGACATCAAGACATTAAGATAACAGAGATGTCAAGATATCAGGATATCAAGATATCAAGATATCAAGATATCAAAATATCAAGATATCAAGATATCAAAATATCATATCAAAATATCAAGATATAGATATCAAGATACCAAACCATCAAAGACATCAAGATATCAAGATATCAAGGATAACCGAACTGTGCATTAGATATTTAAATAATAACAGGGTACTACTTCATTGACGTCAATCATTTTCCTTTGGTTAATGGCTAGAAATCCTAAAAATAGTAAGAGGCATTAGCAGGGAAATCACTAACTCCATTAGGATCCATTTAAACCATTATATACTTGGCCTCCTTTTATTATACATTATGATTATTAACCTGAAGATTTTTTTTTTCATTATTCATGACATGTTCACACGTACTTTACCAAGTACATCGTGTACTTGATCACAAACGACTTTAATTGATGGCTTAATGTTTCTTCAAACGTTTTAATTGAAATCCAGAGTAATTGGTAAAACGTTTTTTGTTCGTATTGAGTTTATTGTTTTCTGTTGGCTCTTTGTTATTGCATTGGACGGACTTTCTAATTTCTTATTTTTATGGTAATAAAGATTGTTGTTTTACCCGGTTTATATATATATATATATATATATGTATATATATATATATATATATACACTCATTTGTGCATGCCCTTCCCTCTCAAATATATATATATATATATATATGGATATATATGTAAAACTATATACACACTTATATATATATATATATATATACATATATATATATATATATATATACATATAAATATGCATATATAGATATATATACATATAAGTATATGGTTTGTTTGTTTTTTATTCATAAAACCATTTATTCATTCATTTATACAACTCACCCAACTCCAGTGTATAGCACAAAAAGACAATTACCCATTGTATAACTAAATATATACGCAAGCATAATTTTTTTTATTATTAATGTGGAAAATTGTCAACAATGCCAAAACCAATATTTATTTTCTAAGTTTCAATGAAATATATTATACTCGTGAAATATTGCATCCACCAGGTCAACATAAATTGCTTGGAACGATTTATTGCTTACATTTTCTCTAAACGAATCGGGAAAGTAAACCATTCAAAGTGATTTATATTTACAAACTTTCGGGTCATGTTTAGATTTAACAAAGGAAAGATATAATTGGTCGAGTGAATTTAATTCACACTAAATCAGAACTTTTTTTTTTTTTTTTAACTATAGTTGATTTGAAAGAGTAGCAGTTGAGGAAATCATTATTCAAACGGCAAGGGTAGGATATACTTGACTCTGAAGTGGTGCATGAGAGAGAGAGAGAGAGAGAGAGAGAGAGAGAGAGAGTTTTGTACTTTATTTGGGAGCTTTAATTGATATGGAAGAGTAACAGTTAAATAGATAATTGTTCAATTGAAATGGGAGGGATAGGTTTGAATTTGAAATGGAGAGAGAGAGAGAGAGAGAGAGAGAGAGAGAGAGAGAGAGAGATTTCTCTTTTTCTCTGCTCTATCTGGATGCGATCTAATATTTGATCCAATGAGAGAGAGAGAGAGAGAGAGGGAGAGAGAGAGAGAGAGAGAGAGAGAGAGATTTCTCGTTTTCTCTCTCCTATCTGGATATGATCTAAATTTTTATTCAATAAGAGAGAGAGAGAGAGAGAGAGAGAGAGAGAGAGAGAGATCAACTTTCCTCTCTTTCTTTTTTCGATTTTGATTTGATCTAACAGGAGATGGAGAATACTATTTCGATTCAGTCTGATTCAGGAAAGAGAGAGAGAGAGAGAGAGAGAGAGAGAGAGAGAGAAAGAGAGAGAGAGAGAGATTTCTCTTTTTCTCTGCTCTATCTGGATGCGATCTAATATTTGATCCAATGAGAGAGAGAGAGAGAGAGAGAGAGAGAGAGAGAGATTTCTCTGCTCTATCTGGATGCGATCTAAAATTTGATCAAATAAGAGAGAGAGAGAGAGAGAGAGAGAGAGATTTCTCTGCTCTATCTGGATGCGATCTAAAATTTGATCAAATAAGAGAGAGAGAGAGAGAGAGAGAGAGAGAGAGAGAGAGATTTCTCTTTTTCTCTGCTCTATCTGGATGCGATCTAATATTTTATCCAATGAGAGAGAGAGAGAGAGAGAGAGAGAGAGAGAGAGACCTTTTCCCATGTTCTTTCCTCCATCTGGATGTGGTCTAATTTTTTATCTAATGAGAGAGAGAGAGAGAGAGAGAGAGAGAGAGAGAGGTGAGCTCCTATCCCATTATATTATATTATATTATATTACATCATATTATATTATATGATATTATATTATATTACATTACGAGCACAAACGATCATTAGTGCAAAGCTCATAGATTTCAATGTAATCCTAACCCCATTATATTACATTACATTACATCCCACCCTCCACCAAAAAAAATGAAGAATTACAAGCCAAACCTCCCCATCTCCACATCAGAATACCTCAAGTGTAGAATAGCCGTCAGCTCCAGGTTCGGAGACGAGGTTCATTATGTTCCAATCCGAGATCCCTGAGAGAGAGAGAGCCAGCCACAGCCTTTGTAGGCGAGTCGTCTTCAGCTGTGCTAGATTCGAAATAGTTGTTGGGCTCAGTTCAAGTGGCTTCTGGCTGAGACACTGATCCCTTGTAATTAACCAACTCATTCTGGCTGGCGTTTAGTCTGCAGAATGCCTCGTTTTGCGAGTGCGTAATCCTACGCAGTGGAGTTCAGTTTATTATTATTATTATTATTATTATTATTATTATTATTATTATTATTATTATTATTATTATTGTTGTTGTTATTTTTGTTGTTGTTGTTGTTATCATCATTAATATTATTATTATCATCATCACTATTATTATTATTATTATTATCATTATTATTATTATTAATAATGATAATAATAATAATAATATTATTATTATTATTATTATTATTATTATTATTATTATTATTATTATTAGCCACGCTACAACTCTAGTTGGAGAAGCAAGATGCTTTAAAGTCAAGCGCTCCAATTGTAAAAATAGCCCAGTGAGGAAAGGAAAAGAATAAATAAATAAATAAACTATATACGTGTGTGCACGTGTGTTTATTTACATTTGTGCGTGTATTAACAGTCTTTTTAAGGTAGATGGTTCCTAATTCCTTATATATTTCAATGACATTTTAATAATAAAGAAGAAGAATTATCGTATGACACAAAATCATAAAACTATTACCTAAAAAAACGAAAACATTCTTAGGATCTAATATCAACACACGATCGATTTAATACTTTCTATCGATTTTAATTAGGAATCCATGGTAAGACCACATCAGTGACGACGCTTTTCAGTCTAAATTACTATATTCTTGCAACTTTGGAATTCCAGGAAGCAGTTTAGACAGTGAACAACCCCTTTGCGTGTCATCATATCACTTAGATATAGGTAGTAGGTTGGCCAGGGCACCAGCCACCCGTTGAGATACTACCGCTAGAGAGTTATGGGGTCTTTTGACTGGCCAGACAGTACTACATTGGATCCTCCTCTCTGGTTACGGTTCATTTTCCCTTTGCCTACATACACACTGAATAGTCTGGCATATTCTTTACATATTCTCCTCTATCCTCATACACCTGACAACACAGATTACCAAACAATTCTTCATCACCCAAGGGGTTACTGCACTGTAATTGTTCAGTGCCACTTTCCTCTTGGTAAGGGTAGAAGAGACTCTTTAGCTATGGTAAGCAGCTCTTCTAGGAGAAGGACACTCCAAAATCAAACCACTGTTCTCTAGTCTTGGGTAGTGCCATAGCCTCTGTACCATGGCCTTTCACTGTCTTGGGTTAGAGTTCTCTTGCTTGAGGGTACACTCGAGCACACTCTCCTATCTTATTTCTCTTCCTCTTGTTTTGTTAAAGTTTTTATAGTTTATATAGGAGATATTTATTGTTGTTACTCTTCTTAGAATATTTTATTTTCCTTTTTTCCTTTCCGCACTGAGCTATTTTCCCTGTTGGAGCCCCTGGGCTTATAGCATACTGCTTTTCCAACTAGGGTTGTAGCTTAGTAAGTAATAATAATAATAATAATAATCCCAGATATGATTTACTCTTTTTAGAGTGTTGTGGACATTGCCCTTTCTGAGTGTTGATACTTAATAGGCTGGAAGGGTTTATGTACCACCATGATAAGTAGAGCTGTACTAGTCAGGGACACCCATACTAAGGGTTAAATGTATACTATTATTCTTCTCTTATAGTTATTTATATCCTTGTTTACTTGCCTCACTTTCCTCAATTGGCTATTTTATCTCGTTGGAGCCCTTGGGCTTATAGCATCTTGCTTTTGAAACTACGGTTTTAGCCTGGCTTGTAATAATAATAATAATAATAATAATAATAATAATAATAATAATAATAATAATAATAATAATAATAATAATGATCTCTTGGAGGTGGGTGGAGAGCGCTGGCCAGAAACATTGACCCCACATAAAAGTGGGAAAAGATACAGACAAAGAAGAAGAAGAAGAAGAATCTTCTATGAAGTAAGACAATTAAAACAAAGGAATAATAAAACAATAAAGAAATAAGGTTAATAAAACGCTAACAAGAACCTTGTTAAACCTACTGACATTGAGAGAGAGAGAGAGAGAGAGAGAGAGAGAGAGAGAGACTCGTCAAAAGAGTTAATTTTAACAGTTGCTTCAAATGTTTTTACTTCCGAACTTGAAATGGCTGTTAAAAACTTTTCTTGGTTATTTTTTCTTACGTTTTTTATTTCCCAAATGAGAAAACTTGGTGCCATTTTTTGTTTCTAGTTTTTAAAAGTAAGAAAACGTCTGTTTTGTTCTATTTAAAAGAGGACTTGCATTCAAACCTTTATATTTCTTTTATTATTATTTCTTTTACTCTATAATTTTCTGCCAGGTAAATATAAATATTTATGAGAAAATCTTATTTCCTTTTTCTTATATGAAATGGTTATAGCATGATCTTTATTCTGTATTAATTAGTAATATTATGAGTTGGCATTTAGATACTGTGTGGATATGAGTCATGGTATGAAAATGAAACAATATCCAACAGACTTTTTTTAGATTTGAGAACAAAGCCCTCAGAAGAATATTGGGGAGTTGAATGGCAAGACAATATGAGAAATGAATTTATAAGAGAGATTACCTGAGTGCCATATTATTATTATTATTATTATTATTATTATTATTATTATTATTATTACTTGCTAAGCAGCAACCTAAGTTGGAAAAGCAGGATGCTATAAGCCCAGGGGCTCCAACAGGGAAAACAGCCCAGTGAGGAAAAGAAAAAAAGGAAAAAATTAATTATTTTAAGAATAGTAAAAACATTAAGATAAATTTTTCCTATGCAAACTATAAAAACTTTAACAAAACAAGAAAAGGAGAAATAAGATAGAAAAGTGTGCCCGAGTGTACCCTCAAGCAAGAGAACTCTAACCCAAGACAGTGAAAGACCATGATACAGAGGTTATGGCACTACCCAAGACAAGAGAACAATGGTTTGTTTTCGGAGTGTACTCCTAGAAGAGCTGTAGATGAGATCATGGTGAGGGGTAGATGGAGATGGTTTGGTCATGCTCTTTGCACTCCCCAAAAGAGATTAGTTCAACTGGGCTCCACAAGGCACTAGAAGAGCTGGGAGACCCAGGCCTACATGGTTGAGGACTATGAAGCGTGAAGTAGGAGATGATGAGTGGAGAAGTATCGATTTAAAAGCTCAAGATAGAGACGACTGGCGAAATCTAACCGAGGTCCATTAATAGGCGTAGGAGGAGATGATGATGATGATAAAGATGATGATGATGATGATGATGATTACATATAAAGTCATTTCAAGTACCGTAAATCTAAGCAAATAATTTCGATTAATAAAACTTTTATATATTAATAGATATGAAAAATGTAGAATTTCATTTTAAACGGTTGAACTCAGCTTCCTATTGTGTGTGTGTTTGAGAGAGAGAGAGAGAGAGAGAGAGAGAGAGAGAGAGAGAGAGACTGCGCTAAGGTTAAGAGGAAAGATTATAATCATATCAATGAAAAAGTGAATTACTCAAGATAAAGTGAGTTTTGGGGAATAAAAAAAGTTTATAGTTCGCACTTCGGAATAGGGTATATGGTCCCATGAAGAGAGGAAAGTAGGGCTCTTTAGAATCTCTTTAAAATTCATTGGCCACAGAGAGAGAGAGAGAGAGAGAGAGAGAGAGAGAGAGAGAGAGAGAGAATCATAAATTTCGCCAAACGGTGCCAGCTTTCCTCAATGGGATAATTTCGACTCGATATCATTGGGGAATCAGAGAATTTTAGAGTCATTATCTTGATGACTATGATCGAGAGAAGAGGAGCTTGATGATCAGGAAGAGGGGGAGATGAGAGGAGAGATTGGTGAGGAGGAGGGGGAGAAAGGAGAGGAGATTGATGATGAGATGTGGGAGGAGAAGGAAGAGAAGATTGAAGCTGAGGATGAGGGGAGAGAAAGGAGAGGAGATTGGTGATGAGATGTAGGAAGAAAAAGAAAAGGTTGATGCTGAGGAGGGGAGAGAAAGGAGAGGAGATTGATGATGAGATGTAGGAGGAGAAGGAAGAGAAGGTTGATGATGAGGAGCAGGAGGAGAAGGGAAAGGAGATTGATGATGAGATGTGGGAGGAGAAGGAAGGGAAGGTTGAAGCTGAGGAAGAGGGGAGAGAAAGGAGAAGAGATTGATGATGAGATGTAGGAGGAGAAAGGAGAGAAGGTGGATGCTGAGGAAGAGGGGAGAGAAAGGAGAAGAGATTGATGATGAGATGTAGGAGGAGAAAGGAGAGAAGGTGGATGCTGAGGAAGAGGGGAGAGAAAGGAGAAGAGATTGATGATGAGATGTAGGAGGAGAAAGGAGAGAAGGTGGATGCTGAGGAAGAGGGGAGAAAAAGGAGAGAACATTGATGATGAGATGTGGGAGGAGAAGGAAGAGGAGGTTGATGCTGAGGTTGAGGGGAGAGAAAGGAGAGGAGATTGGTGATGAGATGTGGGAGGAGAAGGAAGAGGAGGTTGATGCTGAGGAAGAGGGGAGAGAAAGGAGAAAAGATCAATTATGAGATGTAGGAGGAGAAAGAAAAGGTTGATGCTGAGGAAGAGGGGAGAGAAAGGAGAGGAGATGGATGATGAGATGTAGGAGGAGAAGGAAGAGAAGATTGAAGCTGAGGATGAGGGGAGAGAAAGGAGAGACTGATGAGATGTAGGAGGAGAATGAAGAGAATTTGGATGATGAGAATGAGGGGAGAGAAAGGAGAGGTTGTAGTTAGTGTCAATTTGTTATTACCACACATTTTGAAATAATTGAACCATCATTTTGAAATAAAAACGAAAATAATGATGGATGAAATAATTTGCTCAATGAATATACATATATATATATATATATATATGTGTGTATATATATATATATATATATATCCTTTTAAACAAGTGGAAATAGAATCAGATACCTCCCAACTATTTTATTAATTAAGAAATCATCATCATCATCATCCCTTACGTATAGACACAAAGGGCCTCGGTAGATTTCCCCTGTCTTCTCTATCTTGAGCTTTTAAATCAATACTTCTCCATTCATCATCGCGCTTCATAGTCCTCAGCCATGTTGGCATGGATCTTCCAACTAGTCGAATTTTAAAGAGAGGGTAAAAACAAATCTAGTACCTCCCTACGAAGCATACAGCAAAGACAGACAAAAACATCCCACGACCTACATATTTAAGTCTCCCAAACACTGCACCAACCTGGTCGTCCATCTCGCCTTGTGGAATCGAGATCAGCAAACAAATGCAAATTCTCACCAATACGACATTGATGAACGCGGAACGAACCCGCTCCTCTGCGCCAGCGATTCTCATTGCTGATCCCAATAATGGCATTGTCCCGACATATCTCTCAGGGGGATTAGAAAGACACAGTCGGTTTTACGGTGCAAGGAACATCTTCGTTTCTCGATCGAGCAAGGAATTGTGGGGAGGGGAAATGATTCTCTTCTTCTATACCTGGTAATGTGTGTTTCATTGATTCGGTGGTTAGGATGCCAAATTCTCTCTCTCTCTCTCTCTCTCTCTCTCTGTATATATATATATATATATATGTGTGTGTATGTGTGTGTATATATGTATACATTTGTATAATTATCTATATATATATATATATATATACGTATTTATATGTATATATATATATATATATATGTATATATATATATATATTTGTATATAAATATATATATATATATATATATGCATATATATATATATATATATATATATTACGTTTATGTTTGTTTATGTGTTTGTCCCATTATACAATTTCTAGCTATAAAGTCCTCGAGATTAATTTCCTTCTCCTTCCATAAGTATCCACAATATCCTAAAAATAATTACTTCACATATATATCTCTGACTCTCTGTTTATTTTTCTATATGCATATATGCATTTTTTGTATTTGCTATTAACTGTATCTAATTTAGGAACTGTATTCATACGTAATAAAACGCATTGAAAAAATCCTCTATCCATCCATGATATTCAAGAGATGAAAAAGTGCGAAAGGCACTCACGCATATTGCAATAACAAATAGCATTGCCAGCACTCGCTTCTCCAAACCGACATGATACATTTCAACCGCATGACGTAAATGATTATCAAATATTCATAAGTTTAATTGGGTTCCATCAGTCTTCATTTAGTAGATAGTTTCCAGGGGGATAATTCATGACTAAGTTGTGGAATGATATTTTATGTATTCATTTATATATATATATATATATATATATATATATTATATATATATAAATATACACTACATGCTCACTCACACATATAATGTATATATAAAGCATATACATACATACATACATATATGAAAATATTTCTCTATTATATGATATAACAGTTTGCAAAAAAAAAAAATGCTAATTTTCCCACAAAAACTGTAGTTGGGGTCATTTTGTTATTACCAAGCATTTTGAAACGATTGAACCATCATTTTGAAATAAAAACAGAAATAATGATGGATGAAATATTTTGCTTAATAAAAAATATATATATTTCCTTTAAAGAAATGGAAATAGAATCAGATAGCTCCCTACTATTTTGTTTAATAAGAAATCATCATCATCATCCCTTACGCATACAGACACAAAGGGCCTCGGTTAGATTTCCCCTGTCTTCTCTATCTTGAGTTTTTAAATCAATACTTCATTCATCATCTCCTACTTCACTCTTCATAGTCATTAGCCATGAAGGCATGGATCTTCCAACTAGTCGAATTTTAAAGCAAGGGTAAAAACAAATCTAGTACCTCCCTACGAAGCATTCAGCAAAGCCAGACAAAAACATCGCACGACCTACATATTTAAGTCTCCCAAACACCGAACCAACCTGGTCGTCCATCTCGCCTTGTGGAATCGAGATCAGCAAACAAATGCAAATTCTCACCAATACGACATTGATGAACGCGGAACGAACTCGCTCCTCTGCGCCAGCGATTCTCATTGCTGATCCCAATAATGGCATTGTCCCGACATATCTCTCAGGGGGATTAGAAAGACACAGTCGGTTTTACGCTGCTAGGAACATCTTCGTTTCTCGATCGAGCAAGGAATTGTGGGGAGGGGGGAAATGATTCTCTTCTTTTATACCTGGTAATGTGTGTTTTATTGATGCCGTGGTTAGGATGCTAAATTCTCTCTCTCTCTCTCTCTCTCTCTCTCTCTCTCTATATATATATATATATATATATAAATGTACAGTATATATATATATATATATGTATATATATATATATATATATTACGTTTATGTTTGTTTGTATACCTGATTCATGAACAAATTTCTAGCTATAAAGTCCTCGAGATTAGTTTCCTTTTCCTTCCATAAGTATCCACCCTTACCTAAAAATAAAATAAAAGATAAACTCTTTCATATATATCACTGTGTATCTGTTTATTTTTCTATATGCATATATGAATTTGCTGAGTTTGCTATTAACTGTATCTAATTCAGGAACTGTATTCATACGTAATAAAACGACATGAATAAATCCTCTATCCATCCATGATATTCAAGAGATGAAAAAGTGCGGAAAGCCACTCACGTATATTGCAATAACAAATAGCATTGCCAGAACTCGCTTCTCCAAACCGACATGATACATTTCAACCGCATGACGCAAATGATTATCAAATATTCATAAGTTTAATTGGGTTCCATCAGTCTTCATTTAGTGGATAGTTTCCAGGGGGATAATTCATGACATAGTTGTGGAATGATATATTTATATATATAAACTTTATATATATATATATATATATATATATATATTCATATATATGTGTATGTGTATCAAAAACAACCATATATTTTTTATACATTAATGTCTGTATTCTCTTAACAACCTCAGAATCAGAGTCCCAGGCGAAATCACACAAAAACAATAGCTTCTGAAGGGCCGGGAATCAAACCTGGTCCTAGAAACTTGTATGAACAATGACATACTACTTGGCCCTGAGGTATGTCACTGGCTTATTTGAATATGAAAAACACGTCTAAATGCGCAATATTTATCCTATATATATATATATATATATACATATATATTAAGGAATATATATATATACATATATATATATATATATATACATATACATATATATATATATATATTTATATATATATATATATACTGTATACCTATATATATATATATATATATATGGTCAGTCTTAGTGCATCATCCTACACCTTCTCTCTACAATTCACGACATACCTTTGAACCTTCAAATTCATCATATCAAAAAGTATAATACAGTTTTTATTCTTCCCACGGGGACAAGAAAGAACCAAATGCAGTTCGGAATATACATTATTCTATGCTATCAAGAATAGTGATTAATCTAATACCTGGAGAATGTGGGTCACACATTTCCCCCAGTGTATTTATATGCAAATCCATTTCGAATGCGTCATAATGGAGATGGATTTAACAGGAAGGCAGGTAATGACTTCGAAAGCCCAGTAATGATACAAAATAGGCTATTCATGCAATCTGGGACCGCTTTTATATTTTCCCCACATGTTTTATATCACGTGGAATCTAATGTTTTTTTTTTTTTTTATTATTTGCTGAGGTGGTTCATGGTCGGGCATAAATCATTTTGTTTCGTCTCTAGTAAAATGTCTTTTATTATCTAGATTAATTTAATTGATTTTGAAAAAATTATTATATTTACAATTTTTGGGTGTATATATATATATATATATATATGTGTGTGTGTGTGTGTATGTATATATGTATATATATATATATATATATATTTTATATATATATATATATATATAAAATATATATATATATATATATATAGATATATATTTATACATATATATGTATGTATATATATATATATATATATTTATATATATATATATATATATATAGATATATATTTATACATATATATGTATGTATATATATATATATATATATACATTCAATTGATTTTAGAATAGCTGTTTTATCTATCCATTGATCTTCACTCTTGCGTAGTACCTTAGCCTCTGTACCCTGGCCTTCCACTGTCTTGGGTTAGAGTTCACTTACTTGAGGGTACACTCGGGCTCACTATTCTATTTCCTTTCGTTTTTTCTTAATATTTTGTAATTCATATAGTTTATACACTATATAATATGGAAGATCTAATTTAATTTTGTATGCATTCTTTAAATATCTTATTATTATTGTTTATTACTTCTCGTGGTTTATTTATTTCCATGCTTCCTTTCCTTAATAGGCTATTTTTCCTTGTTGGAGCCCTTATAACATCTTGCTTTTTCAACTAGGGTTATAGATTAGCTAATAATAATAATAATAATAATAATAATAATAATAAATAATAATAATAATAATAATAATAATAATAATAATAATAATACTGGTTCATAAGCTTTTCAATATTGGGAAATCATATATTTTTAAATGGAAACGGAATGCTTTAAACCTATGAACCCTATTTAGATAACTTACTCTATATTGGATCCTTTTATCAATAGTGTAATATAACATTTTATAATCTGTGCTTTTGTTTTTATTTTATAGAAATTTAACTTCGGTTTCAATACCATCTTTTAAATGAGGTAATGTTCTGTACAATTATATATATATATATATATATGTGTGTGTGGGTGTGTGTGTGTGTGTGTGTAAATATATATATATATATATATATATACATATATATATATATATATATATAATATATATATATATATATATGTGTGTATATATATATATATATATATATTCATATATACATGTATATAAAAAAAATATATATATATATATTAAATACTAAATTCCCCTAAGTAAAAGAGTCCGTAAAAATGTCGAAATCAGAAACGAATATAACATGGCATACAATAAAAAGAATAATTACATAATCTGGAAAACAGAAAATATAAAAAAAATATTTGAAAGAAGAAAAAATACGAAAACTATACAAGTATAAAAGTAGTCTGCAACGACACTATAAACGGCTTTACTCTATACTTACATACCAATCATCTGTCATTTCTATCCTCACAAAGGCAATCTCATGTATAATTGAAAGCCAGATGAAAAAGAAAATTGTATTCTTGCGAGAAAACCCAGTTACTTTCCACATTTTACATTTCAGACTTCAATTCTCATGAGACAAGTAGTCTCCTGAAATATATCGTAAGTTTCTTTCATGTTTGATATTAAAAAAGCAAGAATCTTTCATAGCTTTTTATCCATTAAAAGATATTAAAGGAAATGTGTTATTTTAACTGTCAGATGTGATATACTGTACGTGTTCTGTATCAGGCTTAAGGCATGAAGTGATTCTTTTCTTTTCACACAAGATTATTTTACGTTTCAGCCTTGAAGTGTATCTTCTCTTTTGAAAACAACAGTTGCATTATAATGAAATATATATATATATATATATATATACTTATATCTATATATATATATATATATATTTATATATATGTATATATATATATGTATATATATATATATATATATATATATAACTGTGTGAAAACATAACATCATCATCATCATTATCATCATCATTCGTAACTAGTCCACTGCAGGACAAAGGCTTCAGACATACCCTTCTACTCGCGTCTGTTTATGGTCTTTCTATGCCAGGATGTATCCGCGAATTTTCTTAGTTCGTCAATCCATCGTCTTCTCTTTCTTCCCCTGTTTCATTTATAATGTCTATTTATCATTGTTATTCTCTTTATATACCCTACCAGATATATATATATATATATATGTGTGTGTATATATATATATATATATACATATATATATATATATATATATGTATATATATGTATATATATATATATATATATATACATATATTTTTACTCATGAGAGGCAAACCTAAGGCAATCACATATGCCCCTCTTCACCTAAGCTACGAATACGAAGGTCCAGATAATGTCTGTTCTTAAACATCCCTAACCAAATTATCTCTCTCTCTCTCTCTCTCTCTCTCTCTCTGCAAGCAGTATCTACTATATAATCCTCATAAACAGGAAGAAAAGATTAAATGATTAGTCAATTATCTATGAAGAAATGTAACTGACAATTATAAAAGTTACAGAAAATAAATTTCAATGCTAACGTATAATTTATTGAGAAAATAGAGAAAATTCTCCATATGATTAAATACAGACTTTTTCACATTTTTTAGCATATTGAGATGTTAACTTGAAAGAAAAAATACTAAATTTCAAACAATCTTTAGATTTCCATTATGATATTTCAAGCTTAAATGTTCGTATCTTTCAGATCATAAATTTTAATGACGAAAACACATAGTTTTAATTCTTTTTTATGAGAGAAAGGAATAATAAGAATATGACAATAAAAATGCCTTAATGCTCAAACTTTGTATTGTTGAGCTGCATTTTATTATAGGTATTAATTGCATCACCAATTTTACGATTTTATACTTCAGAAGGTAAATATGATACCTTTTACGATTATTATTATTATTATTATTATTATTATTATTATTATTATTATTATTATTTTCTGTTATTATTATTATTATTATTATTATTATCATTATTATTATTATTATTATTATTATTGTTATTATTGTTATTATTATTATTATTATTATTATTGTTATTATTTTTGTGTTATTATTATTATTATTAATATTATTATTATTATTATTTTTATCATTATTATTGTTATCATTATTGTAATAGCTTTTATTATTATTATTAATATCATTATTATTATTAATTTCATTATCAATATCATTATCATTATTATTATTATTATTATTATTATTATTGTTATTATTAATATTATTATTATTATTATTATTATTATTATTATTATTATTATTATTATTATATTATTACTACTAGCTAAGCTACAACCCCTAGTTGGAAAAGCAAGATGCTATAAAGCCCAAGGGCTCCAACAGGGAGAAATAGTTTATTCAAATTTTTATGACATTCTTGCTCGCAATGATTGTACATAAAATAGTTATCTGTTGAATTATCTTTACTTGCATTCACCTCGACTCTCTTTTAACACCTGACAACCATCTCACACATTGGTGACCTCGGAGTGACCCAGCTCTTAACTGTGTTTTCAAATCTTCCAAAATATAATCTCCTCCTTTGCCTATTAACGCAAAGGGCCTCGGTTAGATTTCACCAGTCGTCTCTATCTTGAGCTTTATATCAATACTTCTCCATTCATCATGCCCTTTTTCAAGCTTCATAATCCTCAATCATATAGGCCAGGGTCTTCAAACTCTTCTAGTGCCTTGTAGAACCCAGTTAAAAGTTTGATGAACTAATCTCTCTTGGGGAGTGCGAAGAGCATGCCCAAACCATCTACATCTACCCATCACCATGACTCATCCACATATGGCACTTGAGTAATCCCTCTTATATATTAATTTCTAATCCTGTCCTGTCCTACATAATTTTTTTGTTGTTTATTTGAAATATCTATCATTCCCAAAGGCAAATGTAATACATAAAACAACATAAGTGCTTCCAAGAATATCAGGAAAATTACAAATTTCGTATTTCCAAGTCAGTAAGAAACACAACGTTCATTGTTTACAAATATATTCATTTTGAGTTGCACGATATCCTGTTGACTATTCAATTGAGTTTTTGCACGTCACAGGAGCTTCAAATAAAAACAAGGCGAAATACTGTGCAATCTGCTACATATATACGACAGGCAAATTAAATACAAACATACTGATATTTTTCAAATATTCTTGCATGCAGAGAGAGCCGTTTCTGTATGTGCACAGAATATCTGAATGAATATGGCATCCGCACAATACACCCAAGCATTTATGAATATTTTATATATATATATATATATATATGTATATGTATATATATATGTATATGTATATATATATATGTATATATATATATGTATATATATATATATATATATATACATGTATATATATATGTGTGTGTGTGCGTTTTATATATATATATATATATATGTATATATATGTATATATATATGTATATGTATATATATATATATATATTATGTATATATATATATATATACATTCATATATATATATATATAAATATTCATATATATATATATAAATATTCATATATATATATACATATATATATATATGTATATATATATATGTATATGTAGATATATATATATATATATATATTTATACATATATTTATATCTGTATATATATAAATATATATACATATATATATATATATATATATGTATATAGATACATATATATAAATATATATATATATATACATATATATACATATATATACATATAGATACATATATATATATATATATATATACATATATATATATATACATATATATATACATATATGTATATATATATATATATATATACACACACACATAAAATATTAAACAAAAATGAAACTATTTCCAATTATCATGAATTGACACGATGGAATAGCATCCCAGTAAACTGATTACACCATCGAATATTCATGAAATGTGTCATGAAACGACCTTTTGATACACAGAACTGAATTGAAATTCTATAGAATGGTCGGATAAATACTTTTGATAAAAAGTGACTCTGTGGACTGACATTGCACAAGACTATTATTATTATTATTATTATTATTATTATTATTATTATTATTATTATTATTATTAAAGTTATTATTACCATTCATCATCATCATCATCATCATCATCATCATCATCATCATCATCATCATCATCATTATTATTATTATTATTATTATTATTATTATTATTATTATTATTATTATTATTATTATTATTATTATTTATGACTTTTTTCTATAGAACTTCAATGCAGTTTATATTAGCCATATGCTGTACGTGCATATTCTAAGACAATACATAAAAAAGAAAGACATAACTATATGCTTATTAGAAAGCTTATGTTACATGCTGTAGTTCTATCTATTTTGAATACAGGTAAAATATATACACAAGAACTTTAAATGCTTCCTCTGAAATACCATGAAGTCTAATTAACGTTGTTAAATATTATATTCAGTAATAATATAAGTAAATATATATAATTCCTATTCTATTTCCATTGGCCATTTGCTTATCTATTATTAGTATGATATTACTTGTCGTAGATTTTCAGCCAAGCATATTAAGAAAAATATCGTTTTGTTTGCGTTTCTGTTTGATGGAATATAAGGTTATTGTAACGGAAAACGTATAACTTTGCAAGATATAATGAATGAATTTGCTAATTAGTATTGAAAAATATCGTATCCCTCTCATTACTATGAAATGAACTTGATATTCAAAGATATGGATATTAATATTGATATGTTTTGTTTAAAGAACTTAATAATAATTTAAGATATACGAAGAGCTAAAGAGTTAACATATGAATGTTTATGTAATTATAATAAACAATTCTCTCAGTAATGAATGAGATGCTTAACCCTTCTTCATTTATATAAACATCAAATTTCATTCATTTTACTTCTTTTGTGAATAATTCCTTTTACCTTTTACATGGATGCTGTTAACTTCTGAAATATCGTTTTTGTTATTCCAATATCTTCTCTCTCTCTCTCTCTCTCTCTCTCTCTCTCTCTCTCTCTTCATTGAATGAATAAGAGATACAATAGTTTATTTTCATCTATTTTCTGGGAAACTCCACACCGTCAGCTCTATGTTAAGGAAACAGAAAGAAAATACTAATAATTTTTCATTTTCATTCAATGAATAAGAGAGAAAATTGTCTGTTTAATTTATTTTCTCTGAAAGACCATTAAGCCAAAATCAAGGTTAATGATGTAGAAGCAAACTAAAAATAATCATTCTTTTTCATTGAATGAATAAGAAGAAGAATATAATATATTATTCATTTTCTCTGAAAATGCCACTCTGTCAGCTGGAGGTTAAGGATGCAGAAAGAAAATACTAATTATTTTCCCTCTCCATTGAAGGAATAAGAACGACTGGAATAATTATAATGACATCATTTATAAAAATGCTACTTAAGATTTTCATCTAGGAACTAATTAGTCCCTTTACACTGGAAAGTTAATCCTGGTAGATTATAATAGGAAAATAAAGATAATATTATTTCTTGTTACACAAAGGTAATCTTAGTTACCAAGAAGAATGGTTTACCATTTTGCTTTTCCTGCAACTCCTTTGAAATGTTCTTGCAGGTAAACTGTGAAAATGAAAATATTAGACAATAAAATAAAATTATTATTATCCTCTGAACTCTAATACTAACTTGTTCCCTTTGAAAGAAGATTTTTGTTATGTATTAATTTCTCAAATGGCTCCGAGTTTTATCCTGAATAATCGCTTTCATGTTTTGTTCTTTTGGGTCTCATTACTGTGATTAAAAGTTAGGATAAGTTTTGTTTCTAATTTGGTCTAATTTGGTGAAAACATTCAGGAGGATCATGATATTTTCTGCTTGTTGGTTTTAAGATTATAAAAGTTTTTAAAGATTCTAAAAGGTATGACACATTTTGTTTTGAATTTGGTTTAATTTGGTGAAGCCATTCAGGACGCTCATGAAATTCTTTGTTTCTTGGTTTTACGATTTTAAAAGGTAGATATTTTGTTTCTAATTTAGTGTAAGTTGGTGAAGATATTCAGGAGTTCATGAAATGTATGTACGTATGTATGCATCCCATACAGTATACTGTTACCTGATAGTAATCGTGGTAATCCCTGGAGAGAGAGAGAGAGAGAGAGAGAGAGAGAGGAGAGAGAGAGAGTTGTATGTATGTATGTATACTTCCTATACAGTATACTGTCACCTGATAGTAATCGAAGAAATCCCTAAAGAGAGAGAGAGAGAGAGAGAGAGAGAGAGAGAGTTGTATGTATGTATGTATGTATGTATGTTTGCTTCCTATACAGTATACTGTTATCTGATAGTAATCGTGGAAATACAGAGAGAGAGAGAGAGAGGAGAGAGAGAGAGAGAGAGAGAGAGAGTTGTATGTATGTATGTATGTATGTATGTATGTATGCTTCCTATACAGTATACTGCTACCTGGTAGTAATCGTGGTAATGCCTAGAGAGAGAGAGAGAGAGAGAGAGAGAGAGAGAGTTGTATGTAAGCATGTATGTATGCTTCCTATACAGTATACTGTTACCTGATAGTAATCGTGGAAATACCTAGAGAGAGAGAGAGAGAGAGAGAGAGAGAGAGAGAGAATGTTGTATGTATGTATGTATGTATGTATGCTTCCCATACAGTATACTGTTACCTGATTCGTGGAAATCCCTAGAGAGAGCGAGAGGGAGAGAGAGAGAGAGAGAGAGAGAGAGAGTTGTATGTATGTATGTATGTATGCTTCCCATACAGTATACTGTTATCTGATAGTAATCGTGGAAATACAGAGAGAGAGAGAGAGAGAGAGAGAGAGAGAGAGAGTGTGTGTGTGTGTGTGTGTATTGCATGTATGTATGTATGCTTCCTATGCAGTATACTGTTACCTGATAGTAATCGAAAAATTCCTAGGGAGAGAGAGAGAGAGAGAGAGAGAGAGAGAGAGAATGTTGTATGTATGTATGTATGCTTCCCATACAGTATACTGTTACCTGATTCGTGGAAATCCATATAGTGAGAGAGAGAGAGGAGAGAGAGAGAGAGAGAGAGAGTTGTATGTATGTATGTATGTATGTATGCTTCCCATACAGCATACTGTTACCTGATAGTAATCGTGTAAATACCTAGAGAGAGAGAGAGAGAGAGAGAGAGAGAGAGAGAGAGAGAGAAATTCTATCAGCCTGTGGCAACAGTTTCAAGAGGGAAATGAGATAGCCTCTTTTGAACGTGTTTTATGCAGATGAGGGAGATGAGAATGATGATGATGGTGAGATGATGATGATGATGAAGATGGAAGGTGATG
>NC_090727.1:134928925-134943925 GCF_036898095.1 Palaemon carinicauda | reverse complement strand
CTTCATTTGTTCTCCAAGAAAACTCGAGAGAGAGAGAGAGAGAGAGAGAGAGAGAGAGAGAGAGAGAGAGAGAGAGAGAGAGAGAGAGAGAGAGAGAGAGAGAATAACCTGAAAACTTAGTCGTTTAAATTTACTCCAAAGAAAACAAGGTAAGATGAACTAACACATCCTTTTTTTTTCATTTATTCTCCAAGAAATCTCGAAGAGGAAACTGCCTACATTCACTTGTTTCTTTCAACGTTGTCCAAAAGATAAACAAAGTAGTGAAATCATTTCCTTAGAGACACCCTAAGGGCTTCTACATTTTGTTTTCTCCTATATCATTAACCCCGCTGGAGTTAGAGGAATTTTCTTTTAAAAACTTCTAAATTCTTCTATAAAGTTGTAAGAAAATTAATACTGTTCGTCAAACATTTTCCTCAAAGCTATTTATGAGTAGGAGTTTTTACTTGTATTCATCATCATCTCCTCCTACGCCTACTGACGCAAAGAGCCTCGGTTAGATTTCACCAGTCTTCTCTATCTTGGGCTTTTAATTCAATACTTCTCCATTCGTTACCTCCTACTTCGCGCTGCATAGTGCTCAGCCATGTAGGCCTGGGTCTTCCAACTCTTCTAGTGCCTTTTTTTATTCTCTTGATAAATCTACATTTCAGATAGTTTCATACACAGCTAATTTATAATCAAAATAGCTCTCTATTATCCGTGAAATACTTCTTATTCTGTTAGTCTTATGAAACAGTCTCCAAGTAATTCATCTTTGACGTTATTATTATTATTATTATTATTATTATTATTGTTGTTGTTGTTGTTGTTGTTGTTGTCATTATTATTATTATTATTATTATTATTATTATTATTATTATTGTTGTTGTTGTTGTTGTTTTTATCATTATTATTATTATTATTATTATTATTATTATTATTATTATTATTATTATTATTATTATTATTATTATAACATTGTTTCGTCTTCAGGAGAAATAAAGACTTAAACGCTCCTTAGATTGTAAGTGTCACTAGGAATTGTCATTAGCGTCAATTATTACAATGAAAAGTTCATTAAAGAAAATTCATTTGAAATAAGCACAGCAAGAAATAGTTAAGGAAGTAGAGGATCTACTTAATCCCAGTAGAATATGCGTTCTGTCATACACATTATTATCATCATTATTACTAGCTTAGCTACAACCCTAGTTGGAAAAAGAGAATTCTATAAGTCCAAGGCCTTTAACAGGGAACAATAGTCCAGTGAGAAAAGGAAACAATAAAATTAATAAATTACAAGAGAAGTAATGAAGAATTAAAATAGAATATTTTAAGAACATTTATAACATTAAATTAGATCTATCAAATGTAAACTATAGTTAAAAATAAAAAGGAAAAGGAACAAGATAGAATAGCGTCGATAGCACAGTAAGGAAAGGAAACAATGAATGTATTAAACTACAAGAAAGGTAATGAACAATTAGAATAGAATATTTTAAGAACATTTGCAACATTGAATTAGATCTATCAAATATAAAATATAAAAAGTTAAAAAACACACACACAAGAGAAAGAGAAGCAAGATAGAATAGCGAGCTGGAGTGTACCCTCAAGCAAAAGAACTCTAACCTAATACTCTTGTCCTTATTCATCTTAAATGATGCTGTTATTTTATACCAAAATGACTTGAATATCTGAACAAAATATCATTTTAGAGTAATAATCATCAGACAAATTTCTTCGTTTAAATTATACAAGACGTAAAATGAGAATAAAAGATAACTTGATATTTTACCTAATATCTTTATTTTTTATTTCAACACCCTATCCTTTCTCTCCCTCTCTTCTGCTAAAAAAAATCATGGTGGAATCCTTGAAATAATATATGCTTTTCTCTTCCTTAAAAATTAAGCTCCGCTTCACCGAACCCTTTCTGTGCATTTGCCCGGATGAGGACCTGTGACCTGAATGTAAATTCACAGTTGAGGATCTTTGTTGTGTTGTGTCCCTCTGTTTTTGAGATATGTTCTGTTTTGTTTTTCTGAAGGTTTTCTTCCAAAAAAAAGATCCTATCTTTTTTTTGTATTTTCTTCATAAACAGACACACTCATATATATACTATATATATATATATATATATATATATATATATATATATATACATATATATATATATATATATATATATATATATATATATATATATATATATATATATATATATATATATATATATATATATATTTATATATATATATATATATATATATATATATATATATATATATATATATATATATATATATACAGTATATATATATATATATATACTGTATTTACATATTGATATGTATTTACTGCATATGCAGCAGTATATGATTATGTTCATGAATATATGAATACATATATAGATATGTGTATATATATATATATATATATATATATATATATATATATATATATATATATATATATATATATGAGTGTATGTACGTGTATGTGTATATGTTTGTATACGTCAGTGCCCCATATATAAATAAACACCAGCTGACCTTTCAGATAAATAGAGAGTTGAATAATTCACGAAAATTATAACAGAAAAGCTAGATATTTTAGTGAGAATCATCCATGTTTCTGGGAACAAAGAAACACAAGGGGAGAGAGAGAGAGAGAGAGAGAGAGAGAGAGAGAGAGAGAGAGAGAGAGAGAGAGAGAGAGAGAGAGAGAGAATATGTGTATGTACCTTGCAAAAGGTTTTCACCTTAGGGGGTGGGGGGGGGGGGCCTTTGTCTCACGAGATAACATCAAAGGAGACTGAATGATGCAACGAAAATAGACTTTGTTCTCATTTCTATTTTCTTTTATTCCTCGACGCTGAGGAGAGAATATCTGGTATGAATTGTTCATATATTGTTTTTGAATAAACAACATTAGTTGTATTTTCATATATCACACAGACGACTTTATACTGTTTTGTCTCCATGAAAGAGGTACGAACGTTATTATTATTATTATTATTATTATTATTATTATTATTATTATTATTATTATCATAATAATAATAATAATAATAATAATAATAATAATAATAATAATGATAATAATAATAATAATTATTATTATTATCATTATCATTATCATTATTATTATTATTTTGATTACTTGCTAAGCTACAACCCTAGTTGGAAAGGTAGGATGCTATATGCCAAAGGGCCCTAACAGAGATAAATATCCCAGTGAGGAAAGGACACAAGGAAATAAATAAACTACAAGAGAAGTAATAAACAATTGAAAAAAATATTTTAAGAATAATAAACACATTAAAATATATTATTTCATATTTGTGAATAAAGTTGGCATAAGTCTCAATTTATATTTTTTATCTTAATTTTTTCCCTTTGTGAATTGTTAAGCTACATTCATCTTCTCTTTCTCTCACCTCTTGTATAAAAAAAGAAATGCATGCATAATGAATAAGGTTGTTAGCCATATGGACGCCCAGCCCCCGCCCAGAACAAATATAAAATACTAGAATCAGAATTTCAGGATGGTGACACAGTCTTACAGCTATTTAAAGGTTTAAAGGTCTCTCATGAATGGCAGAGGTAAGGGACAGTGACATTTCCCTAGCAATCAGGACAATGCCCTAGAGACTGACCATATATTATATGATCAGCGCCCAAACCTCCTCTCCACCCAAGCTAGGACTAGGGAGGGCCAGGCAGTGGCTGCTGATGACTCAGCAGATAGACCTATAGGCTCCCCCAAACTCCCCAACCTTAGCTCACACGGATGGTGAGGTTGCAGACACTAATGGCACTAATGAGTCTGAACGGGGTTGGGGTTATGCAGATGATAATTAATTCACGAAGTTAATGAATTACTACTGTCATTGGTAGAACTTTTAAAGAATTTTTGAATTTTAAAAACTTTCATTTAACATATTTAAGCTTTTTTCAATATATTTCTTTTTATTATTATTATTATTATTATTGGAACAGCCACATAAACTAACTTGAAAATATATCGTAGGATTTTTTACCTTCCAAAAAAATTAAATTTTAAGAACTTTCATTTACCATAGTTGAGCTTTTTTCAATATATTTTTATTGGAATAGCCAGAGAAACAAATTGGAAATTAAATCGTAGGATTTTTTACCCTACAGAAAAAAAATAAAATATAGAACTTTCATTTAACATAATTAGGCTTTTTTAAATATTGTTTATTGGAATAGCCAGAGAAATAAACTGGAAATTATATTTTTGGATTTATTACCTTCAAGAAAAGAATTTAATTTTAGCAATTTTCATTTACAATAATGGTGCTTTTTTTCAATATTGATTATTGGAATACCCAGAGAAATTAACTGGAAATGATATCAAATTGTTTTTTCACCTTCAAGAATCATTTCCTCTAATAAATACTTCTTATAAAAATAACTATAAAACGCTTTAGAAAACCTATCTCAAACTTCTCTAACTTTACAATGGAAGATTAAAATCACAAATATCTTTATAAACAATCTTATAAAATATTCTAAAAAGATTTTATGTAAGAAATCCTTCCCAACTCACTACTGACATCTCAGTTTCGTCAATAAGTCAAATAAAGTGGTCATATTCGTGTCTATATTTTAGCAAGTGGTGAAGACATTCTGATTCTGAGAACAGGATTTTATAGTGTGAATCCTAACATGGCTATTCCACTCTCTGTAATATTACTCTGCATTGCGTGACTCAAAGTGTGGATTTGTTGAAGGCAGTCAGGCGTTTCTCAGGAATTTGAAAATGTTATATATATATATATATGTATATAATATATATATATATATATATATATATATATATATATATATCTTTATATATGTGTGTATATATATATATATATATATATATATATATATATATATATATATATATATATATATATATATATATATATATATATATATATATATATATATATATATATATATATATATATATGTGTGTGTGTGTGTGTGAGTCCGTGCACATATATGTCTGCATATCCATGTAAGTGTATATATAAGGAGCCCAGTAATATATAAAAACACAGGTAGCTACTATCTAGCTTTTCAGGATCACTTTTAGAGAAAATATCCATGCTAGTTATTTTTGTAAGAGCAAAACACAAAGGTACTAAAAATATTAAATATAATCTAAGAAAGGGTGATGTTTTAAATAATAAATCTGTCAATTGTTTGGGTGATTACATTCTATTGTAAACAAAAAAAATTACTTAATCATCCAAATGTTTTCTATTGTAAAATGAGCAAACGAAATATAAACTTTTACATAAACACACAAAAGGCAATTCTCTTCGGTTTGTTTATTATAATCTAAAAAAGGGTGATGTTTTAAATAACAAATCTCTCAATTGTTTGGGTGATTACATTCTATTGTAAAGAAAAGAAATATTAACCTAATCATACAAATGTTTTCTATTGTAAAAAGAGCAAACGAAATATAAACTTTTACATAAACACAAAAGTTAATTCTCTTTGCTTTTTTTAATATAAACAAAGAAAGGGTGTTGTTTTAAATAAAAAATCTCTCATTTGTTTGGGTGATTACATTCTATTGTAAACAAAACAAAAAAAAATTACTAAATCATCCAAATGTTTTCTATTGTAGAAAAGAGCAAACGAAATATAAACTTTTACATAAACACAAAAGTTAATTCTCTTTTTTTTTTTTTTTTTTTAATATAATCAAAGAAAGGGTGATTGGGTGATTACATTCTATAGTAAACAAAAACAAAAATTACATCCAAATGTTTTCTATTGTAGAAAAGGCAAAAGATATATAAACTTTTCCATAATTATAAAAAAGTCCATTCTCTTCGCTTTTCATACATTTTAGATTGTTCAATAAGATCTGATCACAACAGAACCATCCATTATAGCCAGGAATCTTCAACAATTGTTAATTAATATGTAGAATGCAGCCAATTATCCTGAAAGGGGTCATCAGTGTAATTGGTCGTTTATGTACATTAATGAAGGAACGAGGGAGACACCCTATTTTTCTCAATCGTTCCCCTTTTGATGATATGATTGACGTGTCACAAAACTGGCCAATTAGTTCGGTTGTCAGTGGAACCATGTTCCCTGGCGTGGAACTTTTCAGAAGTATTATTCAATTGCTTTACTATTATTATTATTATTATTATTATTATTATTAGTAGTAGTAGTAGTAGTAGTAGTAGTAGTAGTAGTAGTATCAAACTGATTTTATTCTTTAAGTCCATATGGTATGATTATTATTATTATTATTATTATTATTATTATTATTATTATTATTATTATTATTATTACTAGTAGTAGTAGTACTAGAGGTAGTAGTAGTAGTAATATGAAACTGGTTTTATTTTTTAAGTCGATATGATACGATTATTATTATTTTTATTATTATTATTATTATTATTATTATTATTATTATTATTATTATTATTATTATTATTATTATTATACCGGCCTTATTTATTTATTTTCATACGATAAGATTATCATTATTGTTATCATTTACATTGTCGTTTCTTATTGTTGTTTTAGTTGTTGTTGTTGTTGTTGTTGTTGTTGTTGTTGTTGCAAACTTGCAAAGAGGTAAATAGATGACTGTCAGCGATATTGAATGGGAAAATAAGGTAAAAATAAGCTGTCAGGTAATACATATATATAAATGCATAAGTAAATATGCATATACATACGTATATATGTGTGCTTTTACTTTTTTTTTATGACATAATGAAAGAATTATTCATTGATAGAATTTTCTGTAAACCCAAGTAAGATATAGGAAAGTTGATTCTTTTTTTATATCAAAATACTGATTAATTATTCCTTCTTACGTTTGAAAAATACTTGGAAGTGTTTTAACATCGCAAAAATCTCTGATTTATAACATATACTATGAAAAATTTGCCGTAAAGAAATAAGTAAAAATACTGGAATAAATGTTTTCAGGCATTTACCGTTTTAAAATCAAATATATTGACGTTAAGGAGTGATATTACGGTCACCAACCAATGAAATTTAATAACAAAGGAAGGTGACAATTACGGTCGCCTATATTTTACTGAAATACAGCTGAGAACAGTATAATTTTACGGAAAATTTCTGATTGAAATTACGGGTTTGTTTTAATAGTGTTGACAAGTTTCAGCTTATTTACCTATTGATCATCCTGCAAATAATAATAATAATAATAATAATAATAATAATAATAATAATAATAATAATAATAATAATAATAATAATAATAATAATAATAATAATAATAATAATAATAATAATAGCTGCATCGGCAGAGTTTATTTTCTTATCCAATTTTTCTATTTTCCGGATAATTCTCTTCTCTTCTCTAGATGCAGCCATTACTTTTAACTCAACCTGCCTAAAAGAGGGTCTTCTACCACAATAATAATAATAATAATAATAATAATAATAATAATAATAATAATAATAATAATAATAATAATAATAATAATAATAATAATAATAATAATAATAATAATAATAATACATTACACTTTCAGGATATCCCATGCTTATAAGTGCTCTAATGTATTCCAGTCTCAAACTTAGACACGAGATCTCACACGCAAATAATGTTAGTAAGTCAATCAATATGCAATGGCGTGTTTTGGTGAGTCTTTCTAGTGTGGAGAAGAAATAAGGTATTAAATTCATTCTAATAATATATCAGTTGTAGAAGTAGTAGTAGTAGTAGTAGTAGTAGTAGTAGTAGTAGTAGTAGTAAACTGGTTTTATTTTTCAAGTCCGTATGTTAAGATTATTATTATTATTATTATTATTATTATTATTATTATTATTATTATCATAATGGCCTTATTTATCTATTTTCAAGTCTATACGATAAGATTATTATTATTGTTATCATTTACGTTGTTTTTGTGGTTGTTGTTGTTTTTGTTGTTGTTGTTGTTGCAAACTTGAAAAATGGTAAATAGATGAATGTCAGCGATATTGAATGGAAAATAAAGTATATATATAAAATACTTTACCATTAAATTGATTAAACTTGAAGTTTGGGCATGCTCCTCTCACTCCCCAAAAAGATTAGTTCAGCAAACTTTCAACTGGACTCCACAAGGTGCTATTAGTTCGAAGACAAAGGACTACATGGCTGAGGACTATGAAGCGTGAAGCAGGAGGAGATGATGAGTGAAGCATTGAATTAAAAGCTCAAGATAGAGACGGACTGGTGAAATCTAACCGAGGCCCTTTGCGTAAACAGGCGTAAGAGAATCAGATGATTTTGATAATGAAACTTAAAGTAATCTATTAATGAACAGTTTACTTCATAATTGATTCAATTTATATATCAATTGAACATGCAAACAAAATTGAATTAACTGAATGAGTTAATTTCCGTAAATCAGGAATTCCTTAGAGCAGCCGTCTAAAAATATGATTGAAATCTCCAAGAACTATAACATTATGAAAAACATTGTTATCTAACAAATTAACAACAAAGAAATGCAGCCGTTTCTTTCCCATTGCAGGACAAAGGCCTCAGACATGTTCTTATTCATGTCTAGGGTTTAACCATTTGTGATAACCACACTGGTCACTACGGCTTGTTAATGGAGGGAAACTTTAGCCTGATCACTCACAGCAAAGGAACTTGTGTATGGGTGACCCTGACTATAGTCCATTTCTTTTAGCGATGCATATTTGCACCGACTTGCAGCAGTGCCCTTTTAGCTCGGAAAAGTTTCCTGATCGCTGATTGGTTAGAATTATCTTGTCCAACCAATCAGCGATCAGGAAACTTTCCGGGCTAAAAAGGCACCGCTGTGAGTCGGTGCAAAGGGAACAAAATAACAGGCATAACTAAGTATATAATTCTGAAATCATACATTACAAAGGAATAGCTCATTGATAAAATAGGAATTCAGATAGAAAACGGAGTAATGAACATGAATTACTTTTTAAATGCCAGTAAATCATGCTCTCATTTTCATTGAATAGAATAATCAA
This sequence comes from Palaemon carinicauda, assembly GCF_036898095.1. Lineage (NCBI taxonomy): Eukaryota > Metazoa > Arthropoda > Malacostraca > Decapoda > Palaemonidae > Palaemon > Palaemon carinicauda. Next base: position 134,934,911 of record NC_090727.1, on the reverse strand, counting down.
AATATATATATTTTTATTATAGCAATAACTATCTATAAAGAACAGAATCTCCCCCAACAGGACGATGCTGCCTCGATTTTCAGGCATACAAATATATCAGGAATAAATTTTTCTTACCGATGATGCTTCTGGGAAAACAGGCAGTAATCAGTTTTATATAGTTCTCTTTGCAATTTCATTGCAATGAATCGTTTTCTGTGATATAGAGAAAATGGGAATGAGGGGATACGAAGGTAAATCACTTTGTTATGAGAATGAAAATTATATCTATATTCTTCCACCCTCCTTTATTAGCGTCATTCACATTTATGAATTTTGGATTTGAATTATTATTTGTGAAGTTATTTGGAGAAGCAGGAGGCCTATCACCTTTGGAAGGGTAACAGATCAGATTTGACCTGGAACAACTATACTCAGCTTCGAGCTTTTGCTCAGAGAGTTTATGCCTCAACTGAAAAGGAGTACAATTTAATCATAAAAGAAACCCTCTCTGGTACAACTCAGGAACATAAATGGTGGTCTACCCTTAAATCTGCACTCTTTGGTGTAGATGCAACAGTTCCTCCTTTACTTAAACCAGATGGCTCAGTCACTCACTGTCCAAAGGAAAAGGCAACCCTTTTGGCTGATGTTTTTGACAGTAAACAGAGTAATGAAAAACTTGAACTTCCTCATTCCTGTTTTCCTGAGGCTAAACTAACTAGTTTAGCTTTTCGATCTCGTGAGATTAAAGCTCTGTTGATGGACCTTGATGCTTATGGAGGTGTAGACCCTAATGGTATTTTTCCTTTGTTTTTTATAAAGACAGCAGATTTCTTAGCTCCAAAGTTATCTGTTATTTTACGCAAGTTAGCAAGAAGAGGAGCTTTTAGCACTTGTTGGAGAATTGGTAATGTTACTCCTCTATGTAAATGTGTTTGTGGTAGCTCAAGTCCCACTGATTACCGCCCAATTTCCATAACTCCCATATTATCTAAAGTTTTTGAACGTCTTCTGGCAAAACGTCTTAATAGGTTTGCTGAAGGTAATCATCTATTCCCTAGTTTGCAATTTGGTTTTCGGAAAGGCCTTGGAGCATGTGATGCCCTTCTTACAATCTCCAATGCAGTACAGAAATCCCTTGATTGTGGTCGTGAAGTTCGTATGATTGGCCTTGATTTTAGTGCTGCCTTTGACCGTGTTAATCATGAGGCCCTTGTTTTCAAACTGAAACAGTTGGGAGTGGGTGGGTCGTTTCTTAGCATTATTATTGATTTTTTAAGTAGTAGATCTCAAAGAGTTGTTGTTGATGGGCACCATAGTGAGTATAGGAATGTGATATCCGGTGTTCCACAGGGTAGTGTTCTTGGCCCATTACTTTTCATACTATATACACATGACATGTGGTTTGGCCTAGAAAATAAGCTTGTTGCATATGCAGATGATGCTACTCTCTTTGCATCAATTCCATCACCTGAATGTAGATCTGGGGTTGGTGAATCCCTTAATAGAGATTTAGCTAAAATTAGTGCATGGTGCAAATTATGGGGTATGAAGTTGAATCCTAACAAAACTCAAAGTATGATTGTAAGTAGGTCAAGGACGGTGGCTCCTCAACATCCGGATCTCAGTATTGATAATGTTTCTTTAAATTTGTATGACTCTTTCAAAATTTTAGGCGTGATTCTTGACAGCAAATTTACTTTTGAGAAACATATAAGGTCTGTGTCTTCTTCAATTGCACAAAAAATTGGCTTATTGAGAAAGTCTTTTAAGATATTCGGTGATCAATCTATTCTGAAGAAGTGTTTTAATTCTTTTATTCTACCTTGTTTTGAGTATTGTTCTCCTGTCTGGTCTTCAGCTGCTGATTCTCATCTTAATTTGTTTGACAGAAACTTACGGTCTATTAAATTTCTTATTCCTGATCTAGATATTAATCTCTGGCACCGTCGATCAATTAGTTCATTATGCATGTTGCATAAGATTTTTCATAACTCTGACCATCCTTTACATTCAGATCTCCCTGGACAATTCTATCCTGTTCGTAATACTAGGCAGGCAGTTAATTCTAATAGCCAGGCCTTCTCCATCATAAGACTCAATACTACGCAGTACTCTAGAAGTTTTATTCCAGCTGTTACCAAGTTGTGGAATGATCTTCCTAATCGGGTTGTTGAATCAGTAGAACTTCAAAAGTTCAAAGTTGGAGCAAATGCTTTTTTGTTGACCAGACGGACATGAGTCTTTTTATAGTTTATATATGACATTTTTGTTGTTGACGTTGTTAATAGTTTATATATGATATATCTCTTTTGACATTACTTTTTTTAGAATGATTTATTGTTAATTTGTTCTCTTCAGTTATTTATTTCCTTATTTCCTTTCCTCACTGGGCTATTTTTCCCTGTTGGAGCCCCTGGGCTTATAGCGTCTTGCTTTTCCAATTAGGGTTGTAGCTTGGATAGTAATAATAATAATAATAATATGCTGTTAAACATATATGAAAATCATGGCCAAAAAACAGCAAATATAAAATAGAAACGGGAAAAACTATATGCTGTTTTTTTTTAATGGGAGATATTATTATTATTATTATCATCATCATCATCATCATCATCATCATCATCATCATCATCATCATTATTATTATTATTATTATTATTATTATTATTATTATTATTATTATTATCATTATTATTATTATTATTATTATTACTATTATTATTATTATTAAACCCTCGTTGGAAGAGCAAGATGATACAAGTCCAAGGGCTCCAACAGGGAAATATAACCCAGTGAGGAAAGGAAATAAGGAAATAAATAAACGATACAATAAGTAATGAACAATTAGAATATTCTAAAAACTTTAACAACATCAAAACAGATATTTCATATATAAACTATAAAAAAGATTTATGTCAGCCTGTTCAACATTTGAACATTAACTGCAAGTTTGAACTTTTGAAGCTCTGCCAATTCTACTACCATAAAATAAATAAACGATATAAGAAGTTTTGAACAATTAGAATAAAATATTTTAAAAGCTTTAACAACATTAAAATAAATATTTCATATGTAAATTACAAAAAGACTTATGTCAGCCTGTTCAACATTAAAACATTAGCTGCAAGTTTGAACTTTTGAAGCTCTGCCAATTTTACTACCATAAAATAATGCATAAAATACCTTGTTTTTTATTTTTTTTTTTTTTTTTTTTTTTTTTTTTTTTTTTTTTTTTAAGTAAGAAACATATGAGTCACGGTTACTGCACAATGGAACTGGACAGGTAGTTGGAGCTTACCGAACTGAATAGTTTACAGCGAGTTGAAATTTTTTCATGTCATTTGTCATGTAATTTACTGCAGCTTTGTTATCAGACCGTAACATCTATACTAATCTTTTTTTTTTACTGAAGCGCATTTGCCCCGACTCGCAGGGGTGCCCTTTTAGCTCGGAAAAGTTTCCTACTATCTAATTGGTGCCTTTTTAGCTCGGAAATGTTTCCTACTTGCTAATTGGTGCCCTTTTAGATCGGAAAAGTTTCCTACTAGCTGATTGGTGCCCTTCTAGATTGGAAAAGTTTCCTACTATCTAATTGGTGCCCCTTTAGCTCGGAAAAGCTCCCTACTAGCTAATTTGTGCCCCTTTAGCTCGGAAAAGTTTCCAACTAGAGGATTAGTGCCCTTTTAGCTCGGAAAAGCTTCCTACTAGCTGATTGATGCCCTTTTAGCTCAGAAAAGATTCTTACTAGCTGATTGGTGCCTTGTTAGCACGGAAAAGTTTCCTATAAGCTGATTGGTGCCCTTTTAGCTAGGAAAAGTTTCCTACTAGCTGATTGGTTAGACGTATTACCATTCTAAACTAGATATGATACGCAGTAGAACGCAGACCTCCACCGAGGCAGCTTATTTGTCGGCATTTTGCTCGTTTTTGACCTTGACCTTTGACCTTAGCATGCATTAATTGGAGTGGATTTTCCTACATTCAATCATGAATCAAGTTTGAAGTCTCTGTGACAACAATGTCCAAACTTATGTCTCATTACATTGGACATTTTGATTAACCGTGACCTTGAATTTTGACTTTGGTCTTCCAAAATTTAATCATGTCTAGCTATTCAAATTACAGTTAATCCGTGCAAGTTTCATGGCACTACGATTAAAACTGTGTTCAAGAAGCTGTTTACAAACAAACAAACAAACAGGAAGTAAAACATAAACTCCTACTTTATTGGCGGAGGTAACAATTCTAGGTAAGCCAAAAGCCACTTCTTAAAAGTTCAAATGTTGCCTTAGGTAGTAGATGCTAGATGCAAGGAAGAGGTCATTGTACTTCTTCTACATATCTCAGAAACAGACGTTCCAACAATTTGGTAAATTCTATTCTCTTGAAGAGGTTGACGTGAGTCTGGTTTTGTAGTTTATATATGAATAATCTATTTCAACGTTGCTACTGATCTTAATTTATTCTTATTTTTATTAATAGCTTACAGATTTTTTGTTGTTCCTTGATTCCCTTTCCCCGCTTTGCTGTTTTCCTAGTTGGAGCCCTGGGGCTTAGAGCATCCTGCTTTCCCAACTAGGGATGTAGCTTAGGTAATAATAATCTATTTCAATTATTGCTATAATAGTAATAATAATAATAATTAATACAAATGATAATAATGATAATGATAATAATAATGATAACAATAATTATGATGATGATGATGATGATGATAATAATAATAAACCTAGTTATATAAGTATAAGTCTTTTATGTAAAATATATCTAGCAATCTTAGCTCGGTCTCAAATCAGCTTTGCGTAAGATACTAAAATCAGGAAGATTAATATAGGTGTTAATACCTCCATGGCCGATAGAGGACTCATAGAGGACTTATTGAGGACTTATAGAGGACCGAAAAGGTGGTTGAAAGGGGTTGTGATGGCCGATGTAGTTAAGTCCCTGACTGGTGAACGCCAGACTTGGGTTCGAATCACGTTCAGACTCATTAGTTTTTGTGGTCGCTGCGACCTCACGATCCTTGTGAGCTAAGATGGGGCTTTGCTGGAGCCTATAGATCCATCTGCTGAGTCATTAGCAGCCATTGCCAGGCCCTCCCTGGTCCTAGCTTTGGTGGAGAGGGGGCTTGGGCGCTAATCATATGTACGTATGATCAGTCTCTAGGCCCTAGGGTATTGTCCTACTCGATGGGGCAAAGTTACTGTCCCTTGTCTCTGCCATTCAGAGGGTCCTCGAACTAATGCCTCTATGTTGAAAGGTTCTTGTAGACAATTGCTTAGTGGAACTACCCACATATTATTTGGAACTACAATTTAGAGAGACAACTTCAAAAACAACCACAGAATACAGCCCACTAGATAAAGATTCATTAGACTTAAGCAAATTACCTATCTTGAAATTATAAAAAAGATACCATTCTAATTTTTAAATTTTTAAAGTAGGTTTTAGTTATGTGTTTTATTTCTCTTCTTATTATATTATTGATTTGATTCCATATGTCAGAAATTCAAAAAAATACAATCTACTCTTTTATTTCATAATTCTGTTTTTCACAATTCATGATTTTGTCAAGAAAATTGTGTACTTTAGTGTAGAATAAATGGTCTTGGTTCTCATGGTCGTTGAAGAATTCTTCTTAGAATGTTATTTCTTTACTGAAGTTCAAATAATTTGATGATAACTTATTTGCTCTATGTGAACTTCAAAAGTTCGAACTTACAGTAAATGTTTTTACATAAAAAGTCTTTTTTTATAGTTTATATATGAAATATCTGTTTTAATGTAATTAATGTTTTTAAAATATCCTCTTTTAATTGTTCATTACTTCTTATATCGTTTATTTATTTCCTTGTTTCCTTTCCTCACTGGGATATTTTTCCCAGTTTGAGCCCTTTGGCTTGTAGCATCTTGCTTTTCCAACTAGGGTTGTAGCTTAGCTAATAATAATAATAATAATAATAATAATAATAATAAAAGCATTGATAATATTCACTTTACA
>NC_090727.1:134917986-134922986 GCF_036898095.1 Palaemon carinicauda | reverse complement strand
TATTCCTCGTTTATGAGTAAATATTCATTCTCTGTTCCTCTTTTATTAGTAAACATTCTTTCTCTGTTCCTCTTTTATTAGTAAATATTCATTCTCTGTTCCTCTTTTATTAGTAAATATTCATTCTCTCTTCCTCTTTTGTGAGTAAATATTCATTTTCTATCACACTTTTGTGAGTAAATATTCATTTTCTATCATACTTGTATGAGTAAATATTAATTTTCTATCACATTTTTATGAGTAAATATTCATTTTCTATCACTTTTATTATGAGTAAATATTCATTCTCTTTTCTCTTGATTAAATATTCATATCTCTATTCCTCGTTTATGATTAAACATTCATTTTCTAGTCTTCATTTATAAGTGAATATTCATTTTCTATTTTTCGTCTATGAGTAAATATTCATTCTCTACTCTTTTATGAGTAAATTTTCATTCTCTATTTCTTATTTCTGGGTAAGTATTCATTCTCTACTCCTGTTTATGAGTAAATATTCATTCTCTATTCCTCGTTTATGAGTAAATATTCATTCTCTACTCCTAGTTTATAAGTAAATATTCATTCTCTATTCCTCGTTTATGAGTAAATATTCATTCTCTACTCTTATTTTATAAGTAAATATTCATTCTCTATTCCTTGTTTATGAGTAAATATTCACTCGTATGTGAATGAAAGGTATGAAAGTGAATTTAATATATTAAGTATTTTCTTTTATTTTATAAAATCTTATATTTTCTTTTATTTCATTTCCTAAAATATCATATTTTCTTTTTTCATTTTTTAAAATCTCATATTTTCTTTTTTATTTTTTAAAATCTCATATTTTCGTTTATTTCATTTCTTAAAATCTCATATTTTCTTTTATTTTATTTCTTACAATATCATATTTTTTATTTTATTTCTTAAAATCTCATATTTTCTTTTATTTTATTTCTTACAATATCATATTTTTTATTTTATTTCTCAAAATATATTTTCTTTAATTTTATTTCTTAAAATCTCATATTTTTTTCTTTTATATCTTAGATAATTTTCCCCATTAATATATAAAATTAATGAAAGACATTAAAGTGAATTTAAAATCTCAAATATTTTCTTTCAATTCTTAGAATATCAAATATTTTCTTTAATTCCTAGAACATCAAATATTATCTTTTATTTCATAAAATCTGAGATATTCTCTTCTATTTCTAGAAATTTCAAATATTCTCTTTAGTTTATGTATTTTTTTCACGGTAATATATACCTGAACCACGTATAGTTATGTAAGAGAGGGACCAAAGTATAGTTATGTAAGAGAGGGACCAAAGTATAGTTATGTAAGAGAGGGACCAAAGTATAGTTATGTAAGAGAGAGACCAAAGTATAGTTATGTAAGAGAGAGACCAAGTATTATGTAAGAGAGAGACCAAGTATTATGTAAGAGAGAGACAAAGTATAGTTATGTAAGAGAGGGACCAAAGTATAGTTATGTAAGAGAGGGACCAAAGTATAGTTATGTAAGAGAGGGACCAAAGTATAGTTATGTAAGAGAGGGACCAAGTATTATGTAAGAGAGGGACCAAAGTATAGTTATGTAAGAGAGGGACCAAAGTATAGTTATGTAAGAGAGGGACCAAAGTATAGTTATGTAAGAGAGGGACCAAAGTATAGTTATGTAAGAGAGAGACCAAGTATTATGTAAGAGAGGGACCAAAGTATAGTTATGTAAGAGAGGGACCAAAGTATAGTTATGTAAGAGAGGGACCAAAGTATAGTTATGTAAGAGAGGGACCAAAGTATAGTTATGTAAGAGAGGGACCAAGTATTATGTAAGAGAGGGACCAAAGTATAGTTATGTAAGAAAGGGACCAAAGTATAGTTATGTAAAAGAGGGACCAAAGTATAGTTATATAAGAGAGGGACCAAAGTATAGTTATATAAGAGAGGGACCAAAGTATAGTTATATAAGAGAGGGACCAAAGTATAGTTATGTAAGAGAGTGACCAAAGTACAGTTATATAAGAGAGGGACCAAAGTATAGTTATGTAAGAGAGTGACCAAAGTACAGTTATGTAAGAGAGGGACCAAAGTATAGTTATATAAGAGAGGGACCAAAGTATAGTTATGTAAGAGAGGGACCAAAGTATAGTTATGTAAGAGAGGGACCAAAGTATAGTTATGTAAGAGAGGGACCAAAGTATAGTTATGTAAGAGAGGGACCAAGTATTATGTAAGAGAGACACCAAGTATTTATAATCTAAACTTTGAAGGTTACACACCGATACGGTACTGTGAACTTCCTGGAAGAGTTTACTGATAAAACTTAACGATATATAAAAACAAAAGACCATTAAAACATAAATTACACCCAAGTGGTGGATCTAATGGTAACGTACTTGATAGAGATTTTTTTTGTGGGTGTGTGTGTGTGTGTGTGTGCGTGTGTGTGTGTGTGTGTGGTCTAATTTGCATAATTATCTTAAATGAAACCACAAGAACAGTTTCCTTCCTTGTGAGTAGTTCCGTCAGAACTAAAATACATAAAAAAAAATTGATTATAAACTCTTATTAAAACGTATTTTTTTTTAATTGGTCAACTGAGGCCTTTTATTTTAAGCAAAGGATGTTATTGATAGCGGTAATTTTTCTAAACCCTTGATTTTAAAATATTAAAACTTAATTTTATTTTTAATAGATCTCCTAAGACCTTTTATTTTAAGCAAAGGATGTTATTGATAGAAGTAATTTATCTAAACCCTTGATTTTAAAATCTTAATTTCTTTTTTTTTTTTAATAGATCTCCTAAGACCTTTTATTTTAAACCAAGGAAGTTATTGATAGAAGTATTTTTTCTAAACTCTTGATTTTAAAATCTTATTAAAACTTTTTTTTTTTAATAGATCTCCTGGGGCCTTTTATTTTAAACAAACGATGTTATTAAAAGAAATAATTTATCTTATTTCTGGCGTAATTCGCATAATTTTCTTGGATAAAAGAACAAAAAACAATTTTTCTCAAGGTTCATAACAAGTAGTTCCGCCATCAGTAACTAAAATACTGCATTGAATAAAATCTTAAACTTCCAAAGATGCATTTAATAATTAAAGTTAACTCTAAACCTTCCTTAGAACATCATATCTTTTGATTAAATATCATAATCATCATCATTATCATTATATCCTCCCACGCATATTGATTCAAAGGGTCTTGGTTAAATTTCGCAAGTCTTCCCTATCTTGAGCTTTTAAATTGATAACTTTCCATTCATCCTTTCCTACCTCATGCTTCATAGTCCTCAGCCATGTAGGCCTGTGTCTTCTAACTCTTCTAGTGCCTTGAAGGTTTGGTGAACTAATCTCTCTTGGGGAGTGCGAAGAACATACCCAAACCATCTCCATCTACCCCTCACCATAATCTCATCAGTGTATATGAATATAGTGGTTTATTTTATTTTCAACAAATATTATCATTCGAAACGGTATGATTTGAGCTTTTATCTTGAGCTTTTAAATTAATACCTCTCTCATTCATCATCTCCTACCTCACGCTCCATAGCCCTCAGCCATGTAGGCCTGGTTCTTGTAATTCTTCTAGTGCCTTGTGAAGCCCATGTGAAAGTTTGGTGAACTAATCTCTCTTGGGAAGTTTGAAGAGCATGCCCAAATCATCTCCATCTACTCCCCACCATAATCTCATCAGTATAATAAAATATAGTGGTATCTTTTATTTTCAACAAATGATATTATCATTCGAAATGATATGATTTCCAGTTGAAAATTTGGTGAACTAATCTCTCTTGGGGAGTTTGAAGAGCATGCCCAAACCATCTCCATCTACCCCTCACCATAATCTCATCAGTATATTGGAATATAGTGGTATCTTTTATTTTCAACAAATGATATTCTCATTCGAAACGGTATGATTTGAGCTTTTATCTTGAGCTTTTGAATTAATACCTCTCCATTCATCATCTACTACCCCATGCTTCATAGTACTCAGCCATGTAGGCCTGGTTTTACCAACTCTTCAAGTGCCTTGTGAAGCCCATGTGAAGGTTTGGTGAACTAATCTCTCTTGGGGAGTTTGAAGAGCATGCCCGAACCATCTCCATCTACCCCTCACCATAATCTCATCAGTATATTGAAATATAGTGGTATCTGTCATTTTCAATAAATGATGTCATCTTTTGAAACTATATCATTTCCAGTTGAAAGTTTGGTGAACTTATCTCCCTTGGGGAGTGTGAAATGCATGTCCAAACCATCTCCATCTACCCCTCGCTATAATCTCATCAGTATATTTAAATATACTAATATATTTTACTTTCCACAAAGGATATTATTGCTAGAATTTACTTATTTTCCAGGTAGCTACAACTGGCTACGTAGGATTCGGATTCTCCCCCAATGGTGGGATGACAGGATCTGACGTCATCATTGGTGGAGTGGACGACGCGACAAGTGAAGTTTATTTGAAAGTAAGTATTGTAAGCTTCTTACTATTCCTCATTACTTTTTCCATTGATATTTCGGATGATAAACCCTGATGTCCTTTCCCTGACCAGACAAAAATAGACAAAAACTTTAAGGTACTAGAGGGCACTCAGTAGAGAGCATACCTTCGCTTAGATACTTTAGGGCACTAGAAGACACTCAGTAGAGAGCATACCTTGGCCTAGATAAAAACTTTAGGACACTGGAGGGCATTAAGTAGAGAGCGTACCTTCGCCTAGATAAAAACTTTAGGGCACTGGAGGGCGCTCAGTAGAGAGCGTACCTTCGCCTAGATAAAAACTTTAGGGCACTAGAGGACACTCAGTAGAGAGCATACTTTCGCTTGAATAAAAACTTTAGGGCACCAGAGGACACTCAGTAGAGAGCATACTTTCGCTTAGATAAAAATTTTAGGGCACTAGAGGACACTCAGTAGAGAGCATACCTTCGCCTAGATAAAAACTTTAGGGCACTAGAGGACACTGAGTAGAGAGCATACCTTCGCCTAGATAAAAACTTTAG
>NC_090727.1:134887986-134910486 GCF_036898095.1 Palaemon carinicauda | reverse complement strand
TATTATTATTATTATTATTATTATTATTATTATTATTATTAGCCAAGCTACAGCCTTAGTTGTAGAAGCAGAGTGCCATAAGCACAAAGGATATAACAGGGAAAATAGCCCAGTGAGGAAAGGAAATAAGGAAACAGAGAGAATAGCGTGCCATGGTATAGAGACTGTGGCACTACACAAGACTAGAGAACAATGGTTTGATTTTGAAGTGTCCTTCTCCTCGAAGAGCTGTTTGCCATAGCTAAAGAGTCTTTTCTGCCCCTACCAAGTGATAAGTAGCCACTTAACAATTACAATGCAGTAAGGATAATTTTTCGGTTATCTTATTGCAATATATATGAGGAAAAAGGAGAATGTATAAAGAATAGGCCGAACTATCCAATGTACATACATACATATACCAAGGCACTTCCCCCAATTTTGGGGGGTAGCCGACATCAACAATGAAACAAAACAAAAAAGGGGACCTCTACTCTCTACGTTCCTCCAGCCTAACCAGGGACTCAAGCGAGTTCAGCTGGTACTGCTAGGGTGCCACAGCCCAACCTCCCACATTATCCACCACAGATGAAGCTTCATAATGCTGAATCCCCTACCTGCTACCTCCGTGGTCATCTAAGGCATCGGAGGCAGCAGCAGGGCCTACCGGAACTGCGTCACAATCGCTCGCCATTCATTCCTATTTCTAGCACGCTCTCTTGCCTCTCTCACATCTATCCTCCTATCACCCAGAGCTTTCTTCACTCCATATCGTTTCTCATATCGTTTATTTTATTATTTCCTTTCTTAGCTAGGCTATTTTTCCCTGTTGGAGCCCTTGGGCTTATAGCATCTTTTTTTTTTTCCAACTAGGGTTATAACTTAGCTAGTGATAATGATAACAATAGTAATATCTGGCCAGTCAAAGGGACCTAATAATTCTCTAGTGCTAGTATCTCAAAGGGTGGCTGACTTCTACAATAAGGACTATGTTGGTTAAATATGTTTACTAGATTTATAATCCTACACTATATGCAGGTCTTATTACCATGTTTCTATTACTATTTTTCAGACACTTCCAGCGAATGGCATAAATGTTTTTGCTGGTTTTCTACACGCTCATCTGTTAGGGAGAAATATGACTTTGAGACACATTAGAGATAGGAAGGAACTACCAGTTATACAAAAAGGTGAGGACTATGATTGATATTCGTGTTAAGTCTTTTGTTAAATTATATATAAACTTGATGTATGCAATTTATTCTTTTTTTCTGCTTACTTTCATGTTTGCATATGATGCTATTCGAGTGAAATGATTTCAGGATGTGAAATTATGTGTATGTGTGTATATATATATATATATATATATATATATATATATATATATATATATATATATATATATAGTGTATATATATATGTATATATATATATATATATATATATATATATATATATATATTATATATATATACATATATATATAAATATAAATAAATATATAGTGTATATATACATATATATATATACACTTGTGTATGTACATCGTTGTGTATGTTTGTATATATGTAAATATGTATATACATGTGTTTGTGTTTGTACTTTTTTGTATAAGTATATTTATCTATGTGAGAGCGAGAGAGATATGGGAGATGGTTATTGAAAATTCCACTAATATTCAATTATATGAAAATCTAAGGTTAGACTCTTTTATGAAATACCCACCCATGGAAAATCTGAAAGTAGTGAATATAAATAACCTATATTATTATTATTATTATTATTATTATTATTATTATTATTATTATTATTATTACCCAAGCTACAACCCTAGTTGGAAAAGCAAGATGCTATAAGCCCAGGGGCTCCAACAGGGAAAAATAGCCCAGTGAGGAAAGGAAATAAGGAAATAGATAAAAGAAGAGAACAAAGTAACAATAAATCATTCTAAAAAAAGTAACAACATCAAAACAGTCATGTCATATATAAACTATTAACAACATCAAAAACAAATATGTCATAAATAAACTATAAAAAGACTCATGTTCGCCTGGTCAACAAAAAAGCATTTGCTTCTTTTTATGAAGCATATTTTTAATTTTTCTAATGATATTCATAGACATATGGAATGATTTTGAATAAATCTGACTAAATTGTAATGTTTTTCAGACTTAAACTATGACTTCAATTTCCAAGAAACTCGAAAATTGAGAAAGGAGCTGACAATCTATCCTGGAGATTCTATCATTGCTGAATGTGGCTTAGACTCTACTGCTCGTAGTGTTCCTACTTTTGTGAGTAGCTCTACTCTCTGTTGACACTAATCCTAGTTTAGTTTATGCTTTTCATCATTTCAATAGGATTTTAATATAATATTCATTTCAAGACATTAATTGCAGATTTAATACAAAAATATCTTGGCATTCATTTGAGACTATAATATGATTATTTCAAGAAATTAAGTGCAGATTTAATACAAAAATATCTTGGCATTCATTTGAGACTATAATATGATTATTTCAAGAAATTAAGTGCAGATTTAATTCAAAAATATCTTGGCATTCATTTGAGACTATAATATGATTATTTCAAGAAATTAAGTACAGATTTAATACAAAAATATCTTAAAATTCATTTGAGAGTATAATATGATTTTTATTTAAAAAAATTGAGTGAAAATAATTACAAAAATGTCATTGTAATGACCATGATGATTATAATGTATTTTTTATCGCAAGTAATTACGTGATAGTTAATTATAATTTGCATGATAATTATAATGCCTTATGTAGGCTACTTCAAGCAGTTGTGTGATGATTGTAATGTATGTTGTATTTCAATTAATTACGTGAGAATTAGTTTTAATTTTTATGATGATTATAATATATTATACTCTTATACTTCATATAATTACGATAGAAGTCATTATATTATCCACAAGGATTTTAATCCATTATGTATATCAAACATTACGTGTTAATGAAATATAAAACTATCTACATTAATTACATAACAAATAAAAAAGAGACCGGAATTTTCCTCTCATCAAACATATCAATCAATAAAAAAAATTAAACAAAATAAAATAAAAAAAAAATTATCATTATATTGTCTTTACGTGTCTAGGGAGGCTTTGGAACGGAGGAAGAAATGTGTCTTGGCTTCCTCTATTACTATCCCCGAACTGACTTAACCTTCTGTTCTTCGCGTCCGTCCAGATCTAATCTCTTTAAAACTCTTGGGATAAAGGAGATCTACCCACAGCACCAACCGTAAGTGCTTGATAAGAGACGCATAGGCAAATATATATGTGTAGGGGTATTATATATGTATATATATATATATATATATATATGTATATATGTGTGTGTGTGTGTGTGTATATATATGTATATATATGTGTATATATATATGCATATATATATGCATATATATATATATATATATATATATATATATATATATATATATATATATATATATATATATATATATATATATATAATATGCATATGCCTGTGTATGTATGATTATGCAAATATATGCTTTTATATATTTATATGTATGTATGTATGTATATATATATATATATATATATATATATATATCATTAGTATTCATCTGTTATATTCTATTTGGAATCTAGAGTCATCTTTAACTTTTTCTGAAGGCTAATTACTAAATATCAAAGAAAGTATTTTATCTTGATTGCTAAGAACTTCAATCTCTATTGTCATTTGTATGGGAGAATCTCGTTCTATTTATAAAAATTAATTTGCAAAGAATCATCCATTACATGAAATAGATCACTTATTTCTAATCTCATTATTATTTATTCAATTTTAAAGACTGATTTTTTTCATTTTTCAGAAAAGGTGGAACTCAAAACGCGTAAGTAAATTAATTAAATTTAAATATTAAATATATGAATGAATAGGATATTTTTTTAATATAACCAAAGACAAGACTTGGCCCAAGTGAAGGAATATAAATGAAATAGTTCATCATTATCCCCATCTCCTACGCTTATCAACGCAAAAGGCCTCGGTTAGATTTTGCCGGTCGTCTCTCTCTTGAGTTTTTAAATCAAAGTTTCTCCATTCATCATCTCCTACTTCACGCTTCATACTCCTCAGCCATGTAGGATTGGGTCTTCCAACTCTTTTAGCACCTTATGAAGCCCAGTTGAACATTGGGTGAACTAATCTCTCTTGGGGAGTAAGAAGAGCATACACAAACCATCTCCCTCTACCCCTCACCATGATCTCATCCACATATGGCACTCTAGTAATCTCTCTTTTAGTTTCATTTCTAATCCTGTCCTGCAATTTAACTCCTAATATTCTTCTGAAGGCTTTGTTTTGCTACTCATCATCTCCTAATTCGTTTCATACGCCTCAGCTATGTAGGCCTGGGACTTCAAACCCTTCTAGGGCCTTGTGAAGCCCAGTTGAAAGTTTGGTGAACTAATCTCTCTTGGGGAGTAGGAAGAGCATACACAAACCATCTCCATCTACCCCTCACCATGATCTCATCCACATATGGCACTCTAGTAATCTCATGTAGTTTCATTTCTAATCTTGTACTGCCATTTAACTTATAATATTCTTCTGAGGGCTTTGTTCTGAAATCTACAAAATCATCTGGATATTGTTTCATTGTTTATTCTTCATTTGTTTGTTATTCTTCCATTGTTTGTTATTCTTCCATTGTTTGTTACTCTTCCATTGTTTGTTATTCTTCCATTGTTTGTTATTCTTCCATTGTTTGTTATTCATCCATTGTTTATGTTATTCTTCCATTGTTTGTTATTCTTCCATTGTTTATGTTATTCTTCCATTGTTTATTCTTCACTTGTTTGTTATTCTTCAATTGTTTGTTATTCATCCATTGTTTGTTATTCATCCATTGTTTGTTATTCTTCCATTGTTTGTTATTCTTCCATTGTTTATTCTTCACCTGTTTGTTATTCTTCAATTGTTTGTTATTCTTCCATTGTTTGTTATTCTTCCATTGTTTGTTATTCTTCCATTGTTTATGTTATTCTTCAGGTACGGAATAGATGAAGAAGCAGAGTCGAGATTGGCAGAAGGGCTAAAATCGGGTAACATAGATTCGGGTCTAAGGAAACTAGACCTTGCTCAGATATTTCGCTTTATTACCATTAAGGCTCCTGCTGGTAAGTACTTTTAATGTACTAAGCATTATTATTATTATTATTATTATTATTATTATTATTATTATTATTATTGTTGTTATTTTTTTTATTGTACATACACACACACATACACACACTAACACACACATATATCTTTATATATAAATAAATAAATAAATATATATATGTATATATATATATATATATATATATATATATATATATATATATATATATATATATATATATATATATATATACTGTATATGATATATATATATATAATATACATATACACTTTACTTCTCCATTCATCATCATCTACTTCACGTTTCATAGTCCTCAGCCACGTAGGCCTGAGTCTTCAAATTCTTCTAGTGCCTTGTTGAGCCCAGTTGAAAGTTAGGTGAACTAATATCTCTTGGGATGTACAAAAAGCATGCCCAAATCATCTCTATCTACCCTTCACCATTATGTCATCCACATTTGGCACTCAAGCAATTTTGCTTATAGTTTTATTTCAAATCCTGTCCTGCAAATATAACTCCCAATATTCTTATGAGGGTTTTCTTCTCAAATCTAAAAAATCTGTTGGATATTGTTTTACTTTTATACCATGACGCATGTGCAAATAGCAACACCGATCTCACTAAACTGATATACGGTCTGATTTTTATATGTAATTTTAGGCGATTTTATTTCAAAATTTTACTTAACCTAGCCATTGTCTAATTTGCTGTCTAATTTTTCATTAAACTGAATTCTAAAGATAGTGTATTAGAGATCATAGTTCCGGATAGCTAGGTTGGTAGCGTCGTGGGCTTCTGTTTCAGAGGTCCCAAGTTCGCGTCCCCGCTAAGGCGCGAATAGTGTGAGACCTTCTACCGGGGTTACTCCCCAGGGTGGTGCCTGGGGCGAGGTTAGAGGGGGCTAATAATAGTCCCAGCTGGCTCATGGTCACCCGAGGAGATGATGAAGGCCGTCTCAGGGGGAGACCTAAACCCGCAACTTTAACCTTTTTTTTAAATATCTAAACGAATCCACCTCATTAATCCTCTCTTTCCAGTGATATTTTATCATCCATTGAATGTTCCTTTCTCATCCTCTTGTCTTTTTTCTACCTCGCTTGAGCCCAACCTCATGTGATATTTAATGCACTTTGGTGAGCAAACTTTTCATGTACTGTGGTGTTCATGTTAATAATGACAGCATCATCAGCATACTCTAGATCAGCTAATTTCTTGTTACCAATCCATTCCAATTCTTCCCAACCGTTCCCATCTGTTCTATGCATTACAAAATCCTTGAGGAGGTTGAACAACATAGGAGACAACACATTCCCTCTTAGTTCTCCACTGTTCACTGGAAATTAGTTTTAGGTCAGGGATTATTACTGAAATGAAATTTTCGACTCTTGAGTGGAGCCAGTGAGCTTATAGCCAAGATTCTTGGACATGATGTGTCCTACTATGCGAGTGGCATTTTTAGATTTATTTCAGAAGTAGGTCTTCTGAAAACTATTTAACTTCTATAATGACATTCAACTTCTATGGTTTGAATTGAATATTCTTTTAATTTTTATATAAGATAAATGATATCGGCGTCAATGACCTTAGATGTCAGGATGCCAGAAAACCTTAAATCAATCAATTATAGGTAATATGATACTATATACTGCAGCAATATATTTTATGATCCATAGAAATATAAACAGAGCCCAAACATTTATGTTCACATTAACTATACATTCCAAATAATTGTCCTCTTACCTCATAATGTAAGATATCATTGCTTTTTTATGAAAACCTCTATTTATAAGCACTTTAATCTAAACCATAATTTCATGATCCTTTTAGAATACGAGAATCAGACTCTCTATGACATCCTTACTTCCGAAGACACTTGGAATGATGAAGCTCTTGTCCAGCGGTTCCAAGATGCTGTGATTAACGGAGATCACGCTCAGCAATGTGAAATGAAAACTGATTCACGAGGCCAATCGGTTAGATACATTCATTTTAAGCTCCTTTTTTTTTTTAGCCTTAAGTTGATTACATTTATTCAAAGTTTTTTTTTTATCCTTAAGTTGATATAGAAGCTGAGTATTTCCCATATTGCCCCTGTACTTTATCATGATTATTAGATTATATTGTTATTAATCTTTTGGATTACTTTAAGCTTACATAGAAGGTATTTTACCCTATTGCTCTTGTACTTTATCATGATTATTAGACTATCTCATAATTATTATTTTGGAAGTTACCTTAAGCTGATATAGAAGCTGAGTACTTTCCATTATTGCTCTAGTACTTTATCATGATTATTAGATTATATTATTATTAATCTTTTGGATTACCTTAAGCTTACATAGAAGCTGAGTATTTTACCATATTGCTCTAGTAATTTATTATGAATAATTTTCAATTATTCTTTAGAATTTTACCTTAAGCTGACGTAGAAGATGCGTATTTTCCATATTGCTCTAGTAGTTTATTATGGCAATTATATCATATCATTATCAGTCTTTTGGATTACCATAAGCTTGCATAGAAGCTGAGAATTTTACCCTATTGCTCTAGTAGTTTATAATGATTATGAGAATATCTTATTAATCTTTTGGAAGTTACCTTAAGCTGATATAGAAGCTGAGTATTTCCATATTGATTTGGTTCTTTATCATGATTTTTAGAATATCTTGATATCATTATTTTGAAATTTACCTTAAGCTGACATCAATGTATACAATAATAAAAAAGGGTAAACTGTAAGGACGTTAATCTCTCAGTGACGCAGTAAAAGATATTCAAATATTTTTATAAAAAAGACTTCTTCTATTAATGAATGTAAAATTATTTTAGCCATTTATTTTTCATTTTGGGTTATCTATTACTGACAAATTATTCAGTCGGGGTCTTTAGTCATTAAATTACCCTCTAAACTAGTTATTAGATGGTCAATTTCCTATAAAAATAGTAGGGATAAACTGCACAGAAAAAAAAAAAAACATAACCAACTATTATGATTCCAAGTGTTAAGTTACAACGATATTTTCTTAGCATATTTGAAGAGGCTGTCATCGGTATACTTTTTGTAAAAAAAAAAAAAAAAAAAAAAAAAAAAAAAAAAAAAAAAAAAAAAAAAAAAAAAAAAAAAAAAACTTCAGGAATAGAATTAAATTACACAGCATATTGGCTCATGTGTGTGTATGTTTCCCATCAATGTTTTCTAACATATTTTCTTTGTCGCAGGGTAAAGAAGAAATAATTATTACATTCCCAGACTTCCAGCCACTGCCACCACCCGCGGATAAGTGCACCGCGAATAATGAAATCGGTAAGATGAGTTCATCACGACGTCACCATATATTCTGTTTTGTTTAGTATGAAATTATTAATTCATCTTACGACAATTTAACCTTTTATAATGATTATAGTCCATTTCTTTTAGCGAGTCATATTTGCACCGACTCGCAGCGGTGCCCTTTTAGCTCGGAAAAGTTTCCTGATCGCTGATTGGTTGGACAAGATAATTCTAACCAATCAGCGACCAGGAAACTTTTCCGAGCTAAAAGGGCACCGTTGCGAGTCGGTGCAAATATAACTCGCTAAAAGAAATGGACTATAGTTAATACTATTGAACAGAAACTTCATCATAGATGATGGAAAGATTCAAGCTCCAGTCGTATTATTTAGGATAATGTAAATAAACTTAAGATTCAAACTGTAAACATATCATAAGATTGAATCTAACATTCGCTTTTGTCATGATTATGAGGAAAAATTACTATTCAATTCTGAGGTTGTAAAGCCAAACTTTACTTATGTCATTAATTCTGTGGATAGATTATTACGCTTCAATGCCAAGTTGATAAAAACAAACTTCACATTTGTCATAAATTCTGAAGAAAATTAATAATCTGCAATGCCAAGTGTATAAAACCAAACTTCACTTTTGTCATTAATTCTGAAGAAAATAACTACTCTGTAATGCCAAGTTTATAAAAACAAACCACTTTTGGCTTTAATTCAGAAGAAATTAACCTCTCTGCATTGCCAAGTTTATGAAAACAAACTTGGCTTTTATCACTAATTCTGAAGAAAATTACTATTCTGCAATGCCAAGTTTATGAAAACAAACTTAACTTTTGTCATTAATTCTAAAGAAAATAACTACTCTGCAATGCCAAGTTTATAAAAACGAACTTCCCTTTTGGCATTAATTCAGACGAAAATAACCTCTCTGCAATGCCAAGTTTATGAAAACAAACTTCACTTTTGTCATTAATACTGAAGAAAATAACTACTCTGCAATGCCAAGTTTATAAAAACAAACTTCACTTTTGTCATTAATTCTGAAGAAAATATCTACTCTGCTACAATACCAAGTTTATAAAAACAAACTTCACTTTTGTCATTATTTCTGAAAAAAATAACTACTCTGCAAAGCCAAGTTTATAAAAACTCAAACTTCACTTTTGTCACTAATTTTGAAGAAAATAACTACTCTGCAATGCCAAGGTTATAAAATCAGACTTCACTTTTGTCATTAATTCAGAGGAAAATAACCTCTCTGCAATGCCAAGTTTATGAAAACAAACTTCACTTTTGTCATTAATTCTGAAGAAAATTACTATTCTGCAATGCCAATTTTATGAAAACAAACTTAGTTTTTGTCATTAATTCTGAAGAAAATAACTACTCTGTAATGCCATGTTTTTATAACTTCACTTTGTGACTAATTTTGAAGAAAAAATTACTCTGCAATATTGAAGTTGTAAAATCAAACATTACTGTTCAATAAAATATTAGAAAATGGAACTTTGAGATGATGAAACTATGAATCTTATTAAACTTGACAATCTCTTACAGGTGTATGGAGACCTTTGGCTTGTCCTACACAACTGCCAAGCTGCAACCGGTACCAGTGGTTCAATAGAATTCTTGGAAATCGACCATCTTTCTTTTAGAGTTGATCTAATAGTAATAATTTTAGAAGCAGCCTTTTTTAGGGGGAGGCAAGGGTTAGTTAATTAATGATCTTGATAACTATGTAACTTTTTCTTTAAAGTACTATTTCAAAAGAGGATCTGATAACAACATTAGAAGCCGGCTTTTTCAGGGTAGGGGGGAGAGAGGGCAAGGGTTTTTTAATAAAAAATATTGATAACTATCAAACTTTTTTTTTAGTACTATTTAAAAAGGCCATATTGAAATTGGTATCTTGAAATTCCTCTGTATATACTTTTGTTGTTTTATTTGCAATCACTTTTTGTATCTCACTGGAAAGTTCAATGATCAGGGAAACAAGTAACTCAGCTTATCAACAATGTATGTGATCATTCCCAGTCTTTATTTTAATGAAAATATTATACATTTTTATATTAATGTTTAATTTCACTGATTTTAATTCCCATGAAGAATGTCGTACATAAATTCAGATGAAAAAATATAAGTAAATAAATTATAAATTTTTAAAGGTAATGTTTAATTTCATTGATTTTAATTCCTTTTAGAATGTCATACATAAATTTACATAAAAAAATAAATATATAAAATATTTCGTAAAAATATTTCCATTTAATCATGCTACTCCTCGGCTTTGTATAAAGGTGTTTGGTTTAAGTTCCAGTTTCATCTGAATAGATACTCACCAGAACGTCAGCCTGGAGAGCCCAACCACCCACTGTGGTGCCCAGCCATAGCAGTGGCCTCTCCAGTAAATACGTTAAACTAAAGGTCCTGGAGTGGGATCGATCTGCTGTCATGCAAATGCTAGACGAACGCGTCACCAATGTACTAGCCAGGAAAGTTTTCATAAACAAAAGAGAAAAAGCTTTCAGACACTGTTGTCTTTTGAATTATTATTATTGTTATTATTAGTATTATTATTATTATTATTATTCTTACTTACTTCCTTACTTACTTACTTACTTACTAAGCTACAACCATAGTTTCAGAAGCAGGATGCTCTAAGACCAGGGGCTCCAACATGGAATATAGCCCAGTGAGGAAAGGAATAAAGAAAAAATGAAATATTTTAAGAACAGTAAAGACATTAGAATAAATATCTCCTATATAAACTATGAAAAATTTAATAAAACAAGAGGATGCGAAATAAGATAGAATAGTGTGTCTGAGTGTACTCTCAAGCAAGAAAACTATCCCAAGAAAGTGGAAGACCATGGTACAAATGGTATGGCACTACCCAAGACTAGAGAACAATGGTTTTGTTTTAGTGTCCTTCTCCTAGAAGGGCCGCTTACCATAGCTAAAGAGTCTCTTCTACCCTTACCAAGAGGAAAGGAGCCACTGAAAAATTACAGTGCAATAGTTAACCCCTTGAGAGAAGAATTGTCTGGTAATCTCAGTTTTGTCAGGTGCATGAGGACAGAGAGGAGAATATGTAAAGAATATGGCAGGCTATTCGGTATATGTGTAGGCAATGGGGAAATGAACCGTAGCTAGAGAGAAGGATCCAATGTAGTACTGTCAGGCTAGTCAAAGGACCCCATAATTCTCTAGCGGTAGTATCTCAACGGGTGGCTTGTGGCCTGCGCAACCTACAATGGTTTGATTTTGGAGGGTCCTTCTCCTAGAAGAGCTCCTTACTACACTTACAGTTTCCGTTAAACTCTCACAAGCTGCTATTTCCAGGCAAACAAGTTTGTTTCCTTGTGCTTGCATGTTTGCAACGAATTGAACAAGCAAAAATAACCATCTCATTTTATAAGTACCTAGCTGGTGCCCTGGGCAACCTACTACCTAAAGAACAATGGTTTGATTTTGGAGGGTCCTTCTCCTAGAAGAGCTGCTTACCACACTTGTAGTTTCCGTTAAACTCTCACAATAATAATAATAATAATAATAATAATAATAATAATAATAATAATAATAATAATAATAATAATAATAATAATAATACAGCTTTTGGTAATAACTATAGAGTTCAGAGTTCTTTTATGATAGTTATGTGGTTCATTGACTGAAATGAGAGAGAGAGAGAGAGAGAGAGAGAGAGAGAGAGAGAGAGAGAGAGAGAGAGAGAGAGAGAGAGAGAGAGAGATTATCATCGTGAAAACACCCATAGATCTACTCTACCAAAGTCCTTTCTATCATAACGACTATTTAGAAAGCTTGTGCTAGCATGTTTGCAACGAATTGAACAAGCAAAAATAACCATCTCATTTTATAAGTATCTCGGATTCATGTGGTGCAACTCGCCTCGAATATTTATATCCGCCTGTGAATGATGTCTGTCGCATAACTCCGGATATAACTCTGGATTGGACGACACTTTCGGGAATAGGAGTAATACTGTGCCACTCCTGAAGGGAGATATTCAATTATGCATGACATGTAGCTGGGAGTTTTCTTCAACTATCTTTTATTACTTTGGTCGGCCTCGTTGCACTTGAGTTCGGCTTAGTGTGAAATGGGCAAATATTGTTTTGTTGCAAGAAGTCTCAGCTGTTCATATATAATTAAAGGGATTTCGACTTTATTTTCATGATTTTTGGTTGTTTTTTTGTGTTTTGTGAAAAATAAAGTGAAGGAAAACCAAATTACATTTTTTTATACTGTAGGGTGAAGAAAATAACAGAATTATCATAAGTTCATATGTGTATATATATATATATATATATATATATATATATATATATATATATATATATATATATATATATATATATATATATATACATACATACATACATACATACATACATATATATATATAATATATATATAATATATATAATATATATAATATATATATATATATATATATATATATATATATATATATATATATATATATATATATATATATATATATATAATATTGTATGTATATATATATATATATATATATATATATATATATATATATATATATATGCATATATATTTATATATATATTATATATATACGTATATATATATATATATGTATATATATATATATATATATATATATATATATATATATATATATATATATATATATATATATATGTCTGTGTATGTATGTGTAATACAGAGTACCGAACATAATTTACGATATTCATTAAAGTTCTCTTTCTGGGTAATAGAAATTCAAAGTTTGGTGCCAGTGGTTCTGGATTTTTTTTTTTTAAATAACATTATATTGTATATAAAGTGTTTCTCATAGTTATCAGAGCTATGTTACACATTAAGAAGTTCATCCTCACGTCGTAAATTTTTACGAAAATAATATTTTTAGAAAATATAATCTTAACAAAAACTTGAATTAGGGCAACATACGCAGTAATGAAATCCTTGCAAAGTAACTAGAAAGAATTGTATTAATAATCCTAGCAATTAAACGTCAGAAAAAATTAATTAATGAATCAACTGGAAAGGAAAAATTAAATCTAAAAAATGTCCAGCGATAAGACATCCAAAGGATTCTGTTTTTTCGTTAACAGAAAACGGAGGAAATAAAAAGTGTGTACAGAAAACGGAGGATATAAGAAGTGTCTGGTGTTCATCGTCCTTGGCAGAAAAGAAATTTTTCTGCTTCTGACCGGTGACGTCAAACAAAACTTATTTCTGCGTAAACAAATCGATCGTTCTTCAGTTTTCGCTTCGGTATCATCGAGGCTTTTGCGTAGGAATTTCTACGTCGTTTGGAAGATTTTCGTCGTGATATTGGTAATGTAATTTATTAATTGTGTGTTTTCCTGGTACCTGTCAGAGATTTTGGTGGTGTTGATGGATGTTTATAACTCGGACATGTGATTAAGTTCATGTTTTTAAGATAAGTATTCCTATCTTTATTAGCTTTTAGTATGTTATTTATCTTTTATAAAACTTATTACTTTGGTAGATTTTAATATAAAGTGAGTTGTTACATTCGCAGTAAATATTGGTAGTTCAGAGTTAGTTTAAATCAGCCTTTATAAATAATGTTCGCCAAATTCTTATGTCTTACCCCTTGATACTATAACTCCAATGACTTGTTTTAAGCTATTTTGCATAATTAGATTTTAATGTGGTTAATGATTTGGTCCAATTTGAACTACAGGCACCTAAAGTTTCACTATTTTCATACATTTAATTTTTTCCTTGTAGTAATATGTAATTGTAGATATATTCAACATTCTTATAACTTTTTTTGGATAGTAATTGGTCTATTAAGCTCAAATTTAAAACCTTGTAACTCTGAAAGTAACTGGTCGTTAACATTGAATTTTTCTAAACTTAATGAGAGGTTTTTCTGAAAATAAACTAACTTGTCTTTAGAATTTGAAATTGCGCAGCTGATTTCCTACAGGTATGTTTATATGGTAATGTTACTTTTGTTATATTCATGTTGAGTTTTGATGAACTAAGAGAACTACTGTTACATTAAAGGATTGTTTCAGAGAAATTATATCAGGAATGGTTCGCCTGTCGAGTTTTGATGAACTAAGAGAACTACTGTTGCACTTGTAAGGTTTTTTCCGATAAATTATATATATAAATATTTTGATTTTATTTCATTACTGGTTTTTAATTTCTAGCAAGTTTGCTTTAGAAGGATCTAATAACTTAGCTTAATTAATTTTAGCGTGCTAAACTTAATTACAGCACTTTTTTTTAATTTCTTATTTTTAGCTGTTAATTTTAAGTAAATTTTTATTTTCTATTTCATTATTGTTTTTAATTTTAAGCAAGTTTGCTTTAGAAGGATCAATATAATAACTTATCTTAGTCAGTTGATTTTAGCGTGCTAAACTTAAAGAGCACAGCATATTTTTTTTTAATTTCTTATTTTTAGCTGTTAATTTAAAGTCTATTTTATAACTTTTAAGTTTTGCTAGCTAATTTTAGGATTATACACTTAGACATGAGTACCTGACTAAGAATATTCTATTTCCAGATACACTACGATACAAGACTTTCGCAAAATACCATTAAAACTACAATTGGATTATTTCCCAAGTTAAGATACAATGAACCATCAGCAATAAGGAAAAAAGGAAAATACAAATCAAATGGAAGAATAAACTTGAAAGATTGGCATCGTACAAGACTTCAGCATTCGGCATTTTAACAAAGTTAAGTATAAAGTTTTTTTTATGTACAATTTTTTTTTACCTCCTCCCTGCGGGGGCTGCGCCCCCGTGGGTGATGGAGGGCCATTTCATTCCTTGCTCTGTAGGTCTTTTGACCTATGGAGCAGGGGATGAAATGGTTATTACTAATCTTTACTTTCCCTTTCAGAGATCTTTTTAGTTTTAAGGCCTTTTTTTTTTTTGGACAGTTTGATAATTTTTGAAAGTTGAAAATTTTAAGATTTTTGAAATTTTTAAAGTAACTTTTTTAAAATACCTTTAAAGTAACGTAGAGTTAATTTTATACTGTCCAGTGAAAATATTATCAAACCCTTTAGTCTGTAAAATGGTCATATTATCACTCTTCAAAATATCAAACTCATTACTCTATAAAATGGCCAGGATATAATCAAACCCTTTAGTCATATATTACGAAGCCACTATCCTATATCTATATTAGGATGCTAAAAGGCCTATATGACCAAGCCTATACTGAAGCTTTGTCATGTGAAGACTCTTCAAAAGGCAAACTAAACACCAGTTCAATATTGGTGTTTTCATTACTAAAATGTTAGTTTGTATGAGAAAATTGAAAAAGTTTATAATAATTTAAACATATAAACAGTTCAGGTTTGTGAAAAATATTTTAATTTTAAGATGCTATTATAAATATAATTTACTCTTGGATATTTAAGTTGTCAAAATTAAGAATCTATTTCTAATTTATTTTTAGTATATTTATAAGATTTAGTTGTTTAGAATTTTTGAATTTAAAGTTCATAAGAAAATTAAAGTAATCTACTTGGACCAAACTTTTTTTATCTAAATCTACCTTATTTAAGTAAGAGTAACTTTATGTAATTTTATTTATTGTATCATGCTTCCAATTCCTTTTCACTGACACATCTCTTTAATTTCAGGTATCGAAAGCTGGAGCAAAGGTATTATAGATAACGAAAATACCATACGCCAAAAAAATAAAAAAATAAAATGAATAAAAAAAAAAATACTGAAGGAAGCTTTGAAAGTTGAAAATTGGGTCCTGAAATCTACGGATGTCTAAATTTCTTGCCTTGTCCTATGTTTCAAATACTTATTGAGGCATGAGACTGCTTATTGAAAGATATCATTGGTCACATTATAAAATAGGTTTTCTAGTATGCTCCTAAAACGTAGATTTTAAGAGCCCAAAAGAATAGCTTTTCATTTAACTGAATTTAAAAAAAATTTAGCCTTGCATAGTGTTTTCAGATTACCTTTTAAGCTTTCCTGTTCACTTTCGTAAAGTCCCAAGTGAACGAAGAGTTAATTTTCTGTTGAAAGTAGTTGGCAATAAGATTCCTTAACCATTGTTTAGTGTTTTACCATTTTGAGGTTCCTGTAACTATGGTAGCCTAAAGTTTTCTTATTAAATTTTAATTATGTTTATGTTAAAAGCATTGAGTTGTACCTTCCCTAATATAAAGTATTTATGACCTTCACTGATTAATACGTATTTATGGTTTTGAGGAAACAATTTACTTATATATTTAAAAGATTATTTAAAAGATAAGCTTGAATGACTAAGTTTTTTAAACCTAAATACAAATTGAATATACATTTGATAAATGTGTGAAGTATGGGAAATATTTACCAAATTCAAATACGGATGTTAAGTAGACAAAATATAAAATTTCCTAACTTTAATAATTTAAAGGTTTAATTATTTAAGGTTTATTTTATTACCATCAAATTCATACTTGGCTGACTGGAAACCAAACTCTCATTTCAATCTTTTCAAAGTTAAGCAAACGCAGAAGTGAGTTTGAAGAGGGTTGGGAATATTCCACACGCTGACCAAAAGTCATGGTTGAAATAAAAGAACTTACTCTTTAAACCACTCTTGTCCTGTTACTTCAGTGACCTAAAGTAATTATCTGCTTGTCAGGTTGTAATCTATAAAAACTTAAATTTCTTGTAAAACCTGTAACAAAAAAGATGGGAATGATTTAACTCAGGTTTCGGAAAATAAGAAAAACTTCAGTCTCGGAAAGCAAACTGCTTGGCAGGTTGTAATTTATAAAAAGGGAAAATTTGTTTCGGAAACCTGTTGAAAGTCTTATTGAGTTTTGTTTTGGAATATAAAATAGTTTAAGCTTTCGAAAGTGTAGACAGAGAAACTGGTACTTGATAGGGTCAACAATTCCAAAAGAGGTTTTTAGTTGGTAGTTTGGTACTTGAGGCTGACAAACAACAAAGGTTTAAAATGAAGATAGGTTTGATATATTGTCAGCGGAGATTCTATAACTCCAGACAGATTCCAAGTGGAAATTTTGATTGAAAACTGAATTCCCATGTCGGTTGTCTAAAATCTGAACTGAGTTTAGACAAAATGAGTTTTAGAAGCTGGATATGAGAATGGGGGACAAATTTAACGTAGACTAGCAGGATTGTTCCTTGAAATTTTAGCCGAGAATAAGGCTAGATGGATTTTTCATAGAAATTTGAGCTGGGAATAAGACTAAATGGTTTTTTCATAGAAATTTGAGCTGGGAATAAGACAGAGGATTTTTCATAGAAATTTGAGATGAGAATAAGACAAAATGGATTTTTCATTTAAATTTGAGCTGAGAATAATGTAGATGAATTATTCATAGATATTTGAACTGGGAATAACTCTAGATGGGTTTATCATAGGAATTTAGGTTGGGATTAAGATTAAGTGGATTTTTCATAAAGAATAGAGCTGGAAATAACACTTAGATGGGTTAATCATAGAAATTTGAGCTAGGAATAATCTAGAATTGTTCATAGAGATTTCAGCTGGGAATAAAACTGGATAGATTGTTAATAGAAATTTGAGCTGGGAATAAGACTAAGAGGGATTGTTCAGAGAAATTTGAGCTGGGAATAAGATTAGATGGTTTGTTCAGTAGAAATTTCATCTGGGAATAACTCTAGATGGATTGTTCATAGAAATTTGAGCTGGGAATAAGGCTAGATGGATTGTTCATAGAAATTTTAGCTGGGAATAAGACTGATGAATTGTTCATAGAAGTTTGTGCTGGGAAATTTGTGCTGGGAATAATCTAGATTAATTTTTCATAGAAATTTGAGCTGGGAATAACTCTAGATGGGTTTATCATAGGAATTTAAGTTGGGAATAAGGCTAGCTGGATTGTTC
This sequence comes from Palaemon carinicauda, assembly GCF_036898095.1. Lineage (NCBI taxonomy): Eukaryota > Metazoa > Arthropoda > Malacostraca > Decapoda > Palaemonidae > Palaemon > Palaemon carinicauda. The sequence goes on along the minus strand of NC_090727.1, from coordinate 134,892,126 downwards.
ATAGAAATTTGAGGTGGGAATAAAACTATTTTTTCATAGAGATTTGAGCCGTGAACAAGAATAGAGGGATTGTTCATAGAAATTTGAGCTGGGAATAAGACACTGAGTGAAGTGATCTTTCAGATTGTAATACAAAATTTAAAACTCAAATTAGCAAGTCTTTATAGTTTAAGTTTCTTTTATTTAGTAGCTGTCATGTGTAAGGATATAGGTCATCCTGAATATGGTACATTTTTACATTTTATTCTACATCAGTCTTGTATATTTTATAAACGAGTAAAAAAAAGTTTGTCTAACTATTCACTAGTATAATCTAATATTTGAAGAAAGTAGAATTACTTCAGGTAAATTCTAATATATTTACTAAAGAAATTGGTAACAAAGAGCTATGGGTGTCCTAAAAAAAAAAAAAAAAAATTACTGGTGTGGCATAGTAAATTCATATGGGAAAATTATTACCAATTTTTAGAACCCTAATATATCTTAATTGTATTATAGACTAGAAGAATTATATCCAGACCTACATGAAATATTTAAAGGAAATAATCAAATTCCCGATAACTAGAGAATTTTTTTTATTATTATTACTTACTACGCTATAACCCTAGTTGGAAAAGCATGATGTTATAAGCGCAAGGGCTCCAACAAGGGAAAAAAATATCCCAGAAGGGAAAGGAGGAAATAAACAAACTACAATAGAAGTAATAAATAAACAAAATTAAATATTTAAAGATAATTAACATTATATTAGATCTATCATAGAATATACTAGCATCATAAAAAGAAGATGATAAACAAGATAGAATAGCGTGTCCAAGTGTACCCTTAAGCATTTCTTCAGACCATTTTAATAAAAATACTATGGTCTATATATCTGAATATGTAAGATTTTGTTTTTGTGCATATTTTAGCCCAAATATAGTTTCCAATGTCCTATTTCGTCTTTTTCATAATTAAGTCTATTCGAAATAAAGATTGTTTATGCATAAGGAAAACATACAAGATTTGAAATATGCTTATCGAATATTAGATAATGGGGACTTAACAGTAAGTCTATAGCAGTTAATTTTCACTATGTTATGGCCAATAATATAAAAAAAAAATTAACGTTAATATTACTTAGTTAAAAAAAAACTTCTGCAATATAAAAGACCTAAAAGATGAAGTTTTCATCTCAACTTCTCTAAGTTCTGGAAGTTTTCCTGCAGAAAAAGTTAAACTTCTAACGCTAAGGAGAAACGAGCTCATAATTTTATGGTCAATAATAAAAAAAAAACTAATAACGTTATTATAGTTGTAAAGTAAATTAACATGAAATATAATCGAATTATGTCATGGCTAAATGTTATATGCAGTTCATCAATAGTATTCATCACCATAGTAATGTATTTCTGTGAAGTAATTGTATAAAGACCATATTCAACCAAATAAAATTGAAAATTAATTTAAGAGTTCCAACAGTGAAGTAAAATGAGGTAATAAAATAAACTAAATTTATGTATTATTAAAAACTATATTTAACAAAGTAAAATCTAAAATTTTGAGTTCCACCAGTGAAGTAGAATTGGGTAATATAATAAACTATGTATTATCAAAAGTCAAACTTAATTTCATCCCGGTTAAATCAATTTTGCTTTTGCATCCGTATTTATCATATAATAAATTATGTATACATAACTATATTTAAGTGTAATACTACAAGCTCAACTATATTTCAGGACCTAATGGATACATCTGTATATGTATATCAAGGCTAACTGATGCTTAAACCTATCTTTGGAAGCCCGGACGACTAAGAATGCTGAGGAATGATATTAGATATATTAGATGATTCTCCTATTTTCTATATCTCCTGCAAGATGCTTCAAATTCAGATACTCAAAATATCCGTGTTATCTGAGAGTGAGTGAGTATGGTAAGCATTTGTTTTATGGTCATATATATATATATATATATATATATATATATATATATATATATATATATATATATATATATACATAAATATAGTACTTGGTCATATACAGTATATATATATATATATATATATATATATATATATATATATATATATATATATATATAGATATATATATATATATATATATATATATATATATATATATATATATATAGATAGATAGATAGATAGATAGATATACTATATACATATCTATATATATTTATATATACATACATATATATATAGATATACTATATATGTATATATATATATATATATATATATATATATATATATATATATATATATATATATATATATATATGCATATATATATACACATGTGTATATATATATAGATAGATAGATAGATAGATAGATAGATAGATAGATAGATATACTATATATATATAAAGATGTATATATATATATATATATATATATATATATATATATATATATATATATATATATATATATATAAGTATAATGTGCATGTGGTAGGACATCAGGGATATCTAGTTGAAATGATGTACAGTATTATTCCATATAATTATTCCGATTCCTCAGGTAATATCACAGTTTCACATCTTGCATCAAAATCATATTTAGGATGGGGTTTGTCTGTGGGAATTTTGAATAGAAATTACTGCCTCATCACATAGATGCGAGATATCTAACCTTCTCTTGTTCCCAGAAAATCATATTCCTTTTCCACTTTTGGTTTCTTCTGGAGCAATTTCTATCGAGACAGCGGCTCATAAAATGAGTTTTGTTTCAAGGTTGTACTGGGCGGATGAATCTTGAAGCTTATTACCTTTACAACCTATATTTTCTCTTCCATTTCCAGCGGCAATTTGTAAAGACAGTGCTCTTGTAAAGGGGGTTATTTTCTCTTTGGTATATCTTACGAGCTTAGACTAAACCCAGCTGTTAATATGCAGATAATTCTCCTCTTGATTTTGATTTATTCTATATACAACAACAACAACAACAACAACAACAACAACAACAACAACAACAACAACAACAACAACAACAACAACAACAGATGCAGCTGCTTGGAGTTCACTGTAAGGCAAATGCCTCAAATTTGTCCTTATTCATGCCTGGTGTTTAGCCATTTTCCTCACTATGCTGGCCACAGTGGCTCAGTGATGGCGTGAAATTTAAGCCTGAACACTCACAGCAAACCAACCTCGTATGGGTGGTTCTTATTAGTACAGCTTTGATGATCATGGCGATGCACAAACCCTTTCACCACGTTAAGGTATCCCCAGTCAGAACAGGACTCTATATCTTAACCAAGATGACTACAAAAATCTACCTATGTTGGAATTCATATAATAATTTTTTTTTATTTAAAGTATATTTCAGAAAGAGCATTGTTCATGTAATTGGTAGTTGAGCAACCACAGAAAAAGGGAACCACTTACTTCAAAAAATTAAAATAATAAGTAAATCCTTTATACTCAAATACAGTTATATCAAGAAACAACTGATTTTCATGTTTGAAACGTATAACTCTTCCATCTAGACCTCTTCGACTAGAATGACTGAAGGAGTTCGACACAGTTACCCTTCACCTAGAGCTGTGGTAATGGCTTTCCAAGAGGAGTTTCCTCTTGATGGACAGCCAGTCTAATAGACCCAGTCAGGTATTCCTTTTGAAAAAGGAGTTAGAGGCGAGCATTGTCCCTTCAGATGTAGAAAGGGAGAAGTTGGACATGACTGATAAATTACTTCTGAGCTACAAACAGGTGCGAAGATAGAGTAATAAGATTAGAGAAAACCTTTACGAGAGAGAGAGAGAGAGAGAGAGAGAGAGAGAGAGAGAGAGAGAGAGAGAGAGAGAGAGAGAGAGAGAGAGTATTCTCAGTGAACGGAATAGCTTTTCCTATGAACGAAGTTATAAGAATGTTGAAGGTATTATAGGTTCCTATTTTTTGAATAATTTTGAAAGAATTATCATAAAGCATTAATCATTAGTTCCTGGTATATATATATATATATATATATATATATATATATATATATATATATATATATACATATAAATACATACATATATATATATATATATATATATATATATTTATATATATATATATATATATATATATATATATATATATATACATATATATATATACATACACACATATATATACATATAT
>NC_090727.1:134877986-134882986 GCF_036898095.1 Palaemon carinicauda | reverse complement strand
CACTTTTTATATTTCCTTTTTTTCTGTAGAGTTTTGGAAGCTTATTGGAAATGCCCTTGCCTGGCAATCTATCTGACTCGAGTTCGAGATCCTCTCAAGTTTGATAGTTTATAGTAGTGTTTGCAACCTCACCATCGTTGCGAGCTGGGGATAGGAGTTCGAAGGACCCTAGAGGTCTACCTGCTGAGTCATTGGCAGCCATTGCCTAGCTCTCCTTGGTCCTAGCTTGAGCTCTTATTATATGTATATATTGAGTTCGAGGGACCCTAGAGGTCTACCTGCTGAGTCATTGACAGACATTGCCTAGCTCTCCTTGGTCCTAGCCTGAGCACTTCTCATATGTATATGTTGAGTTCGAGGGACCCTAGAGGTCTACCTGCTGAGTCATTGACAGACATTGCCTAGCTCTCCTTGGTCCTAGCCTGAGCACTTCTCATATGTATATGTTGAGTTCGAGGGACCCTAGAGGTCTACCTGCTGAGTCATTGACAGACATTGCCTAGCTCTCCTTGGTCCTAGCCTGAGCACTTCTCATATGTATATGTTGAGTTCGAGGGACCCCTAGAGGTCTACCTGCTGAGTCATTGACAGACATTGCCTAGCTCTCCTTGGTCCTAGCCTGAGCACTTCTCATATGTATATGTTGAGTTCGAGGGACCCTAGAGGTCTACCTGCTGAGTCATTGACAGACATTGCCTAGCTCTCCTTGGTCCTAGCCTGAGCACTTCTCATATGTATATGTTGAGTTCGAGGGACCCTAGAGGTCTACCTGCTGAGTCATTGACAGACATTGCCTAGCTCTCCTTGGTCCTAGCCTGAGCACTTCTCATATGTATATGTTGAGTTCGAGGGACCCTAGAGGTCTACCTGCTGAGTCATTGACAGACATTGCCTAGCTCTCCTTGGTCCTAGCCTGAGCACTTCTCATATGTATATGTTGAGTTCGAGGGACCCTAGAGGTCTACCTGCTGAGTCATTGACAGACATTGCCTAGCTCTCCTTGGTCCTAGCCTGAGCACTTCTCATATGTATATGTTGAGTTCGAGGGACCCTAGAGGTCTACCTGCTGAGTCATTGACAGACATTGCCTAGCTCTCCTTGGTCCTAGCCTGAGCACTTCTCATATGTATATGTTGAGTTCGAGGGACCCTAGAGGTCTACCTGCTGAGTCATTGACAGACATTGCCTAGCTCTCCTTGGTCCTAGCCTGAGCACTTCTCATATGTATATGTTGAGTTCGAGGGACCCTAGAGGTCTACCTGCTGAGTCATTGACAGACATTGCCTAGCTCTCCTTGGTCCTAGCCTGAGCACTTCTCATATGTATATGTTGAGTTCGAGGGACCCTAGAGGTCTACCTGCTGAGTCATTGACAGACATTGCCTAGCTCTCCTTGGTCCTAGCCTGAGCACTTCTCATATGTATATGTTGAGTTCGAGGGACCCTAGAGGTCTACCTGCTGAGTCATTGACAGACATTGCCTAGCTCTCCTTGGTCCTAGCCTGAGCACTTCTCATATGTATATGTTGAGTTCGAGGGACCCTAGAGGTCTACCTGCTGAGTCATTGACAGACATTGCCTAGCTCTCCTTGGTCCTAGCCTGAGCACTTCTCATATGTATATGTTGAGTTCGAGGGACCCTAGAGGTCTACCTGCTGAGTCATTGGCAGCCATTGCCTAGCTCTCCTTGGTCCTAGCTTGAGCTCTTATTATATGTATATATTGAGTTCGAGGGACCCTAGAGGTCTACCTGCTGAGTCATTGACAGACATTGCCTAGCTCTCCTTGGTCCTAGCCTGAGCACTTCTCATATGTATATGTTGAGTTCGAAGGACCCTAGAGGTCTACCTGCTGAGTCATTGGCAGCCATTGCCTAGCTCTCCTTGGTCCTAGCTTGAGCTCTTATTATATGTATATATTGAGTTCGAGGGACCCTAGAGGTCTACCTGCTGAGTCATTGACAGACATTGCCTAGCTCTCCTTGGTCCTAGCCTGAGCACTTCTCATATGTATATGTTGAGTTCGAAGGACCCTAGAGGTCTACCTGCTGAGTCATTGGCAGCCATTGCCTAGCTCTCCTTGGTCCTAGCTTGAGCTCTTATTATATGTATATATTGAGTTCGAGGGACCCTAGAGGTCTACCTGCTGAGTCATTGACAGACATTGCCTAGCTCTCCTTGGTCCTAGCCTGAGCACTTCTCATATGTATATGTTGAGTTCGAAGGACCCTAGAGGTCTACCTGCTGAGTCATTGGCAGCCATTGCCTAGCTCTCCTTGGTCCTAGCTTGAGCTCTTATTATATGTATATATTGAGTTCGAGGGACCCTAGAGGTCTACCTGCTGAGTCATTGACAGACATTGCCTAGCTCTCCTTGGTCCTAGCCTGAGCACTTCTCATATGTATATGTTGAGTTCGAAGGACCCTAGAGGTCTACCTGCTGAGTCATTGGCAGCCATTGCCTAGCTCTCCTTGGTCCTAGCTTGAGCTCTTATTATATGTATATATTGAGTTCGAGGGACCCTAGAGGTCTACCTGCTGAGTCATTGACAGACATTGCCTAGCTCTCCTTGGTCCTAGCCTGAGCACTTCTCATATGTATATGTTGAGTTCGAAGGACCCTAGAGGTCTACCTGCTGAGTCATTGGCAGCCATTGCCTAGCTCTCCTTGGTCCTAGCTTGAGCTCTTATTATATGTATATATTGAGTTCGAGGGACCCTAGAGGTCTACCTGCTGAGTCATTGACAGACATTGCCTAGCTCTCCTTGGTCCTAGCCTGAGCACTTCTCATATGTATATGTTGAGTTCGAAGGACCCTAGAGGTCTACCTGCTGAGTCATTGGCAGCCATTGCCTAGCTCTCCTTGGTCCTAGCTTGAGCTCTTATTATATGTATATATTGAGTTCGAGGGACCCTAGAGGTCTACCTGCTGAGTCATTGACAGACATTGCCTAGCTCTCCTTGGTCCTAGCCTGAGCACTTCTCATATGTATATGTTGAGTTCGAAGGACCCTAGAGGTCTACCTGCTGAGTCATTGGCAGCCATTGCCTAGCTCTCCTTGGTCCTAGCTTGAGCTCTTATTATATGTATATATTGAGTTCGAGGGACCCTAGAGGTCTACCTGCTGAGTCATTGACAGACATTGCCTAGCTCTCCTTGGTCCTAGCCTGAGCACTTCTCATATGTATATGTTGAGTTCGAGGGACCCTAGAGGTCTACCTGCTGAGTCATTGACAGACATTGCCTAGCTCTCCTTGGTCCTAGCCTGAGCACTTCTCATATGTATATGTTGAGTTCGAGGGACCCTAGAGGTCTACCTGCTGAGTCATTGGCAGCCATTGCCTAGCTCTCATTGGTCCTAGCTTGAGCTCTTATTATATGTATATATTGAGTTCGAGGGACCCTAGAGGTCTACCTGCTGAGTCATTGACAGACATTGCCTAGCTCTCCTTGGTCCTAGCCTGAGCACTTCTCATATGTATATGTTGAGTTCGAAGGACCCTAGAGGTCTACCTGCTGAGTCATTGGCAGCCATTGCCTAGCTCTCCTTGGTCCTAGCTTGAGCTCTTATTATATGTATATATTGAGTTCGAGGGACCCTAGAGGTCTACCTGCTGAGTCATTGACAGACATTGCCTAGCTCTCCTTGGTCCTAGCCTGAGCACTTCTCATATGTATATGTTGAGTTCGAGGGACCCTAGAGGTCTACCTGCTGAGTCATTGACAGACATTGCCTAGCTCTCCTTGGTCCTAGCCTGAGCACTTCTCATATGTATATGTTGAGTTCGAGGGACCCTAGAGGTCTACCTGCTGAGTCATTGACAGACATTGCCTAGCTCTCCTTGGTCCTAGCCTGAGCACTTCTCATATGTATATGTTGAGTTCGAGGGACCCTAGAGGTCTACCTGCTGAGTCATTGACAGACATTGCCTAGCTCTCCTTGGTCCTAGCCTGAGCACTTCTCATATGTATATGTTGAGTTCGAGGGACCCTAGAGGTCTACCTGCTGAGTCATTGGCAGCCATTGCCTAGCTCTCCTTTGTCCTAGCTTGAGCACTTCTCATATGTATATATTGCCAGTCTTTATGGCAGCGTCCCGTCACTAGGACATTGTCCTGCCCCTTTCTTTAACAATTCATGAGCTCACTTTAAACCTATAAACCTCCTGGCACTCGTAAAAACGTAGCCTTGTTACTCACATATCAATGATTATATAGTTTTATTAGCTCCACTAACGAGTATAGAAGGAGGTTATGTCTACTCCCTGTTTGTGTTTGTATGTTTGTTTGTGAATAGCTTCATGCCAAGAATTTTAATCGTAGATTAATGAAACTTGCATAGATTAACTGCTATTTAAAAAGCTGGAAATGATTAAATTTTGGAACGTCTAGGTCAAAGGTCAAGGTCAAACAAAATGTACAATTCACGTAATCAGCCATAAGTTTGGACATCGTTGTCACATTTCAAACTTGGTTCATATTTGAGTGCATGAAAATCCACGCCAAAATAATACATGTTAAGGTCAAAGGTCAAGGTCGAGAAAAAGGTTGATAAATAAGCTGCCGCGGCAGAGGCCTGCACTCTACTGGGGTTGTTATAGATACACTCATGTTCGTTAAATATTGGTCACATTTCTTTTCCTTGTTAACACCTACTCATTTACAGCAATACTTTCAAATTGGTAACCATTACAAATAAAAACATCTTTTAAATACGTAAATAAAAAGGCTTCTAAACTTTGGACATCAAACTGCCTAATAAGAAATCTCAATTTCTCTGCGAAATAGTATGATGTCATGTGAAACTTTTGCTTGATGCTACAACCAGCATTTCTCATTAGGAAATAAACTCATTAAACTCGTCTTGATTTAAGCATCAGCCTTAATTCTTGGGAATTGTCTTTTCTGTTGCCAACTCTCAATAAAAAAAAAAAAGTGCAGGATTACCTACGAAGGAAGTTAGAAAGAGCTCTTAATAGAGACCCACTCATGACTGCATTT
>NC_090727.1:134872986-134875486 GCF_036898095.1 Palaemon carinicauda | reverse complement strand
GCATTTCAAAATTAAATTTTATTAAATAGAAGAAAGGATGAGAGCTGAATCACAAAAACTATATATAAAATGTTTTTTCTGTTGAACAAAATCATATCAGAGATAATTGAAATGCATTTTTTTTACTTTATAAGGAAAATTACATAGATCAATTGTCAGTTCTTATGATAATAAATGTTCTAGTTTATCTACAATTCATAGAATACCGTAACTGAGAATAAGGAAGATCGAGATAGATTAGAATTGTTTCAAACTTTTTTACTTTCCAATAGACTAACGTTTCGAATAAAGAATATTTGAACCCATGAAAGGAAACGTTGTTTGCAGTTTTTACATCTGCAAGCTCGTGTTTACACGCGAGAGAGAGAGAGAGAGAGAGAGAGAGAGAGAGAGAGAGAGAGAGAGAGAGAGAGAGAGAGAGGGACGGAGGTTCACTGTGAGACTGATTTGAATTTTGTATTGTTATAAATGTTTTAGAATATTACTTGATATTTAAACAGGTAAATTGTTGCATAGTATAGGAAATTACTGATTTAATTAATAAAATATATATGGGTTAATTCCCTTAAATTAATTCTGGTCTTTTGGTGGAGATGTTTTTTAATATTCAGATTTAATAAACAGAATTTGATCACTGATTTAATTAATAAATTATATATGGGTTAATTGCCTTGAATTAATTCTGGTCTTTAAATGAAGACTTTTTTAATATTCAGATTCAAATAAACAGAATTTAATAATGTATAAAGAAAACTTAACTTTCCTGCCTTGCAATATGCTAGACGGGAGTTCGAGAACCACTCAAGCTCGATAGTTTCCAGTAGTGTCTGCAACCTTGCCATCCTTGTAGGCTAGGTCTTGGGACTGACTAGTGAGAGTGCCTATTAATCTATCTACTGAATCATAAGGAGCCATTGCCTGTCACTCCCTGGTCCTAGCTTGATGGATAGGGTCTTGTATGCTAATCATATGTATATATGGTCAGTCTCTAGGTCATTGCCCTGCCACTGGTATCTGCCATTGATGAGTGACCTTTAAACCTTTAGATAGATTGGATATTATTATTATTATTATTATTATTATTATTATTATTATTATTATTACTATCCAAGCTACAACCCTAGTTGGAAAAGCAAGATGCTATAAGCCCAGGGGCCCCAATAGGGAAAAATAGCCCAGTGAGGAAAGGAAATAAGGAAATAAATAAATGAAGAGAACTAATTAACAATAAATCATTCTAAAAAAGGCAAAATAAAGATGAATGATGAAATATAAAAGACGTTCCATTGTGATTGTTCATTGTCCACTTTCTTCTTGGTAAGGGTAGAAGAGACTCTTTAGCTATGGTAAGCAGCTCTTCTAGGAGAAGGACACTCCAAAATCAAACCATTGTTCTCTAGTCTTGGGTAGTGCCATAACCTCTGTACAATGGCCTTCCACTGTCTTGGTTTAGAGTTCTCTTGCCTGAGGATACACTCTTGCAAACTATTTTTTCTTATTTCTCTTCCTCCTGTTTCGTTAAAGTTTTTATAGTTTATGTAGGATATATCTATTTTGATGTTGCTGTTCTTAAAATATTTTATTTTTCCTTGTTTCATTTCCTCACTAGGCTGTTTACCCTGTTGGAACCCCTGGGCTTATAGCATCCTGCTTTTCCAACTAGTGTTGTTGCTTAGCAAGTAATAATAATAATAATAATAATAATAATAATAATAATAATAATAATATAATAATAATAAAAACATTGACAATAATAATAATAATAATAATAATAATAATAATAATAATAATAATAATAATAATAATAATAATAATAATAATAATAACAGTCATGAATATTTTCATATATTCCTTAAGGGTCACGCTCGCGAGTTCAATCTCAGCACGTGTCGAACAAAAAAGAAATTTTTCTTTTCATGTTACTTCCTACGGAAAGCATATTCTGTTCCAAGCGCTTGAACCTGTTCCAAGTGCTTGAACCTGCAAGCGGTATGTGCAAGAGTGTGCATCTTAATTGGAGTGCTTCATACGCCTCTTTGATCTCCTGTTTTTTTTTGTTTTTTTTTTTTTTGGGGGGGGGGGTAGAATCTTATACACTATAATTAAAAGGATTTAACTTCAAGTCTAGATTCATTTTGTTGGAGTTTTGTTGTTGTACATTGTTTTAGGGAAATATTATTATTATCATTATTATTATTATTATTATTATTATTATTATTATTGCCAATGTCCCTGTCATTATTACTGTCTATCATTGTCATTGGCATTGTCATGATTATTATTAATATTATTATTATTATTATTATTATTATTATTATTACTTATCAGCTAAGCTACAACCCTAATTGAAAATAGCAGGATACTATAAGACCAAAGGCTCCAATAGGGGAAAAATAGCCAGGGAAGAGTGAGAATAAAAAAAAATTAATATATAATCTTGTTACTAATTGTATATTAAGGTTTTTATAGCTTATTGGAAACATCCCTACAATATGATCTT
>NC_090727.1:134855486-134867986 GCF_036898095.1 Palaemon carinicauda | reverse complement strand
AGCTAACTGACCATAATTTTATTCGTAGGGTAATGAATGGCATAGGCAAGGGACAGTGACATTGCCCTATCGAGCAGGACAATTCCCTAGTGTTTCCCAACCTTTTTCAAATGATTACCCCAAAATTTTATTTCCAACTAATCAATGACCCCATTGAACATATACCCGGTAACATCGGATGTTATTTTGCAGCCACCTGATGAACTGTATGGATCATGTAGCCCACTATTTGTACAGCAGTGTTAGAATTATTGAGTTTTCCTATAAAATAATTATAGCAGATCTTGTGTATGAATTATGGCAATAATTACGGGGATGTGAATAACTCAATTTCAGAACATCTTGATTACCCCAAAAATACTGGTCCATTACAACACTGGGGTAATTTACACCAGGGTTGGGAAACACTAGACTGACCATATGTACATATGATCAGCTCTCAAGCCCAAACTCTACCGGCAATGGCTGCTGATGATTCAGCAGATAGACCTATAGGTTCCCCCAAAACCACCAGCCTTAGCTCAAAAGGATAGGGAGGTTGTAGCGACCAAAGAAACTAACGATTTTTAGCGGGACTCGAACCCCAGTTGAGCCCAAGCTCCCTCTCCACTCAAGCTAGGACCAAGGAGGGCCAAGGAATAGTTACTGATGGCTCAGCAGATAGACATATAGGCTCCCCTAAGACCACCATCCTTAGCTCACAAGGCTGGGTAGGTTGCAGCGACCAAAGAAACAACAAAACCACCATCCTTAGCTCACAAGGCTGGGTAGGTTGCAGCGACCAAAGAAACAAAGTTTGAGTGGGACTTGACTTGAACCCCAGTCTGGCGTTCACCAGTCAGGGACGTTACCACATTGACCACCACAACCCATTCATTTATTCCCTCTCCTGTTTCTTTGTATCTCAATAGTAGATATCCTTCCTATTCAGTCTTCTCCCCTACCGCGTCCGCAGGTATAATTTTCTTCGCCATCTCGGGTCCAAATGTTTTACCTGAGAAGGGTTTTTACCCTCGCCTTTGATCAACGAGGAAATTCCCGGCTGGAAGGTATTATTACACCTTCATGTGAGGCGCTAAGCCCCTTTTCAAGGTTTCTTGGCGAAGACGTTTTTTTTTTTTTTTTTTTTTTTTTGGCTTCTGTCTTTCATGTCGAATGTATTTTCATTGTTATATATGAGTTTGAAATACCGCAGAGGAGTCACTGTCAAAAGTAGTTATTATTATTATTATTGTTATTATTATTATTATTATTATTATTATTATTATTATTATTACTAAAACCAATACCAAAACCAATACCAATACTAATACTATTATTATTATTATTGTTATTGTTATTATTATTATTATTATTATTATTGTTATCATTATTATTATTATTATTATTAATACTAATACTAATACTAATATTATTATTATTATTATTATTATTATTATTATCATCCCTATCACTATCACTAATACTAATACTAATATTATTACTAATACTATTATTAATAGTAATACTAATACTATTACTAAAACCAATACTAATACCAATACTATTATTATTATTATTGTTGTTGTTTTATTATTATTATTATTATTATTATTATTATCATTACATGCTAAGCTATAACCCTAGTTAGAAAAGCAAAATGCTATAAGCCCAAAGGCTCCAACAGGGAAAAATAGCCTAGTGAGGAAAGGAAATAAGGAAATGAATAAACTACATGAGAAGAATAACATCCAAAATTAAAAGTTTGGCTTATTGTTCTTATATACTCTGATGAGTGCAATTAAATAATTTCATTTGAGGCAAATGAATAAAAAAAAAAAATTATTAGTTAATTCCTGATCTGTCATTGAACTCGTTTTGTTAACTACACCAACGATGTTGGAAGGAGGTTATGTTTTACGCCCTCCCCCACCCCCCCCCACCCTCGGTTTTGTATGTTAGTTTGTGAGTGTTTGTTTAAGAACAGCTTCCTGGTCACAATTTTCATAGTATTGTAATGAAACTTGCAGGGATTAACTACAATGTAAAAAGCTGGAAATGATTAGATTTTGGAGCGTCAAGATCAAAGATCAAGGTCACTGTCAAGAAAAAATTTCCAATTCACGTAATCAGCCATAAGTTTGGACATCGTTGTCACAGAGACTTCTAACTTGGTTCATATTTGAGTGTATGAAAGTCAACGACAGTTAATACGTGCTAAGATCGAAGGTCAAGGTCGAGTCCAAAGTAAAGGTCAAGCAAAAGGTTAAACTCCGATCATCAACTATACGGGCGCAATTTCAATCGTAAAGTAAAGAAACTTGCAGGGATTTTAAACTGTTATATAAATAGTTGGAAATTATAAAATTTTGGAAGGTCAAAGGTCAAGACCAGGGACAAGCAAAAAATCAAAAATCAGTCAAAAAGGTTGAGAATTAAGTTGCCCTGGCGGAGGTCTGTGCTCTACTGAGTACCTTTCTAGTTTATTATGTATCTGCCAAAGAAAGCATTTGTTGTTACGAAAGCTATCCCATCCTTCTCCTGTCTAATGATCCAACTACATGAATGCCATCACTAATTGCATGGCCTTGGCTTCAAGCTGAGAATCATTTATGTAAGCAACGAAGAAACAATGTCCAATAGATTTGGTTGATTTGAGAACAAAGCCCTCAGAAGACTATAGGGAGTTAAATGGCAGGACAGGATTAGAAATGAAACCATAAGAGAGATTACTCGAGTACCACATGTGGATGAGATCATGATGAGGGGTAGATGGAGAGGGTTTGGATATGCTCTTCGCACTCCCCAAGAGAGATTAGTTTACCAAACGTTCAGCTGGGCTCCATTGGTACTAGAAGAGTTGTAAGACCCAGGCTTACATGGCTGAGTAGTATGAAGCGTGAAGTAGGAGATGATGAATGGAGTAGTTTTGAATTAAAAGCTCAAGATAGAGACGACTGGTGAAATCTAACCCAGGCCCTTTCCGTTAATAGGCACAGGAGGAAATGATGATGAGGAACCAACAAAGAAATAGCCAGGTAAGATTATGCCTAACCCACCAATCATCACTATAGGTACATGATAAATGATTTATCTGATATCCCATTGCTCAAATTATAGGTTTTTCCATCAGCATGTTGGATGACATCAATAGAACAATAAATAAGATTATCTATTTTCAGTAATGTTTATTTGCAATGATAGATAGATGAGTAAGGAAATAGGAGAAGAATGAAAGAAATGTCAGAGAAAATCCAGTCTCTTTGTGGCAGATATTGCATGAAATCTTTCGTAATACTCTATTATCTGTATTGTTAATCCGCAGTGATGGATGAATACGTATGAAAAAAAAAGAAAAATTAATAGCTAGAAAGATACACGAAAAAAAACTCAATATCAGAGAGGCAGACATTGCATGAAATCTTTCGTAATAATCTATTATCTGTATTTTTAGTTCCTAGTGATAGATAAATACGTATGAAAAAAATAAAGAAAAATGAATAGCTAGAAAGATACACGAAATAAAACTCAGTATCAGAGAGGCAGACATTGCATGAAATCTTTCGAAATAATCTATTATCTGTATTTTTAGTTCCCAGTGATGAATAAATATGTATGAATAAAAAAGATGAATAGCCAGAAATAAACACCGAAGAAAACAATATCAGAGAAGGAGACATTGCATGAAATCTTTGGTAATATTCTATTATCTGTATTTTTAGTTCCCAGTGATGAATAAATATATGAAAAACAAAATGAATAGACAGAAACACCGAAGAAAACTCAATATCAGAGAGGCAGACATTGCATGAAATCTTTCGTAATAATCTATTATTTGTATTTTTAGTTCCCAGTGATGAATAAATATGTATGAAAAAAAATTAATAGATAGAAAGAAACACCGAAGAAAACTAAATATCTGAGAGGTAGACATTGCATGAAATATTTCTTAATATTCTATTATCTGTATTTAGAGTTCTCAGTGATAAAAAAATACGTATGAAAAAAAAAATAAGAAAAATGAATAGACAGAAAAACCAAAGAAAACTTAACGTCAGAGAGCAGACATTGCATGAAATCTTTCGTAATATTCTATTATCTGTATTTTTAGCTCCCAGTGATGAATAAATATATATGAATAAAAAAAAATGAATAGCCAGAAAGAAACACCGAAGAAAACTCAGTATCAGAGGAGACATTGCATGAAATCTTTTGTAATAATCTATTATTTGTATTTTTAGTTCCCCGTGACGAATAAATATGTATGAAAAAAAATTAATAGACAGAAAGAAACACCGAAGAAAACTCAATATCATAGAGGCAGACATTGCATGAAATCTTTCGTAATATTCTATTATCTGTATTTAGAGTTCCCAGTGATAAAAAATTCGTATGAAAAAATAAAGAAAAGTGAATAGCCAAAAGGACACATGAAATAAACCTCAGTATCATACCGGCGGATATTGCATGAAATCTTACGTAATATTCTATCATCTATATTTCTAGTTCTTAATTATGAATAAATACGTATGAAAAAAACAATGAAAAATGAATATCCAGACACGCAAAACAAAACTCGGTATCATACCGGCAATTGCATGAAATTTTACGTAATATTCTATCATCTGTATTTAGAGTTCTCAGTTATGAATAAATACGTATGAAAAAACAATGAAAAATGAATATCCAGACACGCAAAAAAAAAAAAAAAAAAAAAAAACAGTATCATACCGACGGATATTGCATGAAATCATATGAAAAAAACAATGAAAAATGAATATCCAGACACGCAAAAGAAAACTCGGTATCATACCGACGGATATTGCATGAAATCTTACGTAACCCTCTTCTCTCGTAACAAAGGCCTCTTCAGTAAGTCAGCCCCGAGACTTGACATGGAACTTGACGGGGCCACTTCTCATTAACCAGTAATACGCAGGAGCCATCCGAGGCATCGGTTGAAGTATATTGGACTGCGCTGTCAAGAGCCCTATGTCATGGGAGTCCTCTGGATACCAGACACCTGCTGAGAACGGGGCACGAGTTATGCAACATATTCCAGAGACGGTTCTACAGGGGGTGTGTGCTGTTTTCGTTTGGCTGTGCTTGTGGGTAGATTAGTCGATATTTAGGTCTCTCTTGCTTGTGGGTACACTTGGGTATGCTGTTCTATCTTGTTTTTCACTTTTTCATGTGTATAAATTTATCGATTCTGTAGCCATTTTATATCAAGAGTGTTGATTTCGCTATTATAATTATGATAATTATAATTAATTTTATTAATGTTGGGAGATCAAAAACTCTTATACTTAGCATCAATATTTACGAATGGGAATTATTCTAGGTTTTGTATACTGCTAAAATATATTAGCGCAATTACATTTGTCTCAGAAGAACTGCAAACACCATTTATTGGTTATGACATTCAGGAATATTTTTCTCGTTTCAAACAATAATAAATATATTGTTTACCTAAAATATATCACCACCTCAGCCATGATAATATCGAATAGTATTAACAGATTTGTCACAAAATAGTTACAATCTCACTATCTTTGTAAGCTAAGATGGGGTGTTTGGGGGAGCATATAGGTCCAGCCAAAGACATCAAAAGACAACGCTAAAAGGGATTTTGACATAGGAACAATCTACTTTTCAGCTCGAGCCATGTCGTCCTGATGGAAGTTCATCTAGGCAGCTTTCTACTTGGGATATTTCCTGCGCTGTCAAGAGGCCTATGTCATGGGAGTCCTCTGGATACCAGACACCTGCTGAGAACGGGGCACGAGTTATGCAACATATTCCAGAGACGGTTTTACAGGGGTCGTGGGCGGTTTTCGTTTGGCTGTACTTGTGGGTAGATTAGTCGATATTTAAATATCGTTCCTCCGGGGAGAACAAGAACTCAGACTCCTCGTTGAGTGGAGATGGTTGCCGGGAGATCTTGCGGCGAAAGTTTCGTAAACATCTGTGTGTTCGCCGCAACTCTATCAATTATAAGGCTAGTATTAAGGAATTAGGGACGAACATCTACCGGGTTCCTTAAGTAGATACCTACTGAACTTGCAAAACTCCATCTTAGCAAGTGTAGGAAAGGAACCTAACCTTAGGGAGTTAAAGAGAGGTACCAGCTGGTCTGGGTAGGATTACGATTAGTTAGGGGAGAGCTCTCGAAGTAGGGTTAGGTGAAAAAAAAAAAAAAATGTTCGTTTGCTTGGAGGTACACTTGGGTATGCTATTCTATCTTGTTTCTATTCCTCTTGTTTTTTTTTTTTTGTTTTTTTTTTTGTAAGTACATTAGTCGATATTTAGGTTTCTCTTGCTTGTGGGTACACTCGGGTATGCTGTTCTATCTTGTTTCTATTCCTCTTGTGTTATTTTAGGCTTTTGTAGTTTATATTATTATTATTATTATTATTATTATTATTATTATTATGAAAATACCAATAATGATAGTTATTATTATTATTATCATTATTATTATTATTATTATTATTATTATTATTATTATTATTACTATCATTATTATTATTATCATTACTTGCTAAGCTACAACCCTACTTTGAAAAGAAGGATGCTATAAGCCTAGGGCTGCATCAGGGAAAATAGCCCAGTGAGGAAAGGAAATAAATAAACTACCAGAGAAGTTATTAACAATTAAAGAAATATTTTAAGTACAGTAACAACATTAAAATAAATCTTTCAAATATAACCCATATAAACTTCAAAATAACAAGAGGAAGAGAAATAAGATAGAACAGCATGCCCGAGTGGTCTTGTATTTAGTTAGGTTGAGAACTTTAAAAGGCCTGGGTTGAAAATACCTCTTTTGAGGGTGCATAGAGAGGAGATTATGTATGAGAATTAGTCTGACATGCATTGGCATTATGACTATGACTGGCACCTTCTGTAAATCAATCAATCAATCCTTTTTGGATAACTGCATGGTCTGCTATCTACTTAGGTGGAGAACTTTAAAATACCTGGCTTGAAAGTAACTTTTTTGAGATTTCATAGACAGGAGATTTTGTATGCATGTATTGGCATTATGACTGGCCCCTCCTGACCATTTTGGATAAGTACATGGTCTGTTATTTACTTAGGTTGAGAACTTTAAAATACCTGGCTTGAAAACACCTCTTTTGAGATTTCATAGACAGGAGATTTTGTATGTATCTATTGGCATTATGACTGGCACTTTCTTTCCATTTTGGATAAGTACATGGTCTGTTATTTACTTTGGTTGAGAAATTGAAAATGCTGGCTCAAAAATACCTCTTTTTAGAGTGCATAGTTAGGAGGTTCTGTATGTGAGTCAGTCTGACATATTTTGGCATTATGACTGGCACCCTCTGTCCATTTTGGATAAGTACATGGTCTGTTATCTACTTAGGTTGAGAACTTTAAAATACCTGGCTCAAAAATACCTCTTTTTAGAGTGCATAGTTAGAAGGTTCTGTATGGAAGTCAGTCTGACATATTTTGGCATTATGACTGCCACTCTCTGTCCTTTTTGACTAACTGCATGGTCTGCTATCTACTTAGGTTGAGATCTTTAAAATACCTGGCTTGACAATACCTCTTTTGAGAGTGCATAGTTAGGAGGTTCTGTATGTGAGTCAGTCTGACATATTTAGGCATTATGACTGGCACTCTCTGTCCTTTTTGACTAACTCCATAGTTTGCCATTTACTTAGGTTGAGAACTTTAAAACACCTTGCTTAAAAATACCCCTTTTTAGAGTGCATACATGAGTAGGGTAACGATCGTCTTTCCATAGGTGTGGGTGATCATATATAGCAGTTATGTACTCCAGAACTCCCATCAGGACTTTGTTATCCTACTCATATGACCATAGCTCCTG
This sequence comes from Palaemon carinicauda, assembly GCF_036898095.1. Classification (NCBI taxonomy): domain Eukaryota; kingdom Metazoa; phylum Arthropoda; class Malacostraca; order Decapoda; family Palaemonidae; genus Palaemon; species Palaemon carinicauda. Next base: position 134,860,143 of record NC_090727.1, on the reverse strand, counting down.
TGACACCAACATGCAAGATTTAATCAATCAATTTCATGAATATAAGAAGCAATCGTAAGGCTTACGTAGCATGTCCTCAAGAAGGACTCACGTTATAAAACTCTGAAGTATTCATCACATCTTGACATTTACCCAATACAGCTCTAGGCATATATGTCAACATGAATATCATAGAGATACGTTGGTCTGAATCATGCAACTTTCATCAAAATTTTAAAATATCGACAAATGATTATCATACTTTACGAGGCTCTTTCGACTTTGTACTTCTAGGGAATAAATCTCTGTCGTTCTTCGTGTATTCAAAGATGGATAGTATTGAAGGCAACTGTATTTTATTCATGATCATAATACAATTGATGGAGAACACTTATGTGGGTAGTGCCCTCAATACACCCAATGTGATGAACGGTAGATATTGGAAAAGTGACTTTGCAGTATGATTTTGCCTCGTAGCTGAACTTGCCTTTTTAAAAGTTTCTTTAAGGTCGCTCATGAATAGCAGAGGAATGAGACAGTGATAATATCGTAGTAGGACAATGCCCTAGAGATAGACCATATATATTTATGATCAGTGCCCAAGACCCCTCTTCACCCAAGCTAGGACCAGGGAGTTGCTCAGCAGGTAGACCTATAGGCTCCCCCAAACCTGTCATCCTTAGCTCACGAGGATGGTGAGGTTAAAGACATAAGAAACTATCGAGCTTGAGTGGGTCTCTAACCCCAGTCCAGCAGATTGCAATGCAAGGAGGTTTCCAATAGGCCATCAAAACCCTATACCTCTGTCCCTGCCTCTCACCCGACCTCGTTTAATTTGTTTTCATGATTCTACTTATGGATTTGAATTTATTTCAATTTCGGAACTTAATTTCCAAAATCCAAAATCCTATTTAGTATTCTAATGATCGTAGACAGTTCAAGACTTGACTGCCATTGACTCACATACATGAAAACAAGACAACAGTAATATTTCATGATTCTTCATCTTTGGATGATTGATTTATTAATAGTTACAGTAATTGAGTTTGTACATTTTTTGTTACATTAACCGAGTTTGTACATTTTAAAAACAATAATTTTCAAGCCTAGAAAAGAGAATAGTTAAAAATTAAATAATTATTTTTCCAAATAATCTAAATGTCTTATAAATCTATCATTTTAATGTCAACGTACTACGCTATATGTAAATATATATATATATATATATATATATATATACACATTTATATATACATTTATTTATTTATATATATATACACATTTATTTATATATATAATATATATATATATATTATACACACATTTATATATGCATATATATATACATATATATATATATATATATACAGGTATATATATATATATATATATATACAGGTATATATATATATATATATATATACAGGTATATATATATATATATATATATACAGGTATATATATATATATATATCGCGTATAACAAAAAAATCATTATTTCATACAATTCTAAACTCTAAAACACAAACTGAACTTGAAACATTTAAAATACGATTCACTTCAAACCCCAAAATATTACACAACTTTAAAGGTGAGCTACAAATTTCCTCTTACCGTCAGTGGAGAATTTTGTATCGACACTGATATACTCTCAAGACGCCACTTAACGTTCAAGGCTGGATACTGCAGACGGTCTTTACCGCTAAATTTGATCTCTGTAGAGTTCATTAAGTTCTCTTAAACCTAAATAAATTACCACGAGCTTCAATTACCATGGTGGGGAGTCACGGAAAAGGGAGATATATATTATGCAAGGTCAAAAATTGGTCTGGAATTTCAAGTAACGTTTTCCTCTTCTCTCTCTCTCTCTCTCTCTCTCTCTCTCTCTCTCTCTCTTCTCTCTCTCCTCTCTCTCTCTCTCTCTCTCTCTCTCTCTCTCTCTCTATGCCCTCAAAATGGAACAAACAACTCATGAATTCATATGCGTTAAATGCATGAGCAGTATATGTATATATATATATATATATATATATGTATATATATATATATATATATATTAGTTATATATAAATAAATATACACATATACATACATTTGCCATAATATATACATACATACATGCATATATATATAAAAATATACATATATATATATATATATATATATATTTATATATATATTTACATATATATAAATATATATATATATATATATATATATTTATATATATATATATATATATATATAATTATATACATAACATATATATATATATATATATATACATATATATACATACATATACATATATATATATATATATATATATAAATATATATATATATATATACATATATATACATACATATACATATATATATATATATATATAAATATATATAATAAATGAACATCTATTCTTTAAACCTTTACTACCACTCACAATATCTCTGTGTTGATCAGCAACACCGAAAAAGACTCACAGAAACTATCAAAATATCTGCAAATCGTCACCAAGAATAAACAAGAACAGGAAACAGGATTCATGTGATAAAAACTGAAAATTTAAAAGATGGAGAAAACTAATGTTATTCTGCATACTGCAGAAATAGAACCAGTTGATTCATATATGCCTCTGAGTAATGGAAGGATGAGAGGCGAGATTAGTTTAACTAATAGTCTGAATGTAAAGCTATCTTTATTCTTTACATTCTATGAGTATTATGAATATTGCATGGCATTCTAGAAGGCTAATTTATCACGACTCACGGATCATTACTCATCGTTTTCAAAATTCCAAACTGAAAAATTTTAATTTCAACTTTTAAGTATGTGTCTGGCTTAAGCCCATGAAGGCCTGGTGTGATGGATGATAACACAAATGCATGTACCATGACAGAAAGATATATTATTGTGGGGGGGGGGGGGGCGTGGATGCTCTACAAGAGTCAAGACTTTATAATATCATTTCATATTTCAAAACTAGAGGGGCAGTCACTAGAGCGCAGACCTCCGCCGCGGCAGCTTATTTCTCGACTTTTTGCTAGACCTTGACCTTGACGTTTGACCCTAACAATTATTAAATGGAGTGGATTCTCATACACACAAATATGAACCAAGTTTGAAGTCTCTCTGACAATGATATCCAAACTTATGGCTGATTACGTGACAGTCACTAGAGCGCAGATATCCGCCGCGGCAACTTATTTCTCGACCTTTTGCTCGACCTTGACCTTGACGTTTGACCTTAACATGTAATAATTGGCGTTGATTCTCATACACACAAATATGAAACAAGTTTAAAGTCTCTGTGACAATGATATCCAAACTTACGGCTGATTACGTGAATTGGACATTTTGCTTGACCGTGACCTTGACCTTTAATCTTGACCTTCCAAAATTTGAGCATTTACAGATTTTCACATGATAGTTAATCCCTGTAAGTTTCATTACTCTACGATTAAAATTGTGGCTAGGGAGCTGTTCACAAACAAAGAAACACACACCTAAAAACAAGCTCATAAACAGTGGGTAAAAAAATAACCTCTTTCCAACTTCGTTGGCGGAGGTAATAAGAGGATCAGAGAAACAAATGCATTAGAGAATGGAACACACAAGCACACACACACAAACACACACACAAACATACAAACAAACAAAGAAAACATTCCTTGAGTTGAAAGCGAAATGTTTTTAAAACTCCCGCCAGACGAAATCGAGTTTTTTTTAAAGAAAACGAATTACTGTTGTCAGGGGAAACTAAACTAGAAACACCATAGCAGGATAAATTCGCTCCAACAGAAAAACCTCGGCCAAGTCAACAGTGGCTGGAGCGTGTGTTCCATATTTCACTTTAAAGAGGACGTGGTACTCGTTTATTTCAACCGATTACAAAGGAAGTTCGTTTCTTGTATGAGCAGTTAATGGTGAAGTCTCAAAGTGAGAACTGTTTTTTTTTTCGTCTGGTAACTTATGCGATTGGTTTTAGAATGGTTATTTTTTTGGTCGCTGCTGGTAATGCGTATATAAGATTTCTAGACCTTTTAGAGCATATACATCCATACATATAAGTCTGTGTGTGTATATATGGTAAGTCGAAGGAACCCTAGTTTCTTGGGCCCTGGTTCGATTTCCCCAGCCTACCAGAAGCTAGTTCATGGAACCTCAGTTCTCTTCGGCACGGATTCGATTCCCTGGCCGACCAGAAGCTATTATCTTTATAGTCGAATCCTTCTTGTGACTTTGATAACGAGGTAGAGTGAATCCAGATATTAGGAGGAGTATGATGAATGTCTTATATGAATATGAAAAAACACGTATAAATGTGCAAAATTTTATCATATGCATACATATATATATATATATATATATATATATAAATATATATATATATATATATATCTGTATATATATATATACTGTATATATAAATATATCTATATATATATGAATTTATATATCTATATATATGAATTTATATATCTATATATATATATATATATATATATATATATGAATTTATATATATATATATATGTATATATATATAATATATATATATATATATATGAATTTAAATCCATATAAAATAATAGAGGATTTATGGAACCACCATTATGCACAAGATTTTCCATTTTTTACTATACATACTTATATAACGAATACACCATTATCCATC
>NC_090727.1:134845486-134850486 GCF_036898095.1 Palaemon carinicauda | reverse complement strand
TGATTTTGTAAGCTTTCCCATCCCAGACTTTGAATGTTCCTTGATTCTCGACGGGAACTTTTCAAAACTAAAGTTTTTGGCTACGAGAAGCCTACCAGAAGTTTTTACTAAAAGGCTCGAGTTTCTAGTAAACTTTTCGACAGTAAAGGGAAAAATGACTTTGAAAATAGCCTCCATTTAATTTTCTGTTTTATTGTGAGAATAAGTAACATTGCACCAAACGTCATTAATTCAGTCTTTCAGAAACCAGCACGTCAGCTATATATAAGTTATTTTGATGTTGGTACTATTCTTAAAATATTTTACTTTTCATTGTTTCCTTTCCTCACTGGGCTATTTTCCATGTTGGAGCCCCTGGGCTTATAGCATCCTGCTTTTCCAACTAGGGTTGTAGCTTAGCAAGTAATAATAATAATAATAATAATAACAATAATAATAATAATGGTAATAATAATAATAATAATAATAATAATAATTTGTAAATAATTATTGCAGTAATTATTTGAAAAAATGGTTACAGAAATATGATAACTGTATATACTTTAAAGTGAAATGTTTTCATCACACTAAGTCTCTCTCTCTCTCTCTCTCTCTCTCTCTCTCTCTCTCTCTCTCTCTCTCTCATAAATTTGACAATATATCCTTTAAATACATTTCCTTGGCCGTTCACATATTCCATCTGCACATGAAAATTCCTATAATGAAACATCTGATTCGGTAATTTCATTACTTAAAAAAACTAAACCAACTTTCTCTCTCCTTAAAGGCACCACAGACAGGATCCATCCTATGGAGATAACATGCTTAGGCTTCGAAAGTTAAAACTCAATTACTCCAACATTTCTAACCCTGATACAAGCCTTTTATTTACAGCTAGAGGGGAACTCAGTAGAGAGCAGACATCCGCCACGGCAGCTTATGCCACAACCTTTTGCTCTACCTTTACTTTGACCTTAACATGTATTAATTGGCGTGGATTTTCATACACTGAAATATGAGCCAAGTTTGAAGTCTCTGTGACAACGATGTACAAACTTATGGATGATTACCTAAATTTGGCATTTTGCTTGACCGTGACCTTGACCTTTGACCTTGACCCTTTCAAAATATGATAATTTCCAGTTTTTTATTTAATAGTTAATACCCGCAAGTTTCCTAACTCTACGATTAAAATTGTGGCCAGGAAGCTGTTCACAAACACATACAAATAAACACACAAACAGGGGCTAAAACATAACCTCCTTACAACTTCGTTGGCAGAGGTAAATATTAAATGAAAGTGTTAGAACTCACAATACATTTTTTCTAAATTCCTACGATTAAAATCGTAGCCAGGAAGCTGTTCACAAACAAACAAACACACACAAATAAACACACACACAAGGACGAAACCATAACTTCCTTACAACTTCGTTGGTAGAGGTAAATATTAAATGAAAGTGTTAGAACTCACAATACATTTTTCCTAAATTCTTACGATTAAAATTGTAGCCAGGAAGCTATTCACAAACAAACAAACACACACAAATAAACACACAAACAAGGGCGAAAACATAACCTCCTTACAACTTCGTTGGCAGAGGTAAATATTGAATGAAAGTGTTAGAACTCACAATACATTTTTTTCTAAATTCCTACGATTAAAAATGTAGCCAGGAAGCTGTTCACAAATAAACAAACACACACACACAAATAAACACGCAAACAAAGGCGAAAACATAACCTGATAACTTCGTTGGCAGAGGTAAATATTGAATGAAAGTGTTAGAACTCACAATATTTTTTTTTTCTAAATTTCTACGATTAAAATTGTAGCCAGGAAGCTGTTCACAAACAGACAAACACACACAAATAAACACGCAAACAGGGGCCAAAACATAACCTCCTTTCAACTTCGTTGGCAGAGGTAAATATTGAATGAAAGTGTTAGAACTCACAATACCTTTTTTTTCTAAATTTCTACGATTAAAATTGTAGCCAGGAAGCTGTTCACAAACAAACAAACACACACAAATAAACACACAAACAAAGGCGAAAGCATAACCTCCTTACAACTATGTTGGCAGAGGTAAATATTGAATGAAAGAGTTAGAACTCACAATACTCTTTTTTTCTAAATTTCTACGATTAAAATTGTAGCCAGGAAGCTGTTCACAAACAAACAAACACACACAAATAAACACACAATCAAGGGCGAAAACATAACTTCCTTATAACTTCGTTGGCAGAGGTAAATATCGAATGAAAGAGTTGGAACTCACAATACTTTTTTTTCTAAATTTCTACGATTAAAAATGTAGCCAGGAAGCTATTTACAAACAAACAAACACACACAAACTAGGGCGAAAACATAACCTCATTATAACTTCGTTGGCGGAGGTAAATATTGAATGAAAGTGTTAGAACTCACAATATTTTTTTTTTTTTTTTCTAAATGTCTACCTATTGATGTTTCAGTTTCAAATAACACATACCAGTGACAGCCATGTGTTCCTCGCGTGTGTCGCTTCTAAATATTTAACTAGAGCTCTACTGACGTCCAGGCGAGACGAATCCTAATGTCAGGAAGATGGACATTTTTACTATGCAATCGTTGGTGATGGACGAATAAAAGTGAGCGATGCATCCAGGAAAATGTCACTTGTAAAAGTATCGCGAGAAGAATGGTAGAGCAAGCGTGGATGGTATATGCCAGTGGTTCCCAACCTGGGGGAAATTTCCCCCTGGGGGGAAATTTGAAGCTTCCAGGGGGGAAATAATTACATTACCTACTAACTAAAACAAGCGGAAAATGTCCTCATAGTACGTGCAGCAATTTGTTGTTAGCCATTCAATTGTGATATGGTCATATCATTTCTCACTGACATGATATTCAAGGGGAGAATTGGAGTAGCATGCCCATTTCTGAGGCAGGCGAGTGGGCATGAGGGCTGGGCGGGGCATGAAGGGGGGGGGGGGGGGGAAATCTGGATGGTTGAACTAGGTGCAGGGGGGAAATGACAGAAAAAAAGGTTGGGAACCACTGGTATATGCTATGCTATGTGATGCTATGGTATGGGGAGAAGTATGGCATGAATTTTGTATCCTAATATAAGTTTTACTTATCTCGTGTATGTGAGTTTTTACTTTAATGTTTATATCATATAGTTTGTGGTCTGCTCATTATTTTTTTTGCCAGAAATGACCTGGTCGTTTTTTTCGTTTTTTAAGTCCTTTTGGGATTTTAAAGTTAACCTGGTTGTTGTTGTTGTTGTTGTATTAACATGGCAAGCTATAAATGAGCTTGCCATGTTAATACAACAACAACAACAACAACAACAACAACAACAATAATAATAATATTAAAAACAAAGTTTGGTGCATGTCTATAGGCAATATGTTAAAGGTATATGGAAATTAAGTATAATCGAGTTAAAATGGAAATCAAAACTGGAAGACCAAGGATAGAATTATTTTCTAAACATATAGGGTAACAGAATAAAGAAAAATTAAGAAGTTTATAATTAGTAATTAACAAAATCTAATTTCAAGCTTCTTCTAATAAGGAAAAACTTGCAAACGCTAATTAATATACCAAAAAAATACACCTTTTGAATAATGAAATATTCTCAATGAAAATATTTCACTTAGAGTTTCCTATAGCAATGACGATCCAGGCATTTTTCCCCCATTATTATTATTGTTATTATTTTTATTATTATTATTATTATTATTATTATTATTATCATCATCATCATCATCTTCATCTTCATTATCATTACTACTACTACTACTACTACTACTACTACTACTACTACTACTACTACTTCTACTACTACTACTACTTGCTAAGCTACAACTCTAGTTGGAAAAGCAGGATGCTATAAGCCTGAGGGCTCCAACAGGGAAAATATACCAGTGAGGAAAGGAAATAAGGAAACAACAAGAAAAGTAATTAACAATTAAAATATAGTATATTTAGAACAGTAACAACATTAAGATGAATCTTTCATATATAAACTAAAAAAAAAAAAAAGAAACAAGAGGAAGAGAAATAAGGTAGAATAGTGTGCCCGAGTGTACCCTCGAGCGAGAGAACTCTAACCCAAGACAGTAAAAGACCATGGTACAAAGGCTATGGCACTTTCCAAGAGTTTAGGCAATCTCTATTACAGAGAGATCGTCAGAATTAATTGATGAATAGGAATGACTTGATTAACGATCGTTTTCTATTCGGACGAGCTTTGGCAATCTATCTCCCCTTTTATGAGTAGAAATAGAAAGCTATAAGAGTAGGATGATAAAAAGCTATAGGATGAGAAGGTAAAACCTAATTGCTTATAGATAAGATACGGATCGTCAAAATGGTATGACCTGTATAAATATTCATTGGATATATGATTGTAGATAAACTTGGAGTGCAGATAAGATACAGATCATCAATAAGATATCACCTGTATGAATATTCAGTGGATATACGATCGTGGATAAACCTTGAGTGCAGATAAGATACAGATCATCAAAAAGATATCACCTGTATAAATATTCATTCGATATACGATTGTAGATAAACATGGAGTCCAGATAAGATATAGATCATCAAAAAGATATCACCTGTATAAATATTCATTGGATATACGATCGTGGATAAACATGGAGTGCAGATAAGATACAGGTCATCAAAAAGATATCACCTGTATAAATATTCATTGGATATACGATCGTGGATAAACATGGAGTGCAGATAAGATACAGGTCATCAAAAAGATATCACCTATATAAATATTCATTGCATATACGATCGTGGATAAACATGGAGTGCAGATAAGATACAGATCATCAAAAAGATATCACCTGTATAAATATTCATTGGATATACGATCGTGGATAAACTTGGAGTGCAGATAAGATACAGATCATGAAAAAGATATCACCTGTATAAATATTCAGTGGTTATACGATCGTAGATAAACTTGAAGTGCAGATAAGATACAGATCATCAAAAAGATATCACCTGTATA
>NC_090727.1:134830991-134840991 GCF_036898095.1 Palaemon carinicauda | reverse complement strand
AATGATGATAACAACAACAACAACAACAACAACAACAACAACAACAACAACAACAACAACAACAACAACAACAACAATAATAATAATAAAGCCATTATCAGGGATTCTTTTAAAATATATCCTCTCACTTCACAAATAGCAAAGTTGATCAACTAGAGTTGGGAAAATAAAAAATAACGAAAATAATAACAACAAAAATAATTTTATTTTATCATGAAAAAGTTTGAAACACTGATAAACTCAGTAAAAATATACATTCCTTTATAATGATAGTAGGATATACACAACATCACATCCAGCCACAAATCACAAAAATAATAATAACAACAAAAATAAAGAATTTAATTCTATTATGAAAGAGTTTGAAACTGATAAACTCAGTAAAAAAATAAATTCCTTTATAATAATAGTAGGATATTCACAACACCACATTCAGCCACACTTGAGTACCATGTGTATGTGAGCTTGAATGTTCAGACATTTTTACTATACATAGGATACCTTTAAACACTGAAAAGGTTTATGAGTGACCTTGAAAGGTTTAAAGAGTTTAGAGGTCCCTAGTAAGGGACCTTTAGAAATTTTAAGGCTTTATAGGGCTTAAAGTTCACTCATGAGTGACTTTGAAGATTTTAAGGCTTTAAAGGGTTTAAATGTCACTCATAAGTGACATTGAAAGGTGGAAATGTCACCCATGACTGACATTTACAGGTTTAAATGGTTTATAGATAACTTATGAGAGACCTTTAAAGATTTAAATAGTTTAAAGATCCCTCATAAGTGACCTTGAAAGATTTTAGGCTTTAAAAGGTTTAAATGTCACTCATAAGTGACCTTGAAAGGTTTAAATGTCACTCGTGACTGATATTTAAAGGTTTAAAGGGTTTGAAGATAATTTATGAGTGACCTTGAAGGGTTAAAGGAATATGAGGGTACTTATGAGTGGCAGAGGCAATGGGCAAGACAATGTCCTAGAGACAGACCTTACATTCATATGATTAGCATTCAAGCCCCTCTCACCCAATCTAGGAGCAGGGAGATCCAGGCAATGGCTGGTGCCAACTCGGCAGCTGGTTCTATAGGCTCCATCCTTAACTCACAAGAACGGTGAGGACATAACTAAAAACTATATGGCTTGATCATTCCAGTGGACTATCACAACTCCTTTTCAATATGTTTTCTTAATAACTAAATATATCTCTTTGTACTTAGTGGGTCATGACTGACATTTGAACATTTGAGCATGGCTCCAGAACTCCCGACTCACAGATAGTGAGACAGGATACTTCTAGTGGACTATCACAACTTCTTATCAATAAGTTTTCTTAATAACTAAATATATCTCTTTGTACTTAGTGTGTCATGACTGACATTTGAACATTTGAGCATGGCTCCAGAACTCCCGACTCACAGATAGTGAGACAGGATACTTCCAGTGGACTATCACAACTCCTTTTCAATATGTTTTCTTAATAACTAAATATATCTCTTTGTACTTAGTGGGTCATGACTGACATTTGAACATTTGAGCATGGCTCCAGAACTCCCGACTCACAGATAGTGAGACAGGATACTTCCAGTGGACTATCACAACTTCTTATCAATAAGTTTTCTTAATAACTAAATATATCTCTTTGTACATATTGTTTCATGACTGATATTTGAACATTTGACAGTTATTACTCTAATACTAACTTCTAATAAACGATGGGTGTTAAGGAGTTTCAGAATATATATTATAACATCTAGAAAATTTTCATTATGTGTCTTCATAACAGGAGTAATTCAAGATTCTGTAAAAACTAATCTTCACCAAAAATAAGTTGTGCAATAGCTTTTGAAACCTATACTTTTCTTTTGTTTTGGGTATTAACCCAAAACATTTCTCTCCTGATCAATTTCCTTTTATGCTAACCTTCTCTGTGACTAAGATGCTTCAAAGAATTTAGCATAGTTATCTTCTTTCTCCTCTCCTTTCCTCTTGACGTGATCTCTCCATCTCTCTCTTTATCTTGATGACGCTTCATGGATTTTTCTCACCACAGTTTGATCTGATTTTATGAGAGAGTGTATCAAAGCCCGCAGCTTGTCTCTGTTTATCTTATTCAGTCTCTGAAATTCAATTCAAGATTTGATTTAAGGTTAATTCTCAAAGGACCAATCAAATTGAAAATCAAATAAGACATGAACACAATTAATCACATTGGTATAAACTGGGATGTAACACATCATGCTCATGAATGTATGTGATGCTTTAATAATAATAATAATAATAATAATAATAATAATAATAATAATAATAATAGCTAAAGGTGCCTGGTTTCAGTTCCAGTTCCATCAGTATAGATGATCACCAGAACGTCAGCCGGGCAAGCCCAACCCACAGCAGTGGCCTCCCCAGTAAACAGCTTAAACTCACGGTCCCGGGGAGGGGATTGATCTGCTGCCATGCAAATGCTAGGCAAACACTTTACTAGCCAAGATGCTAGTATATAATAATAATAATAATAATAATAATAATAATATCTCTTAGAAGCGTCTATGGCTTGTGTTAAAAGATTACTATGTCCTATATCTTTGCTTTGAATCCCTTAGAAGTGTCTATGGCTTGTGTTAAAAGATTACTATGTCCTATATCTTTGCTTTACATTCCTTAGAAGCGTCTATGGCTTGTGTTAAAAGAATACTATGTCCTATATCTTTGCTTTGAATCCCTTAAAAGCGTCTATGGCTTGTGTTAGAAGAATACTATGTCCTATATCTTTGCTTTGAATCCCTTAGAAGCGTCTATGGCTTGTGTTAGAAGAATACTATGTCCTATATCTTTGCTTTGAATCCCTTAGAAGCGTCTATTGCTTGTGTTAGTAATATACTATGTCCTATATATTTACCCTTGCATCCCTTAGAAGCGTCTATAGCTTTAGATGAAAATATACTATGTCCTACCTTTATTCTTCAAATGAACCAATCAAGAAACAATTCTGAAAGTTTTAATTTCAAAGAGGAAATCTTGGTGACTAACCTGTTTAACTGATCCCATTGCCATCTTGTTCATGATTAGGATCTGTCTGGATTCAGTTCTCAGTGCCACAAAGGATTTGATGATGTCCTCCACCGAATTCATGACAGAAGCCGCTGAGGAGAAGTTTGGGGAATCCTCTAATTGAGCATCAATCTCCTTAAGCTTATTTTCTTTTGTTTCCAATTCATTCAGCTTCATTTTCAGATCTTCGTTTCTCTTCTCAAGTTGCTTGGCTAGCTCGAGATGCACACGCACAATAAATTTCATACGATCCAAATGTTTCTTTTTCAGATGCGAGCTTCTATACTGCAGTTCATCTTGCAACAGCATGTTCTTGACCAAAAGGGACCCAAGAACTGCCATTAAGTAATTCACGTTTTCTGAGGAGGAAATCCCTTTCACGCGAAGGTATGGGAACAACTCTTTCGGGGGAACCGCCTTCACCTCCTTCATCTCGACGAGGCCTTGTCTAACCAGCAAGTGAAACACTTATTGCAGAGGGAAATTTTCAGCCTGACGAAGGGGGTGTCGTTGTAATACATCTTGTCTTTGAGTCCGATGAGGACTTTACATCTCTCACAGTATTTCGGAATATCTGGTCCCTGGGAAGGAAAAAAAATCATATGAAAAATTTATATATATATATATATATATATATATATATATATATATATATATATATATATATATATATATATATATACATTTGTTTTCAATTATATTATGGGATTTATTTTGTAAAAATTAACTTTTTAACGAATGAATTAACGCATGTTCTTGAAAGATATGACTTTTTAATAAAAGATTCAGGGTATGTTCTTGCGAAATAACATTTTGAATAAGGATTTGAGGTATGTTCTTGCGACACACAACATTTTAAACTAAGGATTTAAGGTATGTTCTTGCAAAATTTAACATTTTAACTAAGGATTTAAGGTATGTTCTTGCTAAATTTAACATTTTAACTAAGGATTTAAGGTATGTTCTTGGGAAATTTAACATTTCAAATAGGGATTTGAGGTATGTTCTTGCGACACACATTCTAATTAAGGATTTGAGGTATGTTCTTGCGACACACAACATTTTAATTAAGGATTTAAGGTATGTTCTTGCGAAATTTAACATTTTAACTAAGGATTTAAGGTATGTTCTTGCGAAATTTAACATTTTAAATAAGAATTTGAGGTATGTTCTTGCGACACACAACATTTTAACTAAGGATTTAAGGTATGTTCTTGCCAAATATAACATTTTAACTAAGGATTTAAGGCATTTTCTTGCCAAATATAACATTTTAACTAATAATTTAAGGTATGTTCTTGCGAGAAATAACATTTTAACTAAGGATTTAAGGTATGTTCTTGTAAGAAATAAGATTTTTACTTAGGATTCAGGGAATGTCCTTACAAGAAATATGTTCTTCCAAAATATAACATTTTAACTAAGGATTTAAGGTATGTTCTTGTAAGAAATAAAATTTTTACTTAGGATTCAGGGGATGTCCTTACAAGAAATATGTTCTTCCAAAATATAACATTTTAACTAAGGATTTAAGGTATGTTCTTGTAAGAAATAAAATTTTTACTTAGGATTCAGGGGATGTCCTTACAAGAAATATGTTCTTCCAAAATATAACATTTTAACTAAGGATTTAAGGTATGTTCTTGTAAGAAATAACATTTTTACTTAGGATTCAGGGAATGTCCTTACAAGAAATATGTTCTTCCAAAATATAACATTTTAACTAAGGATTTAAGGTATGTTCTTGTAAGAAATAACATTTTTACTTAGGATTCAGGGGATGTCCTTGGGGGAAATAACTTTTCAACTTAAGATTCTGGGAATGTCCTTGTAAGAAATAACTTTTTAACTTAGGATTCTGGGAATGTTCTTACAAATATAATTTTAAACTGAAGACTAATGATATGTTTTTCCAAGATATAAAATATTAACTTATCTTCAAATTCTCGAAACAGCAAAAAAAAAGTCTTTGACTTGCCATGATTCTTGCAAGCTGATAAAAATGATCATAACTGTCTCTCATCATAAAACCAACTCCATCTTGAAAATGATATTCCTGCTCCGGCTCTTCATCAGAATCGTCCTCAGAATCATCCCCATCATCCACCTCATCATACCTTGCAATTGGTTTTCCAAAGTAAGGGGGGGCAGTCAGGAAATCCATGAAATGCATTGCTTTGGTCAAGACCTGCAAACAAAGAAGAGAATGTAAAGTTGGTTTTAAAAGCATCTTGTATTATATGGTATTTGGGTTTGTCAAGTCTCTGAATGATAGCTGATACTAGATACTATTGAAGACTAAGATGTTTTATATTCTTTATTCATTAATTCTCATTTAATTTGTTTATTCCCTTATTTCATTTCCTCACTGGTTTACTTTTCCTCTATTGGAGCCCTTGGGCTTAAGGCAAGCTGGTTTTCCAACTTGGGATGTAACTTATTCGATTAATTAATAATAACAACTACAACAACAACAACAACTTGAAGAAAACATCTTGACTTGTCTAAGAATCTTGGCAAAAAAAAAAAAAAAAAAAATTGCGAAACTTCCTATGATTTAGAATATACAACGATATATAACCGGGGATTGTTAATACCAAATAAAATAATATTAATAATACTAGGATTGATGAGTAGAGAGAGAGAGAGAGAGAGAGAGAGAGAGAGAGAGAGAGAGAGAGAGAGAGAGAGAGATAGATGATGATACCAGTGACAAGACTACTAACATTTGGTGCTTCCTCAATTAAGATGTATCTCAGCATAAGTTGGTTTTCTCGTGACAATTGTGAATTCCTCAAAGGATTTGTTGGAGACACCTAAATCCCTATCGTTCGAACCACTGCTTCCAGTCTTCATCAGGTATCCCCTCTGGTTTAAAATACTGTTTGTCATGGTCAAAGCCAGCTCCAACCAATCAAACCAGGTCAGGAAATGATTGGCTAGGCTCGGTATCAATTTTTTGAAGCCTACGATGTCATCCATAATAACCTTGATAGTGTCCGTGTTTTTTCTGATTCTATTGTCGATCCTAGCTTTAATAGTGCGAGATTCGTTGAGGTGATACTCCACAGTGTCTCTCCAGACAGTTTCCTTCCACACTGGATAAGAGAGGGGGTTCTTTCGCACCAGATCCTCCTGTTTCTCTGAGATTTCTAAGAGATCTCGGTTGACGATCAGGTCTGCGACTGACTCGGCTTTGTATTCTCGTCGACAGAAAGGGCAAGTGGTGCTCTCGTTTTTCTTCTTGTGCAAATGTAGAAGTTTCTTGATGCACTTGGAGCAGAAGGTATGAGAGCATGGCAGGATTCTAGGGCTGTATTCGCCCGACCTGTATCTCTCTGTGCATACGAGGCAGTTCATCGCGTCGGAATCCTGTATGAAAAAAAATACCTTTATTAAAAACTTTTATTATTGAAATCTAGGTAGAGGTACTCCAATTTATACATTTATTGAGATTTCGAAATTTATCATAATTTATGTCTAGATCTGAAGGAGATATGATTATTTGTAACACGTTATACAATTACAAAAATTTTAAAATTTAATCAAATTTATGTCTAGATCTGAAAAAGATATAATTCTTTGTATCAATTCCACTATTACAAAGATTTCGAAATCTATTACCATCTACTGTATGTCTAGATTTGAAGGAAATATAATTATTTATATCAATTTTGGCAATTACACTGGAACCTTGACATACGATTGCCCTAATATACGAATGTTTTGAGATACAAGAGAAAATTTTTGAAAATATACGCTTTGATATACAATGAAATATTTGAGATACGATTTTGCGATGTGATAGTTCCATAGGCGACCGATAGATGGCGTTCGGTCTGTTTGTTTGTTGTTGCTGCATCCTTAACACTTCGTTGTGTAGTTCGTTGTATTTCTGCCTATTTTTCGTGTTATTTTGTCTATTTTGTCTATTTTATCATTTACCATGGGTCCCGAAGCTAAAGACAAAGCAGGTGATAAGAAAAAAAACAAGAAAATTATCTTGAAAATGCAATAATGCTTCCAAAACGAAATACAATATTTAGTGAGAGAGAGAAATACAATGATTCTCTCTCTCTCTCTCTCTCTCTCTCTCTCTCTCTCTCTCTAACTATTCTATTTCGTTTTGGAAGCATTATTGCATTTTCAAGAACGAAATAGAATATTTAGTGAGAGAGAGAAAATACGAATGTTCTCTCTCTCTCTCTCTCTCTCTCTCTCTCTCTCTCTCTCTCTCTCTCTCTCTCTCTCTCTCTCTCTAAATATTCTATTTCGTTATGGAAGCATTATTGCATTTTCAAGAACGAAATAGAATATTTAGTGAGAGAGAGAGAAATACGAATGATTCTCTCTCTCTCTCTCTCTCTCTCTCTCTCCTCTCTCTCTCTCTAAATATTCTATTTCGTTTTGGAAGCATTATTGCATTTTCAAGAACGAAATAGAATATTTAGTGAGAGAGAGAGAAATACGAATGATTCTCTCTCTCTCTCTCTCTCTCTCTCTCTCTCTCTCTCTCTAAATATTCTATTTCGTTTGGAAGCATTATTGCATTTTCAAGAACGAAATAGAATATTTAGTGAGAGAGAGAGAAATACGAATGATCTCTCTCTCTCTCTCTCTCTCTCTCTCTCTCTCTCTCTCTCTCTAAATATTCTATTTCGTTTTGGAAGCATTATTGCATTTTCAAGAACGAAATAGAATATTTAGTGAGAGAGAGAGAAAAATACGAATGATCTCTCTCTCTCTCTCTCTCTCTCTCTCTCTCTCTCTCTAAATATTCTATTTCGTTTTGGAAACATTATTGCATTTTCAAGAACGAAATAGAATATTTAGTGAGAGAGAGAGAAAAATACGAATTCTCTCTCTCTCTCTCTCTCTCTCTCTCTCTCTGTAAATGAAATCTTTTTTTTTCCTTGCTAAATATCTTTTGCTGTATAATCAAGCCTAAAAACTATAAAATATCGTGCATCAGAAATAGCATGTCTTATTAATAAGCGAATTATTTGATCCGAAAATTGAGGTTGACGACGGTCCAGGCAGGGTTTATCAGCTGATTTGAATGTAAACAATGTTTTTAATTATAAATACGATACTAAAATGTGAATATTAAATGCAATATTATTGGATACAGTTAAGTAAAACGCCAGTGAGACACAAGGATGAAACAAAATGACAAAGAGACGAGACAGGGAGGAGGTAGCGTGCGTGCATGTGTTCAGATCAGGGTTGCCAGTTTGGCCTTTTTCAGTCCAAACAACCTCAAATCTGGCTTTCTTTTGGAATTGGTTGGCCACTAGTAATATAAAAAAGGCGGGTCTTAAATATCACATATTAGGCCTTTTTCTACTAATGGGATGGCCTTTTAAAGCTTTTGTTGAATAGAAGTTGGCCTTTTCTCATTTAGGAAACCTGGCAACTCTGGACTTCAGATTGTGTTTACCTTGCGGTAGCACATTCCCTTCTACGCTAAATCAAATAAATTAGCGAAATCAATGAATTTGGGAAATACGAGAAGGAATGAAAAATGGGAATGGGAACATGTGGAATGAGGGATAAGAAGGCATTTAGAATGATTAATTAGATAAAATGACGAATGAATGCTAGAAAAGTGAAGATGAATAAAATCGCGAAAAATAAAGAACGCAAAGAGTTGGCAGAATAGGCCCAGGCCTGAAAGTGATGAAAGTCAGGAAAGTGAGGCCAAAAAGTGTTTACGTAATAAAAAAAAATAAATAAAAATTAGTTTAGCAATGTTATTCCATTTGTGTTTATTGCGTAGTTATTAGTCTACATATGTAAATAAAAAGAAAACAAGTCGTTACCTCCCACCCCTCCTCACCTCCTCCCCTTGCTGGCCTCACGTAGAATTCCTTTATTTTTTTTTATTAATTTTATTAAATTTATTATAATTTATCACAATACTATGTTACTTTATCATTATGTGTGTTATTGCTCGTTTATTTGCGTAAAAATTTTGTAAATTATATGTAATTTAGCTGTGTTTTGGTGTGGTTTCATAGCGCTAGAACGAATTAATCCATATTACATTATTTTAAATGGGAAAAAATGCTTTGAGATACAACTGTTTTGATATACAACGATGGTAATTGAAAAACATACTTATTTGTAACAATTTCCACAATTACAAAGATTTCGTAATGTCTTTAAAATTCATGTCTAGCTTTGAACACGACATATTTATTCGTAACAATTTCCACAATTACAAAGATTTCGTAATGTCTTTAGATTTCAAGTCTAGCTTTGAACACGACATACTTATTTGTAACAATTTCCACAATTACAAAGATTTCGAAATCTATTACCATATATGTCTAGATTTGAAGGAAATATAATTATTCATATCAATTTTGGCAAATTACTAACATTTCGAAATATATGTCTAGATCTAAAAAAAAATATGGTAATTTGTATCAATTTTTACGATAACAAAGATTTCGAAATTTATTAGAATTCATATGTAGACCTGAAGAAAACACAATTATTTGTATGCAAGTGTTACTATATATGTCTTGTTACAAAGCTGAAATTGCTATTAATATCATTATCAATATTCCTAGCTAATCTAGAACTCTAGATGGAAACGCAAGATGTTGCCATCCTAAGGCTCCAATAGGAAAAGTAGTCAAGTGAGGAAAAGAAATAGGGAAATTGATAAACTATATATGAGAAGTAATGAATAAAAATCATAAAATATCTTAAGACCAGTAACAACTTTAGGATAATATGTTATATATAAACTAAGAGGAGAGACTTATGTGAACCTGTTTAGCAATAAACATTTTCTATTACATATTATTTAGAGTAAAGAGAATATTGACTCAATGCTAATGCTTGAAGAGAAATTAAGTGTAAAAACGAAAGGAAATTAAGATCATAGTTAAATAAGGCCCTTATTTGAAATTCCATAATAAATGAGATGATAAATAGTTTTATAAC
>NC_090727.1:134773491-134825991 GCF_036898095.1 Palaemon carinicauda | reverse complement strand
AACAGTAGCATTAAACAAATAATTCCTCTATAAGCTATAAAAACCTTAACAAAACAAAAAGGAAAAGAAATTAGATAGAATATTGTGCCCGAGTGTACCCTCAAGCAAGAGAACTCTAATCCAATACAGTGGAATACCATTGTAAAGAGGTTAAGGCACTACCCAGGACTAGAGAATAATGGTTCGATATACTGGAGGTCATATAGCATAATCATTTACCTGAATGAGAGAATAATATCTTTCTGAAAAGCGAAAAGGATTTCTGGTTTTATAACTGAAGTATCATACATCTTACTCCTTCGATTACCCCTTGCTTGAGGGAACACTCAGGCACACTATTTTATCTGTTTCCTAATTTCCTTTCCTCGCTGAGCTATTTTTTCCCTGTTGGAGCCCTCGGTCTTATAGCATCCTGCCTTTCCAGATGGGACTGTAAGTTAGTTAAATGGTAGTAATAATAATAATAATAATAATAATAATAATGATAATGATAATAATAATAAAAATAATAATGATAATAATAATAATAATAATAATAATAATAATAACTACAATAATAATGATAATAATAATAATAATAACAATAATAATAATAAGGCTCCAACAAGGAAAAATAGTCCAGCGAAGAAAGGAAATAAGGAAAAAAATAAACAGTACATGAAATTAATGCATAAAGTATATAAGAAATCTTAAGATCAGTAAAACATTAAAATATATATGCCATATACAATCAATGAACACACAGATTCCTATTAGCCTGTTTAACGTAAGAACCGTCCAGGTTTTGTGACGTGACGCGAATAAATGACTCATGAGTAGTGTGAGGCCCAGAAAACGTTTTGAAGTTGGCTTCGCATCAGGCGAGAGAAGCAAGAAATTAGGGGCTACGTCACAGAAGTCGAAAATCACGACCAAACAGGCGAGCTGGCAACCTGTTAGATCTTGGCTTGGCGCATGACGGCAGGGTTGCCAGGTTTTCTAAATGAGGAAAGACCAACTTCTAATCAACAGAAGGGTTAATTGTCCACCCCAATAGTAGAAAAGACAAAATATATAGTGTTAAAGGCCCGTCTTCTTTCATATTACTACACGCAAAAATTTTTTTTTAAAAGGCCAAATTTGTGAGTTTTTGGCCTGAAAAAAGGCCAAACTGGCAACCCTGCATGACGCAACTCAAGGACCAAGGAGCATCCGGTGGAGTTCTGAGGACATTTTAGCGAGAGGAAGTGCTTTCAAACTAACTGATAACGTTGTCACAGCCAAGCTTGGCCAAATACTTATACTGCTACAAAAAAAAAAACATACTTGAAGACACCCATATCTTGGGGTAGAGTTTTCTTGTTTGAGGGTACACTCGAACATGCTATTCTATCTTATTTATCTTCATCTTGTTTTATTTTAAGTTTTTGTAGTTTGTATAAGAAAGATTTATTAATGTTGTTACTGTTTCTTAAGATATTTTGTGTAAACTGTTGATTACCTCTCTTGCAGTTTCATTATTTCCTTTCCTCACTGGGCTATTTTCCCTTGTTGGAACCCTCGGGCTTATAGCATTCTGCTTCTCCAACGAGGCTTATAGTATAGTAAGTAAGTAAGTAAGTAAGTAAGTAATAATAATAATAATAATAATAATAATAATAATAATACCATTACAACAACAATAACTACAACAACAACAACAAATGCAGACGTTTCTAGTCCACTGCAGGACAAAGACCTCAGACATGCCTTTATTTACGTCTGGGGTTTGGCCAGTTTTCATCAACACGCTGGCCAGTGCGGATTGGTGATGGTTGGAGACGTTAGTCTGATCACTCACAGCAAATCAACCTAGTATGGGGGGGGGGGCATTGACTAGTACAGTTTTGCTGATCACAACGATACACTAACTCTTTCCCCACGTTGCGTTATCCCCTGTTCAAAATACCATTTACTCAGACTAACTAAAATAATATATGTTCCTTTTTGCATGAAAGAAAAATTTATTTTGCATAATAAATTGCAGGTCTGCTTCTCTCTCTCTCTCTCTCTCTCTCTCTCTCTCTCTCTCTCTTCTTTGCATGAAAGAGAAAAATTTATCTTGCGTATTAAATTGCAGGTCTCTCTCTCTCTCTCTCTCTCTCTCTCTCTCTCTCTCTGTACATATGCATTAGTCATCTTTTTCTTAATGCACTATTCATTACCCAGGCCCCTGTAAGATATAACCATCAATACCTAACATGATGTAAACGAAATTATGCAGGCACTTCAATTACGAAAGCCGCTTACGTCAAAGACGATTTTTGCACATTATGTATGATACAGTCCTTTCAATATAGAGTAAATTTTACCCTGTTTGCTCTCGATCTTCTTAGAAAATTACTTTAAAGTTACTTAATCAACTATGAAAAGAGGCCATGTTCTGGGTCCTGCCTATTCTTCCATTGTTTAAAGGTCGCTCGCGAATGGCAGATGCAAGGGATAGTCACATTGCCCTAGCTAGCAGGACAATGCCCTAGAGCAGTGATTCTCAAACTGGGTGCCGTGGCACCCTGGGGTGCCATAGACAGCGCTTAGGGGTGCCGCAAAATTGTCATGAGTTTTGTCTTGGCTAAATCGTCTTAATGAACATTTGAAAAAAAAAAGTTTTCAAAAGTCTTCATATAATTATCAGTATAGGTAGGAAGTTACATGCTCAGAAATTTCTCACAAATAGAGGTTGATATTTCCTTTGCTATACTTGTACAATACAACAACAACAACAATTACTACTACTACTACTACTACTACTACTACTACTATTATTATTGTTAATGATAATAGTTATAGTAATAATAAGTAATGATAATAATATAACAACAACAACAGCAATAAGAACAACAACAAAAATAGTAATAATCAAGTGTAACAGTCGACTCTGTTCATATTCGCATTTTCTTTGTTTATACTCGTTGCCCGTCCGATACGTGTTCGGTTCTCGTTGGCTTTGTATAACCCCGGTTTTTCACTCCCAAGTCATTGAGGCATAATACCTCAAGGCATAAGTTCTTTGCTGTTTTTGGGATTATATTACAGTTGTTTCGAACAGTATCGTGCTTCTAACATACCGTCCGATGAATAAGTTTGTCATTAAGAAGAGAAGACACGAAGTTAGTGGTGAGGGTGAAGAAAGGGACGAAAGTGGGTTTGTGAGCGAAAAGGATTTGGCCATTCCAACAGCAAGTAAATCAACTTAAAAAAAGGCAAGAAAAATTGCTCCTACTTGGATAATTATTTAAGTTTTGGATTCTTCTGGTGTGGTGATGAAGTTACTCCCATGCCTTTATGTGTTATTTATGGTGATAAATTAGCTAATGAAGCAATGGTACCCAGTAAATTAAAGAGGCATTTAACTCCGAAACATAATCATCTTGCTAACAAGTCTCGGTCCTACTTTGAAGGACTTTTAAGTGAGCAAAAACAACAGAATGCGATGCTTTCTAAGAAAGTCAAAGTTGCTGATAAAGCACAAGAGGCCAGTTACTTAGTTGCAGAGTTAGTTGTTTAAAGCATGAAACCTCATACAATAGCAGAGACTCTGATTATACCTGCATGTAATGCCATAGTAAAAGCAATGTTTGAAAGTGAAGCAGAAAAAGAAGTGAGGAAAATTCCCGTTTCTGATAGTACCATTGGCAGACGGATTCATATGTCAACAGACATAGAGGAAACTGTATGTACATCTGTGAAGGAAAGTGAAATGTTTGCACTTCAAGTAGATGAGTCCACAGACATTGGAGGTATGGCTAAATTACTGGTATTCGGTGGTACATTCATGATGTTAAAATATTGAACCAATTCTTTTGTTGTAAAGAACTTAAAGAAACTACAACAAGAAATGATATTTTCTCTACATTAAGTGAGTACTTAAAATCAGTTGGTTTGACCTGGCAACATGTATTGGGATTTGTACAGATGGGGCACCTGCCAGGATTGGCTCAATTAAAGGATTTGTGTCATTAGTGAAGAGAGAAAAGAGCAGTGTGATAACATCACATTGCTTTCTTCATCACGAAGCGCTAGTTGCAAAGACAATTAGCAATGATTTAAAATCTGTACTGGAAAAAGTTGTAAAAATGGTGAACTTTATAAAAAGTCGACCGCTGAAGTCTCGTCTGTTTACAAAGCTGTGCGAAGAGCTTGAGGCAAAACATTTGAACCTTCTTCTACATACGGAAGCACGATGGCTGTCCAGAGGGAAAGTATTGTCACGAGTATACGAACTGAAGGAAGAGATGCTTACTTTTTCACTCTTGAACAAGAGAAATTCTGTGATTTACTGGCAGATGACACTTGGTGTGCAAAGTTGTCTTACTTAGCTGACATCTTTGAACTTTTAAACAAGGTAAATGCCAGCAAGCAAGGAAAATCAGAAAATGTTTTATCTTCCACTGATAAAATTAAGGCACTGAAATAAAAACTGCAACTGTGGGGTGGCAAAGTAAAAGAAGGCAATTTGGACATGTTCTCACATGTTGCAGTAGCAGCAAACAGTGGTGAGATAATACCCATTATTTCTGAGCATCTTGCAGTACTGGAAAAACAACTTCAGCACCATTTCCCAGATATATGCACTGAAAACTATGACTGGATAAGAAACCTATTTGTTGCATCTATATCTACCCAATCTCAGCTACCCTCATGGAAAAAGAGCAGTTAGTGGAATTGCGTCATGATCGTGATCTAAAGTTACAGTATTGCACATGCAGCTGCCTCTTGATGAATTCTGGGTTCACATGAAGACTAAGTATCCTCATGTTACCAAAAAAGCTCTGGTAATGTTAATCCAGTTCTCTACTTCTTACCAATGTGAGTTGGGGTTTTCTGCTCTAGCAAAAATTAAAGCCAACAAAAGGGAAAGGTTGAAAACTCTTGAGGAAGAAATGAGAGTATGTTTGTCCACCATTCAACCCAATGTGAAACGGATCTGTCAATCCCATCAAGCACACACATCTCACTAAAATAGATTTGTTTTTCTTCTTTGCTTAAGGGTGATTACCATTATCTTTTTATTTAGTCTGCATTCATAACTCTTTACTTCAAATCTTCTAATCTGCATTGTACGGTGGTGCTGGATTTGGTTTGATTATGGATGAAAATAAAAATAATGATAATGTCTAGAGTTTTATATAGCGACGTTTCTCCTTAATGGATTCAAAGCCGCTGGTACAGTAATTATATTCATCAAATAAGTTAATTCATGAGATATGGTGGGGTGGTGAAGAATGGGTGCCACAGTAATGGTTAAATACGTTTAGGGTGCCATCAACTGAAAAAGATTGAGAACCACTGCCCTAGAGACTGACCATATATTATATGATCAGGACCCAAGCCTCCTCTCCACCCAAGCTAAGGCCAGAGAGTGTTAAGCCGCTCATGAATGGCAGAGGCAAGGGATAGTGACATTGCCCTAGCAGGTAGGACAATGCCCCAGAGACTGACCATGTATGATCAGCGCCCAAGCCCCAGCTACACCAAAGCTAGGACCAGGGAGGGCCAGGCAATGGGTGCCGATGACCCAACAGATAGACCTAAGATTTCCCCCCTTGCTATAATAAAAACAAGTTTGATAGATGTCAAAATCGCAGGAATGATAAGACTGGTATGATAAACAATCAAGTGATTTTCACTTGTTTATCATACCGTGGGTGTCTTTATCATTTTATTAAGTTAAAAAATGCAATAAATCATCAATGATAATTATATAAGTTATGCAATTATCTGTTTGACAAAAAAAAAATACATCAAATGATAAAATAACAACAACAACAAATACATCCACATCTAGTCCACTGCAGGACAAAGCTCTCAGAAATATCCTTATTCATGTCTTGGGTTTGGTCAGTCTTTTTCACCACACTAGCCAGTGAGAATTGGTGATGGTGGGAGACTTCTGTCTGATCGCTCGAAGCAAACCAAACTAATATGGTTGGCCCTGACTAGTACAGCTTGGTTGATCATGGTCATACACAAACCTTTTCACCACGTTAAGGTATCCTCACTCAGAAATGGGTGTCAGATAATACCAATAAAGCCTTGTAATGATAATATTTTTTTCAGTAATTGATAATTGAAAACATTTTAATGTAATAAGGGATTGAAGAGGCCTTTTTTTTGCGACCACCCAAAAATGTTTAAATTAATAGTTGATAATTGAAAACATTTTAATGCAACAAGGGATTAAAGAGGCTTTTTTTTCTTGCGACCACCTAAAAAATGTTTAAATCAATAATCGATAATTGAAAACATTTTAATGCAACAATGGATTAAAGAGGTTTTTTTTCTTGCGACCCCCAAACATTTTAAAACCAATAAATGATAAATGAAAACATTTTAATGCAACAAGGGATTGAAGAGGCCTTTTTTGTGACCCCCAAAACATTTTAAAATCAATAATTGATAAATGAAAACATTTTAATGTAACAAGGGATTGATGAGGCCTTTTTTCTTGCGACCACCCACAAATTTTTAAATCAGTAATTGATAAATGAAAACATTTTAATGCAACAAGGGATTGAAAAGGCCTTTTTTTGCGACCACTCAAAAATGTTTAAATCAGTAATTGATAATTGAAAACATTTTAATGCAACAAGGGATTAAAGAGGCTTTTCTTTTCTTGCGACCACCCAAATATTTTTAAATCAATAATTAATAAATGAAAACATTTTAATGCAACAAGGGATTGAAGAGGCCTTTTTTTGCAACCCCCCAAAACATTTTAAAATCAATAATTGATAAATGAAAACATTTTAATGCAACAAGGGATTGAAGAGGCCTTTTCTTGCGACCCCCAAAACATTTTAAAATCAATAATTGATAAATGAAAACATTCTAATGCAACAAGGGATTAAAGAGGCCTTTTTTTTGCGACCCCCCAAAAACATTTTAAAATCAATAATTGATAAATGAAAACATTTTAATGCAACAAGGGATTGAAGAGGCCTTTTTTTGCGACCACCCAAAAATGTTTAAATCAATAATTGATAATTGAAAACATTTTAATGCAACAAGGGATTAAAGAGGCTTTTTTTCTTGCGACCCCACAAATATTTTTAAATCAATAATTAATAAATGAAAACATTTTAATGCAACAAGGGAGTAAAGAGGCCTTTTTTCTTGCGACCACCCAAAAATGTTTAAGTGAAGGAATCGAAGCTTTTGTGTCTGTACAGAAGTTCCCCAACTTTCAAACATTCGACGTACAAACATTCGGATATACAAACACAAATATATATATATATATATATATATATATATATATATATATATATATATATATATATATATATATATATATATATATATATATATATGTGTGTGTGTGTGTGTGTGTGCGTATATATATATATATATATATATATATATATATATATATATATATATATATATATATATATATATATATATATATATATATATATATATATATATAGCCATCATTACTTTTTTAATCAGAGAATTCATATTGTTTCAGCAAACGTATTTGTTACATTACGACGTAGTATTTTAACCGTGGGCGAGACGGGTAAAGGCGGCCTTGGTAAAGGTCGACGTTAGCAACGAGAACCCGTATCGTACGGTCGTACCCGTTCGTTTTCCGAGGCCTGCAACCTTGACTTTTCCTCATCGAGTCATCGAGCGTACAGTTAGTATTAGTTCATTGTTGAGACATTTGACACCATGGAATGATAAGTTAATTGAACTTGTGTTATGGTATGAGGAGTTCTTTGACATGATGAAAAAGTTTCTTCGTGAATTTGTGTTCTTCCTCAGCAGGCCTATTTAAATCTTGTGTAGCAAACTGATAAACTTTGCTTTCGACATTCTGATATACTGAGAAAAAAAAATATCTCTTCATCATCTACCAGTTTTTTTTTATACATTGTCCAGAAGTCTCCCTCCCTCTTTGTTTTCTTTAATGACTGGTGTACCAATATTCTTCCCCTTTTTCATTTGTATCTCTCTTCCTTCTTCTCTTCTAGTAGAAGAGCAATTACCGTCAAATTTCTAATGTTGAGAGAATTAGCTTCCCATGATACTCACGTGACAGAATCTACAATGAAAACCGCACCGGGGTTAAACGGACACACACACACACACACACACACATATATATATATATATATATATATACGCATTTGTTACATTAAAGTTCAGATTATTGAATTTGGGAATAAAACATAAATAATGATGTGTTATTTATCAAGGTATTTTCTGCATGATATTCGCTATGAAAACTAAAATAAGAAATCTGGCATAAAGCTGGCATAATTACGTCAAAACTTTAGCATAATTTTCATCGGAGTTTGGCATATTTTTGCAATTTAGATCTGTTAACAATGTCTCTAATCCACTCTTCCTTCCTGGCTAAAAATCTGTTGTCATGTATGTTACTCTCGCGAACAAAAATATCTATATTATCAGTTATGAATAAAGAAAAGTATTCAATAGGCTGTGAATTACGGTTACCCCAAAAAGGCCCTACATTTCTTTAGGGTGAAAACAATATCACTCCCACAGTCTATACCTTCAGGCGGATAAACACGTTCAATGTAAAGAAACGGCACGTAGCCATATCGCCTTTGCTTTGTAAACGATCACTGATTGTTTAAAGAAGCCTGTGACGTCAATAGAAGGAGGAGCTAAAGTCATACGTATGACTGTATGAGGGAGAAAGGATGAAAAAAAAAAAATGCTTCCACAAGGCTCGCAAGTTGATGACAATTAATGCATCCATTATATGGACGGGTCGTCCTTCGTGGAATCGTGGGTTAAGACGTAGTATTTTAACACTGGGCCGGGCGAGACGGGGAGAGAAGACCTGAACGTGAACAGTCAGTCTCATGTACGACCACGTCATCAACAGAACTCTTACGTTGTTGTTGTTGGGGTATTAAAGCCAACACTTGTTGTTGGCACGGGCCTTTCCCTTGGTTGGCCCGTAGCGAACTCTTACAAAACGGACGAGTACTTATCTTGTCGAGACGTTGGTATCTGCCACGTCAACGTCCACTGGCTAAATTCCCCCCCCCCTACTCTACCCCCCCCCCCCTACTCCCCCCCCCCCCCCGTCAACTCCAAGGCTACGCTTCAAACACAGTTACACCCCTTAGTTCCTCTCCACTCAACAATTCACACCGATAGACGAAGGTTCGTTAAAGCAACGTCACTTGGAATTTGTTGCCTTAAACGTGTTCTAATCTTTAACATAGTGAAAAGAAGGGCGTGTTTTGCAACTAGGATTCGTGAATCTCCGCATTTTGTTATCTTGATATTGCAAAATAACAACTGGCTTTTGAAGATTTTCGCCGGATCAAGTTCCTAACAAGAGGATAGTAGGTTGACCCACAACACTGGAAATATACTGGTAAGGAAAACCAACTTTTCCCCCATACAGTAACGCCCGTTTATTATTATTATTATCATTATCATTAAATGATAAGCTACAACCCTAGTTGGAAAAGCAGGATGCTATAAGCCCAGGGGCCCCAACAGGGAAAATAGCCCAGTGAGGAAAGGAAACAGGGAAAAATAAAATATTTTAGAACAGTTAAAACATTGATATAAATATTTCCTATATAAACTTTAAAAACTTTAACAAAACAAGAAGAAGAAAAACTAGATAGAACAGTGTGCCCGAGTGTACCCTTCCAAGATTGTGGAAGATCATAGTACAGAGGCTATGGCACTACCCAAGACTAGAGAACAATGGTTTGATTTTGGAGTGTCCTTCTCCTAGAAGAGCTGCCTACCATAGCTTAAGTCTCTCTTCTACCCTTACCAAGAGGAAAGTAACCACTGAACAATTAAAGTGCAGTAGTTAACCCCTTGGGAGAAGAAGAATTGTTTGGTAATCTCAGTGTTGTCAGGTGTATGAGGACAGAGGAGAATCTGTGAAGAATAGGCCAGACTATTCGGTGTCTGTAGGCAAAGGGAAAGAACCATAACCAGAGAGAAAGATCCAATGTAGTACTGTCTGGCCAGTTAAAGGACCCCCCAACTCTCTAGCAGTAGTATCTCAACGGGTGGCTGGTGCCCTGGCCAACCTACTACCTTCGAAAGTGAGACTTTTTCACAATATATATATATATATATATATATATATATATATATATATATATATATATATATATATGTGTGTGTGTGTGTGTGGGGGGGGGGGGGCTATTGTACTGCGTTACAGGGCAATGTAACCTAGGGAAAAAACAACTATTTTTCATTTTTTTTATTTTCCTTCCGAAAGTAACACTCGTTCCCGTCGCAAATGAATAGTTTCAGAAATTATATATATATATATATATATATATATATATATATATATATATATATATATATATATATATATATATATATATATATACATCAACGATAAAGGTGGACCTCCAGTTGGGGAACCCCGGGAGTTTTGGGAGGGGAAAACATACGGGGGAACCCGTATATAATGGTAAAACAAGCCTTCTCTTCTCTATTCATTACCTTTTTGATTTGGATGCAAAATAAAGCGATGAAAAATACGGTAATATTGAGCTGCGTAATCTAACATTAGCAATGTTAGCGTAACCTGCTAACATTAGCAGTGTTTTTCATTTATTTCTATTGGTCGTTGGTAGTTGCTCTCCTTCATTCGTTTGTACATAGGTTTCGACCTTCTGAGCAACAACTCGACCCCTCTGCTATGACCTGAGCCCATACAACTATACCATTCCTTTTATGTAATACCCTTGTATACATATTACGCTTGACCCCAGTATTACTCTTTTTATTATCTGATACCCTATATAATCACCTCATTTTATATTCCCATAACTATTATTTATCATACCCTCCATTTTATCTTTCTATATTACTTTTATACAATTTGTTATTACCTTGTCACGCCCCGATTTCACATAAATACTTGCTCTGGACAAGTTTCCCATTCTGGTTCATTCATGTTTACTCCCTAGACTCCATTGGTTTTTCGTTAACCAATCACGAACCCATAGGGATGGAAAGTTTGCACAGGGGCCTGGGATTGGGGGTTAATATCACCAATCCACAGTGTCCAGCGTAGTGGTGAACCTTTACCAAAATATGACTAGAAAAGGTTGCATTTAATAAAACGTTGGAATCTTTAGACAAATCCTCATAGTTTATGGTGTCCAAGAGGCCAGCAAGTCAGGAGGAGGAGGGAGCACTAGGAGTCCTCTCATATTTATGTGAATGTAAGTTCACTAAGTAATTTCATTTAGAAGGTGGTAATGACCACATACCCGGCAGCTGTCAAAGTGCAATACGTAACGTGTCCTTCTTAGCTCATTGATATCACCATTAAGTTCACATTGCATTTGCTCCTAGTAATAGTAAAGTTGTGTGTGGTGTAGCTATAAAGGGTTGAAGATTGGAATATTAATATTATCCTCTTTAATGTATTATGCTCCTGATTGACGCATGAACGTGATGTGTAAAGTCATTTATATTCTCTGTATTATCACATAAACGAAAAATATTTTGTTATATGAAAAGGAAAACTATTCCTAAATTTACTAGAACATATAGGACTACATTCATAGTGAGATAGTCTTGGAAGTTCTCTTGGCAAGATTATTAGAAACTCTAAAGAGGGCCACGAAAGTAGTGGGTAATCTAGGACAGAATTTTAGGTTATGATATGGTTTCATTATTATATGGTTAAATATCTAAAACTGGAATTATGGCAGATGTTATCAGAAAGGAAAATAGTTTTAAGATAGTTAATATACCATCTTGCAAAACTGAATCTCCATCCTTACAGTTACGTTACTTGATGTCCAATCCTCTCGACTTGATTTCCAGACAAAATATCACAATCCTTTCAGAAATTATTTCTGAATAATCCTCCTATTTCTTGTCCAATTTTGATGAAGCTGAAATTTTTTCAACGCCAGGATGCTAATTTCCTCCAGGAGAACAAACCTGAAAGATGTAATATTCTAGACTTAAGGAGATGAAACCTTTTTTAATTATCCGTGTTAGAGTTGAGATGTTAACTAAAGCTGTAATTTTGATTAAACTTGTGTAATGAATGATCAGAATGTAAGGCAAATATTCCCAAAATTGAATAATAAATATGATTACTTTCATTTTAAGGGTGAGTGAATGTGACTTATCAAAGCATATTGAAGCTTGTGGCTTGACTTCAAGATGGAATGATAATTTGGAAGGTCTTGGGATCAACACAATTGGAGATTTACAGAGAAGTCTTCATACCCCTAGGAGTAAAGAAGAACTGCAGTCTCAGACAAAGGATTATGAAAAAGAGGCTATAAGCAAATTGCATTTTTCTTATGAGTATGAATATATGATTACATTAGTAATATTTCACAGCTTGCATTCACCATAATTTGAATGTTCCATCTAAAAGGATGAAGGTATTTAGTTAGCTTTAATATATATTCGTCTGTGAATACAAGTTTTCGTATAGAGAGTAACTGGTCGTTATGTATAACGAGCAGTTAGCAACAAGGAAAAGGAAGGGCATGAGTCGTGACCCCTCTCCTATCAGTCACTTCACTTATGTATTTGCTGTACTGATTCCACATAAAGTGAACTTTTTCATTTTCTTTTTCAGAAAGTGAATGCTTGTCGATTGTTAAGCAAGACACTTGATCGTGGAAGGATGAACTTTACATCTGTTTTTTTTTTTCTGTTTTTTTTTTAACCAGCTGTTCAACATTGCTCTTTGCTCTTACTAGGTCATGATGGCTCACAACCATCACCATGTGTCTAGTGGTTTTCGTGACTTTCTTTGCAGTGCCAGGCATATTCTCTAATGGGGGAGGAAAAGAGCTTTGCTTCTTCCTTCTGCTCATTGTACGCATCTTTTGGTCAACCCTAAGCCGCATACTTCTCAGGCTCATTCCTGAGTGAGTGTGCAGCAAAAGACCTATATAGGCAGACTTTCAGGTTCAAGTGGCACAATTGGTTCCTCCTCATTGGAAGTTGGAGCGTTTTTCTTCATTTGTGCAATTGCTGAGGACGAGTGTGCCCTATGGAAGGGTTGCCATCAAAATGTCTTCCAGGTATGGTCTCCAGTGCCATTGTCTACCGGTGATGCCATTGGTGAAGAGCTTGTCAGTGTGTTCCCAGAATCGAGATTCCCCCGGGATGTCTGCAGTGATCCACCCTCCATGGGTACCGTTGTGGGAAAGGACGTGTTCTCCCATTGCCAAGGAAGGGTTCCTGTGCATGTCTCTCACCTGTCACCCTTGTCCCCTTCCCTTGTGCCCGGGGTCTCTGGGACTTCACCTCCTCTGTAAACTGAGTAACCCATGTGGTTTCTTCCTTTTTGGGAAAACAACAATGTTTGTGTATTTCAGACTTCGACTCTACTGCTTAAAGATCTTGAGAGAGGGTTGGGAAGATGAAGAAACGGGCTTTCCCCCCTCCTCCTCCTCCTCGTCTTCTTATTCTAAGAGGAAGAAGTAGAGGAAAATGTTAAGGAAGTCTTGACAGCCATAGTCGTGTGAACAGTTTCTTTCTACACCACCTCTCTTTAAAGGGTTGGGCGACACCAGCTCATTCGCCAGAGATCCCTCAAGTACTGTTAGATGAATAGATGGTTAGTCTCCAGGAATAACAACACCCCCCCCCCACCCCTTCTCGTGGTGGCAGAACGAGAGGCTTAGGTTCATTGTCCATGTTGAAAAACGACTAACCTCATTCTTTTCCTCCTGATATGCAATTGAGCTTAGATGTGTCAGGTAAGCACACCTGAAGGGCAGGGTCATCTCAGAAATGTTATCAGATAAAGAAACATCTACTCTGCAATTGTCTGTTACTAGTAGCCTTTATAGTGCTGCAAGCCTTCCATGAACCTTAGGAAGTATTCATTAAGTTGTTGTGTCAACACCACCATAGTGGCTTTCATTCACTTCTATGAGCTGATGAAGCATATGCAATTTTGGGGTAGGATTTCATGGCATTGGATATGTCATCTGGTCACATTCCGAGCAAAAGGAATAAACTAGGAGACAATTAATTCCAAAGGAAGGCTGTGTGGTCAGAGTTCTCCCAACATCCAGGCTTAATGAAGATGCTTCTGTAGGGATCAACCTGTTTGCCATACAGCTGAACAGGAAGTGCAACAGGATTTTTCCCATCCCCTACTCTAACCTCTATTTCTTTGTTTGAAGTTGCCTTCCAATTCCCATGGAATCACTTTGATGTTTATGCCCTTGTTCCATTCAACTGTAGTCTGTTGGTTAATCTGCTTTGTTGAATTATGCAGGGACTTGTTTGATATAGACGGCTCCCAGATGTCCTCATGCTGAAGGGTTTTGAGTTGGATCAACCCTACACCAGATCGCAGAATTCCGTTTTTTCTGGCTAGGAGAAGCTAAACTCAGTAGCAGCCATCAAGGGTACTGCCCAGACTTGAGCATAGTGTTTTAACAGAAGTGGAGAAACCTCTATTTTCCATAAAGGCAGCTTATGCCTTGGAGTTACTTCTAACAGTCTTGGAGTCTTTGATGTCTTCTCCGAGGCTATAAAAGAGCCTCATTCAAGGTTCTGACTCGCAAGACTGTCAAGGTTGCCTTATATTGGAATAGAGATTAGGCAAATGGTATGGTGTGTCTGCCTTAATCTCCCAAGTTAAGAGGTGTAGAAGCTCCTTAATCTCCCAATCTTTGCAGTGTAGAAGCTTCTAAGTCAAGTGCTAAAACACATGGCCAAACTTTAATCCCTCCTGGGCACGATACCAGGTTTGAGTCCTTCTCCATCCCATATATAATGGATGGAAGAGGTATTTTGGTCCAAAGAGGACTCTGCAGGGCTATCTAAAGAACATGCGATACCACCGACCTGAGTGTCTGTGACTCTTCCTTAACACGAGCAGAACCAAGAAAGAGTTGTTTAGAACAGGATCTCTTTCGGACTTCAGGAGTCAGTCTGTAATGCATACGGCTCTACTGCTGAGAATATGCAGGCACTAGCTAGGACTGGAACTTGCAGATGGGGCATAGGCTACATCCTTATCTTCAAGAGGAGTCTTGCAGTTTACCTGTGGTAGAAGGTCGTGATGTATATGTACCAACGCATCTACATGGCCCTTATTTATAAGAGTAACCACAAGCCTCATGATGCTCCTGGGCTTGGTTTTGTCGTGGCTGCCTAATTAGTCGTGTAGGTAGCCAGATCCTGTGCAGGACAGTAAGCATTTTGTCTATCCCAATGCATAAATATAAGTCTGGTGAAGTGGAATGAAGTCAGAATGACTGGCCTTTCTCCTCCATTTTTCTTGCCATAATCTTTTGGCGATGGAGCAGTTGGAGTGTTATTGTCTTAATCTGACTTGATGCTGGTGAACAACACTCCTGAGCTCCTTTTTTGGTGAACTACACTACCAAGTTCCCTTTTTTAGAACCTAGAAAAGTCCTTCTTATACTCCTCATCCGAGTTGAGGGAGGGTGAAATATACTCCAACCCTTTGATCATTATATGCCAGTTACATTATTTTGGACAACTCCTTTGACAATATACCAATCTTCTTGAACAAGGCAGGCCTTATTACCATCATAATCAATGACAGAAAAATATGGGTTGCTGGACTTGGCTCCTTTTCTCCTGTACAAGACAAGGTAAGTTGACATTTCTGGAGAAAGAAAAACTTCCTGTTTGGTGATAAGGTGAATCTTAGCTAACTCACCAAGCACTGAGTGTCCCTACCAAAAGAATATTGTTTGATTGCCAGGAACATATCAAAAAATTATAAATCACAAATTTTTAAAGCAATTTATATTTTTCTTAGGTATACAAATTTGTGAACTTTAGATTATAAAGTGAAGAGACTTTGACAGGTAAGGGGGCTTTGGTTCCTTACCAAACAGACGTATAGTTTTCACTGGAAAAATTCCCCTCTACATTTTTTTTTTTTTTTTTTTTTTACATCATCATCATAATCATCATCTACACCTTTTGACGCAAAGGGCTTCAGTGAGATATCGCCTGTCATCCGCAATTTGAGCTTTTAAATCAATACTTCTCCACTCATCATTTCCTACTTCATAGTCCTCAGTCATGTAGGCCTGGGTCTTCCAAGTCTGGTAGGCCCTTGAGGAGCCCATTGGAAAGGTTGGTGAACTAATCTCTTGGGGAATGCGAAGAGCATGCCCAAATCATCTGCATCTACCAATCACCATGATCTCATCCACATGCATGATTTTTGTAGGTAGGAAAAATACAAATCACTTTAAAACCTTCGATTTTTATCACCACACTCATACTGTATTTTTTTTTTTTTTATAGATAATCAAATTTAAAAGAGAGGGTTAAGCATTGCGTGTTAGTTTCCAAAAAATATTTTCTAGAGGTGTCAATGGGCTTGCTCTATTTAACTGAAATGGATTAAATTTAAATATATTTAAGGGGTTTGTTATTGATCTATGGGGAAGTTGCTGAGAAGTTTGTCAAACAACCATAGAGGTCTGAATGTCCATAATTGATGTAGCAGGATAAATTCCCTTAGTGAGAGTAAGGTAATTTGTCTTCGTAGGAAGTAAACTTTCTTGTAACCTCCTTGAGTAATAAGTAGTGAATTAAAAGTAGGTACAGTATTCATAAACAGTCTGAAGGACCTAACAAATTTCTTTTTCCTTGACGGGTATAGGGATTAATTATTGGAAGTCTTGATGAAACATCTTCTACATTATCGTGATATAGGTCATGAAAAATAGTAAAATATTCTGAAATACTTATTACATCATCAATTTACAACGAGTGCAATGTTACGAGTCATTAGTTGAAGGTACAAATACTTTCATGAGATCTTGTAACGAGAGAACTGTTGTAGAGAACCTATATAATGTTAAAAAGTTAGGTGCACATGGTAACGGTATTTTACATATAGTATTGTATACTAAAAATTAGTATACAATTACCATAAATCCTTGCGATTAAACTTGTCATTTACTGATGTTTTTAGATAACCTATATGTACTGTATTAGATATGCTTCAAAATGTATGCATATGATTTTGTTATACATGAATAGCTGCGTCTCATATATAGGTGATCTTACTGATGTGGAAAGAAACCAGTTGACAAAAAAAAAAAAAAAAAAAAGAAATAGGGAGAAAGGGGGTGTTAGATTATGAGGTGGACTAGGGAACTTTCAAAGCCACTCTTAGTGGCATGTTGTTCAAATGTAGGGTGCTTACTTTATTTAAGTTCACCACTTACTTTATTTAAGTTCACCACCATCTTTAGTGCCTTTTTATGTTTATAAGAAAGTACTCAGTTCAAATGCCTGGTTCTGCAATCCTCCAATATCTGCTTGTCTTTTTCCCAAATTCAGGACAACATTGCTGAACTATTTGACTGTATGCACTGGTACTCCTGGATTCTTCTTTTAAGCTATGTGTGTTGGGGAAGAGCAAAGACGGGGCATCTATTAACTGATAGGGTTTTGTTAACCATTTTCAAGAATATTAATTCAAGTTATTTTGCAAGAGGTACTGTTGCCTAAATAGGATATGACAGATTTTTTGTTATTGCAGGTAAATTGACTGAAAATCCAGGCGATGTTGGACAAGATCGACCAATCCCAGAAAAGATGGAATTTGATCGTGTTGCAAAAGGTGATTCCGGAACACTGGATTTATTAGATGAGAAAAATGGTGAGAAAGAACTCTTAGGAATGCCTAGTTTATCCTCATATTTTCTGTCTAAAATTTCTTGAAACACAGTTGGCTATTTGACTATACACTGGTACTCCTCGATTCTTCTTTTGAGCTATGTGTGTTGGGGAAGAGCAAAGACTGGTCATCTATTAACTGATAGGGTTTTGTTAACCCTTTTCAAGAATATTAATACAAATTATTTTGCAAGAGGTACTGTTGCCTAAATAGGATATGACAGATTTTTTGTTATTGCAGGTAAATTGACTGAAAATCCAGGTGATGTTGGAAAAGATCGACCAATCCCAGAAAAGATGGAGTTTGATCGTGTTGCAGAAGGTGATTCCGGAACACTGGATGTATTAGATGATAAACATGGTGAGAAAGAACTCCTAGGAATGCTTAGTTTATCCTCATATTTTCCGTCTAAAATTTCTTGAGACAGTTAGCTATTTGACTATGCACTGGTACTCCTGGATTCTTCTTTTGAGCTATGTGTGTTGGGGAAGAGCAAAGACGGGTCATCTATTAACTGATAGGGTTTTGTTAACCCTTTTCAAGAATATTAATTCAAGTTATTTTGCAAGAGGTACTGTTGCCTAAATAGGATAAGACAGATTTTTTGTTATTGCAGGTAAATTGACTGAAAATCCAGGTGATGTTGGAAAAGATCGACCAATCCCAGAAAAGATGGAGTTTGATCGTGTTGCAGAAGGTGATTCCGGAACACTGGATTTATTAGATGAGAAAAAGGGTGAGAAAGAACTCTTAGGAATGCCTAGTTTATCCTCATAATTTCTGTCTAAAATTTCTTGAAACACAGTTGGCTATTTGACTATACACTGGTACTCCTGGATTCTTCTTTTGAGCTATGTGTGTTGGGGAAGAGCAAAGACTGGTCATCTATTAACTGATAGGGTTTTGTTAACCCTTTTCAAGAATATTAATTCAAGTTATTTTGCAAGAGGTACTGTTGCCTAAATAGGATAAGACAGATTTTTTGTTATTGCAGGTAAATTGACTGAAAATCCAGGTGATGTTGGACAAGATCTACCACTCCCAGAAAAGACGGAGTTTGATCGTGTTGCAAAAGGTGATTCCGGAACAATGGGTGTAATAGATAAGAAACATGGTGAGAAAGAACTCCTAGGAATGCTTAGTTTATCCTCATATTTTCCGTCTAAAATTTCTTGAGACAGTTGGCTAATTGACTATACACTGGTACTCCTGGATTCTTCTTTTGAGCTATGTGTGTTGGGGAAGAGCAAAGACTGGTCATCTATTAACTGATAGGGTTTTGTTAACCCTTTTCAAGAATATTAATTCAAGTTATTTTGCAAGAGGTACTGTTGCCTAAATAGGATAAGACAGATTTTTTGTTATTGCAGGTAAATTGACTGAAAATCCAGGTGATGTTGGACAAGATCGACCAATCCCAGAAAAGATGGAGTTTGATTGTGTTGCAGAAGGTGATTCCGGAACACTGGATTTATTAGATGAGAAAAATGGTGAGAAAGAACTCTTAGGAATGCCTAGTTTATCCTCATATTTTCTGTCTAAAATTTCTTGAAACACAGTTGGCTATTTGACTATACACTGGTACTCCTGGATTCTTCTTTTGAGCTATGTGTGTTGGGGAAGAGCAAAGACTGGTCATCTATTAACTGATAGGGTTTTGTTAACCATTTTGAAGAATATTAATTCAAATTATTTTGCAAGAGGTACTGTGGCCTAAATAGGATATGACAGATTTTTTGTTATTGCAGGTAAATTGACTGAAAATCCAAGTAATGTTGAACAAGATCTACTACTCGCAGAAAAGACGGAATTTGATCGTGTTGCAGAAGGTGATTCTGGAACACTGGATTTATTAGATGAGAAAAATGGTGAGAAAGAACTCTTAGGAATGCCTAGTTTATTCTCATATTTTCTGTCTAAAATTTCTTGGAACTCAGTTGGCTATTTGACTATACACTGGTACTCCTGGATTCTTCTTTTGAGCTATGTGTGTTGGGGAAGAGCAAAGACTGGTCATCTATTAACTGATAGGGTTTTGTTAACCCTTTTCAAGAATATTAATTCAAGTTATTTTGCAAGAGGTACTGTTGCCTAAATAGGATATGACAGATTTTTTGTTATTGCAGGTAAATTGACTGAAAATCCAAGTAATGTTGAACAAGATCTACTACTCGCAGAAAAGACGGAATTTGATCGTGTTGCAGAAGGTGATTCCGGAACACTGGATTTATTAGATGAGAAAAATGGTGAGAAAGAACTCATAGGAATGCCTAGTTTATTCTCATATTTTCTGTCTAAAATTTCTTGGAACTCAGTTGGCTATTTGACTATACACTGGTACTCCTGGATTCTTCTTTTGAGCTATGTGTGTTGGGGAAGAGCAAAGACTGGTCATCTATTAACTGATAGGGTTTTGTTAACCATTTTGAAGAATATTAATTCAAATTATTTTGCAAGAGGTACTGTGGCCTAAATAGGATATGACAGATTTTTTGTTATTGCAGGTAAATTGACTGAAAATCCAGGTAATGTTGGACAAGATCTACCACTCCCAGAAAAGACGGAGTTTGATCGTGTTGCAGAAGGTGATTCCGGAACAATGGATGTAATAGATAAGAAACATGGTGAGAAAGAACTCTGTGGAATGCTTAGTTTATCCTCATATTTTTTCTTTAGACAGTTAATAAGAAGGCTTCTCTTAAAACCTGTGATTTTTATCACTACACTTCTACTGTATTTTTTTTTCCATACCTAATATATTTTAAAAGACAGGTTTAGGCATTAAGTCTTAGATTCCAACGAAAATTATCTAGAGGTGTCATTCTGCTTGCTCTATTTAACTAAAATGGATTAATTTTCAATATATTTATAGGGTTTGTTATTGATATAATGGGAATTTGCTGAGAATTTTGTCAAACAACCATAGAGGTCTGAATGTCCATAATTGATATAGCAGGATAAATTCCCTTAGTGAGAGTAACGTAATTTGTCTCCTTAGGAAGTAAATTTGCCTGTAACCTCCTTGAGTAATCTTCCCTTTTACCCAAGTTGTCCATAATAAGTAGTGAATTAAAAGTAGGTACAGTATTTATAAACTGTCAGAAGGACCTAACAAATTTATTTTCGTTGACAGAGTACAGGGATCAATTGCTAGAAGTCTTAATGAAAGATCTTGCACATTGTAGGAGTCACATTAGTTGAAGGTACAAATCATTTCATTAGATCTTGTAATGAGAGAACTTTTATAGAGAGCCTATATAATGTTAAAAAGCTAGGTGCATATGGTAACTGCATTTTACATATAGTCGTGTACTGTATACTAAAAATATATTTATAATTTTAAAAAGTAATTATTATTAATCCTTGAGATTAAACTTGTCAGTTATAAATGTGTATAGATAACCTATATGTACTGTATTAGAAATGCTTCAAATTGTATCGATAAGATTTTGTTCTACTGAAATAGCTGCGTCACATATATGTGATCTTGCTGATGTGGGGAAAAAAAAAAACAGTTGTCAATAAGGATGGGGAGAAAAGATGTTAGGTTATGAGGTGGACAATTGAACTTTCAAAGCCACTCTTAGTGGCATGTTGTTCAAATTTAGGGTGCTTACTTTATTCAAGTTCACCACCATCTTTACACCCTCTATATGTTTATTAGAAAGTACTCTGCTCAAATGCCTGGTTCTGCCATCCTCCAATATCTACTTGTCTTTTTCTCAAATTCTGGACAACACTGCTGAACTAGTTGACTGCATGCACTGGTACTCCTGGATTCTTCTTTTGAGCTATGCGTGTTTGGGGAAGAGCAAAGACGGGGCATCTATTAACTGATAGGGTTTTGTTAACCATTTTGAAAAATATTAATGCAAAATATATTGCAAGAGTTACTGTTGCGCAAATAGGATATGACATATTTTTTTTTATTGCAGGTGAATTGTATGAAAATCCAGGTGATGTTGGACAAGCTTGGCCAGTCCCAGAAAAGATGGAGTTTGGTCGTGTTGCAGAAGGTGATTCAGGAACAATGGATGTATTGAATCAGAAACATGGTGAGAAAGAGCTCTTAGAAATACTTGGTTTATCCTCATATTTTCCGGGTAAAATTTCTTTAGAGACAGTTAATAAGAAGGCTTCTCAGAAACTGGACTCCACAAATGATATACCTTGGTATGTACTATACAAACTTTTAATGTTAGACTACAGAGGGAGAGACACCATTATTTCACCAAATATAAAAACACAATTAGGTAATGTCTCGAGAGACCAACATATACAGTCAGAAGATGACTTGGAGAGCTTGTTTACCGAGGTGACAGAAGAGTTTTCAATGAATGTTTCTTATGCACCACATCCAACAGATGTACTTTCTATAATCCTCAGGTGTTCATCAGACTTTGTAAAACAAATAATCTGTGAAAAGCTGTTCTTGTGCAAGTTAGCCATTCCATTAATCCTACCTTCGTTTCTGAAACAGCTACCAAAGATATTTTTGTGGCCTTTGAGAACTATTGCTACAGAAAAGTATTCTGGCAATGAAGGATGCCATTTGGTGTCAATGCTGAAACAGTCCACTCCAGTTATATCATGGTTGAGACTAGGAGAAATATCTATTTCAAAATCTAGACTTTTAAATGAAATCTTGAATGACCAAAGTCATCCGACGTTTTTCCACCGAGACTGTGAGAATGGAATGAACAAACGATCAGTTTCAGCAGGGTCTTTAGAAATAGCTTGGCAGCTTTTTAAGCTTCAAAATGATGGATCAGCAAAGGTAAATAGTAACAAAATCATTTTGAATCTACGTGGAAATGGAAAAGATTGTGAAGGAACTACTCGCTTCCTTTTCGAAGTGTCAAATGTGGTTATTGTAATGGTAGATATCCAACACCTGCAAAATAGTTACCTTTCGCAGTTTTTAGAGCCAATGTCTAAGTATGGTTCCGTTCTTATAATTTTGTTTACAAAACCACCCAGTTTACATATTGGGTCTGAAGAAAAAGTAAAAATTCGAGGCTTTATAGATTTGCTACACAAGTGGAATTTTACTAAGGAAAGAATAATATTTGACTTTGAAGGAGCAAGGGCAAAAAATATCAAAGCTCTCAAAGAAGAAATTGAACTGAAGTTACAACTATGTTTGAAAGGAGCGTCTCTTAAAGGTGTTGGAGAGGTTTTCAAGGAAACGACTAAATCTTTAAATATCACTGTGGATGAAGAAGACTCTAAGTGCATTAATGTCAGAACTAAGGCCGAATGTCTCCGACGTTTCATTAATGAGCAGGAAGCAGATACCCTGAAAACCAAAAATCTACCTATGCAATGTAATCCATGGAAAAAATGGGCAAATTTGAATAAAGAAGAGCACAGGCAGAAGAGGAAAGGTGAGAGCACTGTTGATGTGTATGCAAACAAAATTTATCTAGAAAAGCAATGTGAAAGAGAGAAACAGTTGAAGTACTTAAAAAATCCAACAAAAGTGTTTAAAGTGTTTATGAATGATTTAGATAGTCTCTCAAAAGAACAGCGGATTTATTATCTTAAATGGTTGAAAATCTACTTAGATGATCTATCGAGAGAGAGACTACCCGATCAACAAAGGAAATTCAACCAGTTGTGGAGGATTGTTAGTCAGATGGAAGATGGAATTGCAAGGAATAGAACTCAAACCCTAAATTTTTCCTTAAAACAGCAGTTGCATTTGAAGTATTCTGAAGAAGAACTAGCAAATGCTTCCTTTGGCCTGGAACATTTTTTGAGAGAAGTTGCTCAAGCTTATGAATCTGTTTCATCTCTCCGTTGTGACTCTAACAATATTAAACAAAAAATTAATTGCTTTCCCAGAATAATGGCTGAGCTCATGCTTAAAGGCTTTCCTTTGGAATTGATGGATGGAGATGCAGCTCATGTTCCCATTGTTTGGGTTGATGCTGTGTTACAGCAGCTGAAAGAGATAATTGGTAATAAGAAGATGTTTGTCCTTTCGGTCCTAGGGGTTCAGAGTTCAGGAAAGTCCACTTTGCTAAATGCAATGTTTGGGTTGCAGTTTTCTGTCGCTGCTGGAAGATGCACACGTGGAGTGTATGCACAACTGTTACACCTGCCTGAGGAGTTTTCCTCTGACGATTATGAGTACCTTCTTGTGGTTGATACAGAGGGATTAAGGGCGTGTGAGTTAGGCGAGGAAAAAGTCCAACATGATAATGAAATAGCAACCTTTGTAATTGGAATAGGAGATATGACACTAGTCAATATTAAA
Source organism: Palaemon carinicauda (assembly GCF_036898095.1). Classification (NCBI taxonomy): domain Eukaryota; kingdom Metazoa; phylum Arthropoda; class Malacostraca; order Decapoda; family Palaemonidae; genus Palaemon; species Palaemon carinicauda. Next base: position 134,802,058 of record NC_090727.1, on the reverse strand, counting down.
GGTGAGAATGTTACTGAGATTGAGGATGTACTTCAAATTGTCATCCATGCACTCCTGAAGATGAAATTAGTAAATAAAAGACTAGCTTTACAGCCATCATGTTTCTTCATCCACCAGAATGTACCAGGCTCGGATGCCGCTCAGAATCTAAAGTTTGGGCAATTGAAGTTTATGGAGACCTTGAATCGTGTAACAGAAGCAGCAGGAAAACAGGAAGATGCTCCAGGAATCACTCGATTCAGACAGCTTATAAATTTTGATTATACCAAAAATGTTTTCTATTTTCCCGATTTATGGAAAGGAGATCCTCCTGTAGCACCAGTAAACCCTGGTTATAGTGAAGGGGTGAGCAGAGTTAGAGAAATGTTGTTGAAAGATATAATACCAAGAAGAGCTGTCAAGGTTTCTATTCAGGAATTTTCAGTTAAGTTGAAGGATCTTTGGAATGGAATACTGGATCAGGATTTTGTATTTAATTTCAGGAATGGTCTTGAAATTGAAGCATACAGTACACTTGAAAGTGTATTGTCGGAATTACAGTGGAGTTTGAAAAATGCAGCAATGAAGTGGTTAAACACAAAAAAAATTTTTGTTGCCAACTGTGATTATGTAACGGATTCCATGGAAGGTACACATGCCAGTGAACTCCGTAGTCATCTTGGAGAGGAGTTAGCTAAAGTAAAATCCAAATTGGAGAAACATTTTGAAAGTGGATATGCTGTAGTGCTTGAACAGTGGAGGACTAGTTCTTTCATCAAGCTTCAAGAATGTTATGATGACATTATAAATAGAACTATTAAGTCCTTGAAAGATGAACTGAGGAGAAAAACAGTCCAAGTCGACTGCATGAGAGATGTTAAGAAATATAAATTCCTTATTATAAATGAAGCCAAAATGTGGGCCAATGAAATTAAAAAGGATCAAGTAAACAGTTTTTTAGAAGAAGATGAGATGAAATATTACTTCAAAAAGAAATGGACTGAGTGGATGAAGAAAATTGATTGTATTCGTGAAGACGGTGATGATGACATTGAAATTAAAACAACAAAAGTTTTACATGCAAGTTTCCCTGAAGACCTTGTTTTTGTGAGAGGAGCATTAAAAGATAAACGGTTCATGTCTGTGAAATTGATACAGCAGAAGCTCTCTGAAATTGTTGATGAAAATGTTATAGACACATGGGTAAGTAGATTTATACCTCCCGGACAGAAGGCGCTCTCTAAAAGTAGATGGGTGCCAAATAAGGTAACTGGATATATTGCAAAGAGGACTAGAGATACCCCAAAGAATAAAGTTAAAACGATGCTTGTCGACAAAATATCATCTATAACGTCTTTAGTGTCAAATGTTGTTGGACCCATTGGACGGAGAGACATTGAATTTATATTAGAAAAAACTGATGAAATAATAAATGAAATAAAGATCTCTGGAATAGGCCTACGAGATGTAGTGGCATTCAAAATTTGTATAGCATTGTGCTTTTATCAGTATTTCTGTAGAGAATATGATCATATACATAAGCTGAGAAGAGTCAAGGTAGATGAAGTTAAAGAGGAAAATCGTCGGGATGAAATGGTTAAGTTTCTTCTTAATTGGCATTTTCCACAAGCAACTGACTTTATTGAGAAATGTTTAAGACAGATGACAGTGAAGCCAGGTGTTCCTGGTGTCACAATGAATGATATAGTTATTGACAGGAAAGATGTAGACGGATTAGCTGTGGTGCATGAAGCAGAAAAAAGGATGCTAGAACTTCTTAGAGAAGTTGAACTTCGTATCACCACAGCAGAAGTTCAAAGCTTTAAAGAGGAATATGTAGAAGAAATCATAAGGATTGTAAAACAGTATGCAATGATAGATAAGGGGATTAAGTTTAACAAACCATTTGTTGTTGAGTTAGCTGTCCATATGTGTAACATTGCACTGCCAGTGTTTGAAAAAAACCACAAGAAATACAAAGATAACCTTAATCCAGTATTTTACTTAGAAGAGTACTATGACACGTTTTACGAAGTATTCCATAGTTCTGTTAGTAAGGTTTCTGATGAAAAGGCACTTGCGAAAATATTGTCAGAGCGTATGTCTCAAGCAATCCAATCGTCAATAGGTAGAGATATTCATAGAGAACTGGCTGATGACGTGAGAAACAATGTGCCACAGGTCAAACTCAAGTCAGCTCTGCTGAAGGCAATTCTTAACAAGCTATTGGATGAAGATAATTTCCAAGAGTTCATTCTTTACTTGGGTAACTTTAATGATTGCCTTCGGAAATGGGTCAGCTATTTTATCAATGAGTACTTATTTCTGCAAGGCGCAAATGGAACCAGGTATAAACAGATTATTCACAAGGAAGTACAGATTTTACTATCAAAAATCTGTGAGAATGTAATGGAGGTTTGTTCAGAAATAGTGGAAGGGGACCATGATACACAAAAACCCTTGAATTTGTGGGCTGAGGAGTTCCATGCAAAGGTGTCAGACACAGTACCAATTCCACTTGAAGATATTCTGAATCTGGTAGAGGGCTATCAGATCTTTTCTCTGGAATCTTTTAAGGAAGTCTTGTGTGACTTTCTTAGGAAGTCGATTGAGAAATATGACAGCATTTATGGAAACCATTCCCATATACAAATACAAGATAGTGATGGGCCCACCATTTATGATATTATCCTCGAGGAATGTGCAGGTTGTACCGAAACTTGTCCATTCTGCCATTCACCTTGCACCTTAAACTCGGCAAACCACACAGCACAGGAAATAAAGCATATGGCAATGGAGCACTATCCACAGGCATGTGGAAAATACAGCTCTGTCAGAACTAGAAAGCTGGTAACAAGAAATTGCACCACATTGGTTGCTAGTAACGGGTCATTTCAATGCAAGGTAACAAACTATAAATCTCATCCTTATAAGAATTACCATGAAATATTCCCAGACTGGAAAATCCACGGGGATATATCTGTTGAAGCAACACCCTACTGGAAGTGGTTTTTAGTGAAATACGAGTCTCGTTTAGCCAAGAGATATCATGCTCAGCGGCCTGATATTCCTGAATCATGGCGGGAAATAACCAAAGAAATGGCACGAGAGTCTTTGAATAAATAAATACTAATTACAATTAATAAAATTTAGACATTTTCTTTTACTGTTTGAAAAGGCAGAGGATACATGTATATGATCAAGTATTATGACGTTACAGATAGTTTTAATAAGACCAATGAGTGTCTGCATGCAGATATTTTTTTTTTTTTAGTTATTGTGAAAGATTTCCATAAATGTAGAGATCAAATTTAAATTGAACAAAAAACAACTGTCGTTTTTCAACTTAGAGGGATGTAGGAATCTTTCCTGAACCAACTTGGTGGGGTAAAAGTTAAAATCCAGCTCAAAGAAGTGTAAAATCTTGACTTTGTTATTTAGAGTAATGTTTTGTTAACTATCATGTTGGGATCAAAGTGGACGTTGAGCGCAAAGGAGTGTCATTTTAGAGGGATAGTTGCATGTCACCTGGACCAACTTGTTGGGATTAAAGTTAAATATGGGCACAAACCATTGCCATAGTCGTTTACGTAATTGTTTCCTTGATCAACCTGTTGGGATAAAAGTTGAAGTTGAACGCAAAGGAGTGTCATTTTAGTGGATTAGATGAATACCTCCTTAACCAACGTCTTGGAATAAAAGTTGAATTTGAGCACAAAGGACTGTCATTTTAGCAAGTTACATGAATGTCTCCTTCAACAACCTGTTGGGTTAAACTGAAGTTCATCACAAAGGACTGTCATTTTTGTGGGTTAGGTGAGTGTCTTCCTGAACGAAGTTGAACACAAAGTACTCATTTTTGTGGGTTAGATGAATGTAATTGTAAACGAAACTGTTGGGATTAAAGTTAGGTTTGAGCCCAAAGGACTGTCATTTTTCAACCTTGTGGGTTAGATTGAAAAGATTCTTTTTTCAACTTACTGGGTTAGATGAATGTTTTAAATTTAAAGCACCTCGTACTGTCATTTTTCAACTTGTTTGTTTAGATTGTTTAAAGGGAATTGGAGTGAAGTAAGGACATAGCAAACTATTATTTCGTTGAAGAATCTAATCAAAGTATGCATATATTTCCCAAGTGTTCATAAACTACCATTTAGTTATTTATCAAACTTGGTGTGTATAATTTAAACTTGTTGCAACTATTCCTAGAATTAGGAGCTGAATTGTTACTTTCATTAATAAGCATTATTTAATTATATACACTTTAGTATTAAGATTTAACTAGTTGTATTGTATTGTAAAATTGATATATTGTATTTGAAATATTTCCACCATAAATAAAAATTAGAATTATTGTTGATAATTATTTTTGTGAAACCATCAAATGTATTTTTGTTGAACAGGCTGACGTATGACTCTCCACAGTGTATATATGACGGCTATTTTAATGTTAGTAATATTAAGAAATTTCTTATTTTTTATTTTCCTCATTGGACTGATTGTCCCTGTTGGAGCACTTTTGCGTATAGCATCCAGCTTTTCCAACTGGGATGATAACATAGCTAATAATAGTAATAATAATATTAATAGTAATAGTATTGCATATATACCACACAGTATACGTCTCATCATCATCCGTTTCTTGACCAGTGCAGAACAAAGTCCACAGACATGTCCTTCCAGTTGCGTCTGTATACTGTATGTGCTTTCTGTGCCAGTCTATGCCCACAAACTTCCTTAGTTCTTCGTTCTATCATCATCTCTTCATTCCTCTGCTTTTATCATCTCTATTGACCCATTCGGATATTCTTAATGTCCATCGATTGCCTGTCGTTCTCGTTATATGTCCTGCTGTCCATATCTTTTTCTTAAAAGTTGTTAGAATATCCTAAACTCTAATTTGCTCTCGTATTCAAGAGGTAACTGTGTGTGTGTTTGTGTGTATATATATATATATATATATATATATATATATATATATATATATATATATATATATATATATATATATATATATATATTATATATATATATATACATATATATATATATATATATATATATATATATATATATATATATATGTGTGTGTATATATATACATACATACATACATATATATATATATACACACAGTTACCTATATATATATATATATATATATATATATATATATATATATATATATATATATATATATATGTGTGTGTGTGTGTGTATGTGTATGCGTGTATACATGTGAGTATATATATATATATATATATATATATATATATATATATATATATATATATATATATATATATTATATATATATATATATATATATATATATATACTCTCTCTCTCTCTCTCTCTCTCTCTCTCTCTCTCTCTCTCTCTCTCTCTCTCTCTCTCTCTCTCTCTCTCTCTCCTCCCTCACATATGAAATCCTGCACCTGTCCTCGCCAGAAGAATGTGCGCTTCATGCTCGTAAAATTTCATACTGGCAAACTTCAGTCATTTCCAGCGGCCGTTTTCATGAAAGACAGAACCATCATTCCATCACGTATAAAAAAAATAGTTTAATGGATGACGGTCATAATATTGTCATTACAAGAAGTCCGCTGATTCATTGCATCATTATTACTCCTCGGTGTTGTTTGACAGTGTTTAATGGGCCAAGTATGTTCTCCTTAAAGCAGGAGAACAAATAACAATGGTGTACTTCTTGAGGTGATTTTTAAATAACGATATGCATAAAGATTGGTTTATGCAAATAGCTTAAACTCGATGAGAGCTCAAAGTAGAATTAAGGCCCTATGCAATTTTTGGATGCTAGAGGTCAAGGATATGGTAAGGTTTGCGAGATGCCGGAGGTCAAGGATAAGGTAAGTTTGCGAGGTTGTAGTTTAGAACTTCAGTCTGTCAGTTGGAATTCTGGACCTTCAGTCTGTGAGTTAGGAGTTCGAATCTGAATCTGTTAGAGTTGTTGGAGTATGAGCCTGAAATCTCTGAGTTGGGAGTTTTGACCTTCAACCTGTGAGTTGGTAATTGGGCTTCTTCGAACCAGAACCTGTGAGTTGGGAATTTGGAGTTCAAACACAAGTCAGTGAGTTGGGATTTTGAACCTGAATCGGTGAGGTGGTAATTCGAACCCGAATCTCTGAGTTGGGAGTTGGAGTTCAAACCTGAATACCTGATTGGGAGGTTGAACCTGAATCTGTGAGTTGGAAGCTTGAACTTTAATCTGTGAGTTGGGAGTTTTAACCTGAGGATGTGAGTTGGGAGTTCGAACCTGAATCAGTGAGTTGGGAGTTTGAACCTGAATCAGTGAGTTTGGAGTTCAACCTTAATCTGTGAATTGGGAGTTCAAACCTGAATCTGTGAGGTATTTCGAACCGGAATCCCTGAGTTGAGAGTTGGAGTTCAAACCTGAATCTGTGAGTTAGGATTTTCATCCTGAATATGTGAGATGGGAGTTCGAACCTGAATCTGTGAGTTAGAAGTTTGAACCTTAATATGTGAGTTGAGAGTTCGAACTTGGATCCGTGAGTTGGGAATTTGGACGTGAATATGTGAGTGGGGAGTTTGAACCTGAATGTCTGACTTGTGGGTTCGAACCTGAATCTGTGAGGTGGTAATTCGAACCGGAATCTCTGATTTGGGAGTTGGAGTTCAAACCTGAATATCTGATTTGGGAGTTTGAATCTGAATATGTGAGTTGGGAATTCGAACCTGAATCTGTGAGTTGGAAGTTTGAGCCTGAATCTGTGAGTTGCGAGTTCGAATCTGATTATGTGAGTTGGGAGTTTTACCCTGAATATGTGAGTTGCGAGTTCGAACCTGAATAGCCTATGTGAGTTGGGAGTTCGAACCTGAATCTGTGAGTTGGGACTTTGAGCTTGAATAGCCTATGTGAGGTGGTAGTTCGAACCTGAATCCTTGAATCAGGCTTTCAGACGTTGAGTGGGAGAGTTGGGAGTTTGAACCTGAATCTGTGAGTTGGGAGTTCGAACCATAATCAACGAGTTGGTAGTTTGAGTCTCTCTAGTGTGATAGTTTCTTATACTGTCCTTTGTGAGATGGGATCGGTGGAGAGGGGGGGGGGATGTTTTAAGGGGAATCTTGAAGGGGGTTGAGTCATCTACAGTCATTGCCACCCCCCTCCCCCCTTGATAATGGCTTTTGTGCAGAGGGCACTTATTGTTAATCATATGGATATATGGTCGGTCTCTTAAGACCTTGTCTTGTCCCATACTTGACTGTTTTTTATGGCACGCCAGATTCCAAACGAGGTAGATGCCATTACTTGACTGTTGTTCAGGGAACGCCAGATTCCAAACGAGAAAGATGCCATTACTTGACTGCTGTTCGGGGCACACCAGATTCCAAAAGATGTAGATGCCATTACTTGACTGTTGTTCAGGGAACGCCAGATTCCAAACGAGAAAGAAGCCATTACTTGACTGTTGTTCGGAGCACACCAGATTCCAAAAGATGTAGATGCCATTACTTGACTGTTGTTCGGGGCACGCCAGATTCCAAAAGATGTAGATGCCATTACTTGACTGTTGTTCAGGGAACGCCAGATTCCAAACGAGAAAGATGCCATTACTTGACTGCTGTTCGGGGCACACCAGATTCCAAAAGATGTAGATGCCATTACTTGACTGTTGTTCAGGGAACGCCAGATTCCAAACGAGAAAGAAGCCATTACTTGACTGTTGTTCGGAGCACACCAGATTCCAAAAGATGTAGATGCCATTACTTGACTGTTGTTCGGGGCACGCCAGATTCCAAAAGATGTAGATGCCATTACTTGACTGTTGTTCAGGGAACGCCAGATTCCAAACGAGAAAGATGCCATTACTTGACTGCTGTTCGGGGCACACCAGATTCCAAAAGATGTAGATGCCATTACTTGACTGTTGTTCAGGGAACGCCAGATTCCAAACGAGAAAGAAGCCATTACTTGACTGTTGTTCGGAGCACACCAGATTCCAAAAGATGTAGATGCCATTACTTGACTGTTGTTCGGGGCACGCCAGATTCCAAAAGATGTAGATGCCATTACTTGACTGTTGTTCAGGGAACGCCAGATTCCAAACGAGAAAGATGCCATTACTTGACTGCTGTTCGGGGCACACCAGATTCCAAAAGATGTAGATGCCATTACTTGACTGTTGTTCAGGGAACGCCAGATTCCAAACGAGAAAGAAGCCATTACTTGACTGTTGTTCGGAGCACACCAGATTCCAAAAGATGTAGATGCCATTACTTGACTGTTGTTCGGGGCACGCCAGATTCCAAAAGATGTAGATGCCATTACTTGACTGTTGTTCAGGACAAGCCAGATTTCGAACGATGTAGATGCCATTACTTGACTGTTGTTCAGGGCACGCCAGATTTCGAACGAGGAAGATGCCATTACTTGACTGTTGTTCGGGCACACCAGATTCCAAAAGATGTAGATGCCATTACTTGACTGTTGTTCAGGACAAGCCAGATTTCGAACGAGGAAGATGCCATTACTTGACTGTTGTTCGGGGCACACCAGATTCCAAAAGATGTAGATGCCATTACTTGACTGTTGTTCAGGACAAGCCAGATTTCGAACGAGGTAGATGCCATTACTTGACTGTTGTTCAGGACACGCCAGATTTCATGTAATCGGATCCGAAGAACCGGAATCAGATGAGAATATTCTAGCAATTTCGCCACCAATTATGAGACACCGATTGATTTTTACTGTAATGACAGCCACAAAAAAGAGCAAAAACCATTATATGATTCCATCGTTTCGTATAATTTCACCTAGATCGGACGGATTGAACGAGACAGCGTTGTTTGATTGATCAATTTTGAAACTATAAAAATCCCGAACATGAATCCTATGTTGCTCTTCGCTTGCAGTGTTTTAAAAAGACAGTAATTTTATACCGTTGAAACATTACTAGGAGTTACTGCCCAGTTATTATCAATGACTATTGATGTCATTGCTTTAATGTACAGTATTGCTTCCTGTACGTGAATGTAATTAACCATTATTATTATTATTATTATTATTATTATTATTATTATTATTATTATTATTTCTTTCTAAGCTACAACCCTAGTTGGAAAAGCAGGATGCTATAAAGGGCTCCAACAGGGAAAATAGCCCAGTGAGGAAGGGAAACAAGGAAAAGATGAGATATTTTAGAACAGTAACACCATAGAAATAAATATTTCCTATATAAGCTTTCATCTGGCAGTTTCTTCTTCATTGGGAACAGAGTTAAGAACTGTGATCAGATGCATCACCCGTTGTGTATTGGATGAAAATTTGTGAAAATATGTGTGTATATCGAATCATATGGATCAAAAGAAGGAACAGATTAAGGAAACTTTTATTGTACGGTTTGATAAGATAGGGGATTCTGTATGGAATAATATAATGTAATTCAAGATAGAGGATTATATGTGGATAAATATAATTTAATTCAAGATACAGGATTATGTATGGATTAATATAATGTCATTCAAGATAGATTATATATTAAAAAAATATGTAATTCAAGATAGAGGATTATATAAGGATAAAAATAATTTAATTCAAGATAGATAATTATAAATGGGAGAAATATAATGTAATTCAAGATAGAGGATTATATGTGGATAAATATAATTTAATTCAAGATACAGGATTATGTATGGATAAATATATTGTAATTCAAGATAGAGGATTATATATAGATAAATATGATTTGAATTATGACAGATGATTATATGTGGAAAAAATATAATGTAATTCCAGATAGAGGATTATATATGGATAAGTATAATGTAAATCAAGATAAAGGATTATATATGGATAAATATAATGTAATTTAAAAAAGAGGATCATATATGGATAAATTATCATTATTATTATTATAAACTGTAAAAACATCAACACAATAAAGAGGAAGAGAAATACGATAGAATTGTGTGCTCCAGTGTACCCCCAAGCAAGAGAACTCTACCCCAAGACAGTGGGAGACCATGGTACAGAGGCTATAGCGCTTCCCAAGACTAGAGAACAATGGTTTGATTTTGGAGTGTTCTTGTCTTAGAGGAGCTGCTTTCAATAGCTAAAGAGTCTCTTCTACCTTTACCAAGAGAAAAGTGGCCACTGAACAATTACATTGCAGTAACCTTCTGATTGGAGAAGAATTGTTTAGTTATCTGTGTGTCAGGTGTATGAGGACAGAGGAGAATACGTAAAGAATAGGCCAGGCTGTTCAGTGTGTTGTGTGTGTGTGTGTGTGTACCAGAAAGAAGGATCCAATGTAGTACTGTCTGGCTGGTCATAAGACACTATAACTCTCTAGCGGTAGTATATCAATAGGTGGCTGGTGCCCTGGCTAGTATACTACGTTTTAGTTCACCGAACATTTTACTAGGCTCCACAAGATACTAGAAGAGTTGGAAGACTCAGACCTACATGGCTGAGGACTATGAAGCGTGAAGTCGGAGCGGATGAATGGAGAAGCATTGAACTAAAAGCTCAAGATAGATAAGACTGGCGAGATCTAATCGAGGCCCTTTGCGTCAATAGACATAGGAGGAGAGGATGATGATGATGATTTAGAGTTTTTTAATTTCTTCTAGTCTAAATGTATTTACATTTCTGGATGGTTAGGGAAGTTTCCTTAAGTCTGGTGAATCTTTACATTTAATATATTGTTGTGAATTGGTTGAATGAAGCTGGACATTACACTGTAGGCAAATACACTTGAGAGGTTTGTCTGTAGGCAAATACACTTGAAAGGTTTGTCTATAGGCAAATGTACTGGAGAGTTTTGTCTGTAGGCAAATACACTGGAGAGGTTTGTCTGTAGGCAAATACACTGGAGAAGTTTGTCTGTAGGCAAATACACTTGAAAGGTTTGTCTATAGGCAAATGTACTGGAGAGTTTTGTCTGTAGGCAAATATACTGGAGAGGTTTGTCTGTAGGCAAATACACTTGAAAGGTTTGTCTATAGGAAAACACACTGGAGATGTTTGTCTGTAGGCAAATACACTTGAAAGGTTTGTCTATAGGCAAATGTACTGGAGAGGTTTGTCTGTAGGCAAATACACTGGAGAAGTTTGTCTGTAGGCAAATACACTTGAAAGGTTTGTCTATAGGCAAATGTACTGGAGAGTTTTGTCTGTAGGCAAATACACTGGAGAGGTTTGTCTGTAGGCAAATACACTTGAAAGGTTTGTCTATAGGCAAATGTACTGGAGAGGTTTGTCTATAGGCAAATGTACTGGAGAGTTTTGTCTGTAGGCAAATACACTTGAAAGGTTTGTCTATAGGCAAATGTACTGGAGAGGTTTGTCTGTAGGCAAATACACTGGAGAAGTTTGTCTGTAGGCAAATACACTTGCAAGGTTTGTCTATAGGCAAATGTACTGGAGAGTTTTGTCTGTAGGCAAATACACTGGAGAGGTTTGTCTGTAGGCAAATACACTGGAAACGTTTGTCTGTAGGCAAATACACTTGAAAGGTTTGTCTATAGGCAAATACACTTGACGGTTTGTCAATGGGCAAATACACTTGAGAGGTTTGTCTATAGGCAAATACACTTGAAAGGTTTGTCTATAGGCAAATGCACTAGAGAGGTTTGTCTGTAGGCAAATACACTTGACGGTTTGTCTATAGGCAAATACACTTGAAAGGTTTATCTATAGGCATATACACTTGAGAGGTTTGTCTATAGGCAAATACACTTGACGGTTTGTCTATAGGCAAATACACTTGAAAGGTTTGTCTATTGGAAAACACACTGGAGAGGTTTGTCTGAAGGCAAATACACTCGAAAGGTTTGTCAATAGGCAAATACACTTAAGAGGTTTGTCTATAGGCAAATACACTTGAAGGGTTTGTCTATAGGCAAATGCACTAGAGAGGTTTGTCTATAGGCAAATACACTTGACGGTTTGTCTATAGCCAAATACACTTGAAAGGTTTGTCTAACGGCAAATACACTTGAAAGGTTTGTCTATAGGCAAATACACTTGAAAGGTTTGTCTATAGGCAAATACACTTGAAAGGTTTGTCTAAAGGCAAATACACTTGAGAGGTTTGTCTATAGGCAACTGCACTTGATAGGTTTGTCTATGGGCCAATACACTTCAGAGGTTTGTCTATAGGCTAATACACTTGAGAGGTTTGTCTATAGGCAAATACACTTGAAAGGTTTGTCTAAAGGCAAAGACACTTGAAAGGTTGGTCTATAGGCAAATACACTTGAAAGGTTTGTCTATAGGAAAACACACTGGAGAGGTTTGTCTGTAGGCAAATGCACTTGAAAGGTGTGTCTATAGGAAAACACAGTAGGCAAATGCACTTGAGAGGTTTGTCTGTAGGCAAATACACTTGACGGTTTGTCTATAGGCAAATACACTTGAAAGGTTTGTCTATAGGCATATACACTTGAGAGGTTTGTCTATAGGCAAATGCACCGGAGAGGTTTGTCTGTAGACAAATACAATTGAAAGGTTTGTGTATGGGCAAATGCACTACAGAGGTTTGTTTCCTTGTAACTTTCTCTCTCTCTCTCTCTCTCTCTCTCTCTCTCTCTCTCATGGTAAACCTGTGCATACCTAATCACTTATATTTTAAAAAGCATTAAGCCTCCTTCTATTTATTGCAAATAGAACAAATAAATAAAATAAAAAAGAATAAAACTCCATGGCCCATTTCATTCACTCTAGTTAATTAAACAAATCTGTAGATAATACTCTGGTTATCTCCTGTAAAAATAGAGACAATTCCACCTTGATTATCTTAAATGCTTCTTCCCCACAGTGGCATTATCTCTGTAATAACTGTTTTAACGAGAAGAAATGATGGTGGGTAATGTTTAAGAAATCCGGGATTTTATTAAGTAATTATATACATTATATACGCTTGGATTCATCTGAGTTTTTTTCTTTTAAACTGTGGTATTTACTTTTCAAAATTGCATTCGATGATGTAGATAAGATATTTAAGGGCAAAATGGCTTCCAGATAGTGCCTAGTCAGGGAAAGTAATATGCCATTTGAGCTATTTATATTTATATCCATATAATTAGGTATGCTTATATATGTATGTATGTATATATATATATATATATATATATATATTTATATTTAAATTTATAATATATATATATATATACATAAATTTGTATATATATATACTTTTATATACATATCTATATATATATATATATATATTTACACATATAGATATATATTTATATATATATATATATATATAGATAGATAGATAGATAGATAGATAGATAGATATACACACGTACACACACACATTATATATATATATATATATATATACATATATATATATATATATATATATATTATAAGTCTATAGGGCCTTGTCCTACTTAGTAAGGTTATGTCACCGTACTTTCCTATTTTATGCATAACCGGCCTTTAAATCTTTAAGCTTTTATATGCGTAAGAATATGGATTTTGAATTATAACTAAATAACTAGCAACCTTTAAGAATTAACAAATAAACAAAATAGGTTAATTCACTTACATTGCTGTATGTCAGGAAATCAGAAACTCCTAAACATGTCATCAGGATTCCAATAAGTCATTTTAAAATGGTATGGCACCCTGACGTTGTAAACTTTATAGAGGCTGTCTGAGCAAAAATCTGGTAGGAATTTTAACCTTCTGGAAGCAGTGCAACGTTCAAGGTGACGTCTGAGGAAAGATCTGGCAGTAATTTTAGCCTTCTGAAAACACTGTAACGTTCAAGCTGAAGTCTGATCAAAGATCTGGCAGTAATTTTGGCCTTCTTGAAGCAATGCAATTTTAGCCTTCTTGTAACGTTCAAGATGACGTCTGAGCAAAGATCTGGCAGTAATTTAAGCCTTCTTGAAGCAATGCAAACGTTCAAGATGACGTCTGAACAAAGATCTGTCAGTAATTTTAGCCTTCTGGAAGCAGTGCAACGTTCAAAATGACGTCTGAGCAAAGATCTTGGGGCAGGATGTCCAACCCTCTCCACAGACACATTAATCTGAATTCTTATTCGGGCAAGAGGAGAATTCTCCCTGTGACTTCTCTCCCACATGCGAGATGATGGATCATTTACGTCAGGCAATTCTGAGTAAATTTCTCGTATCTATGCAAATGTTTACTCCTTGTGACGCCTCCCCTTTGTTGCCCATCTCGGGCGAAGGTTGTTAAGTCTATGAAAATAGATGAAATAAGGGAGGCGAGTGATCAGACCTGTTTCGGGTTGAAAGGTTATTTTTAAGAAAGGCGTGGAATGTTCGCTGAGTTTATTGACATGGTTTTTAAATTCTCTCTCTCTCTCTCTCTCTCTCTCTCTCTCTCTCTCTCTGGGATTTTACTGAATTGTATTTGAATTCTCTCTCTCTCTCTCTCCTCTCTCTCTCTCTCTCTCTGCGATTTTATTGATATGGTATTTAAATGCTTACTCTCTCTCTCTCTCTCTCTCTCTCTCTCCCTCTCTCTCTCTCTCTCTCTCTCTCTCGTCACAGGATGTTAATACAGTAACAGGTTATTTTCATAAATTTGTATGAACGTATATGAATATGTTTTGAAACTCTGAAACACTCAGTGTATGGTATAAAACAACAAAAGAAAATTGTTATAAAATATGTAAAGTTATTATCATGTTCCTCTTTTTTCAGACATCTACAAGATAGCTGGTACGTAATGAAAGAAGTTTGCTTTTAGTAATGAATAAATCATTAAAAAGCAGCATATTGAAGGTCAGGAAATTTGTGGAAATGAACTCTCCGTTCATTACAGAAGGTAAGCGTGCTAACTCATATACCGAGTGTTTGTGAAAGACATCTAACAAAGATTATTATTCTCTTATAAAATAGCCATTTTCTCAAAACTCAAATATTATCTTATAGTTATTTTTTTGCTAGTTAAAATTCTTATTTTTTCATTTGTAATAGATTATAAAGAGTTGCTGTTGGTAGGCATTTGTAGTAAGTATAGGGATGAGATATCTGGTGTTCCTCAGGGTAGTGTTCTTGGCCCATTACTACTAGCTAGCTCTTATACCGAATGCTTATGGAAGACAGCTAATTAATGATTATTTTCTCTTATAAAAAGGCGATTTTGTTACTCTCAAATAATATTTTATGATTATTTTTTTGCCAGTTAAAATTTGCATCTTTTGTGGTAGCCTGAGTGGTAACGTCCCTGATTGGTTATCGCCAGTCTGGGGTTTGTGTCCTGCTCAAACTCGTTAGCTCTTTTGGTCGCTGCAATCTCCCCATCCTCATGAGATAAGGATGGGTGTTCAGGGGAGCCTATAGATCTATTCGCTGAGTCATCAGAAGCCATTGCCTGGCCCTCTTTGGTCCTAGCGTGGGTGGAGAAGGTGCATGGGCGCTGATCATATGTAATATGGTCAGTCTTTAAGGCACTGTCCTGCTTGGTAGGGGAGTGTCGCTGTCAATAAAAAGAGTTGCTGTTGATGGGCACCACAGTGAGTATAGGAATGTAATAATTTTTTATCCTCACGTGATATATGGTTTGGCCTAGAAAACAAGCTCGTTGCATATGCAGATGATGCTACTCTGTTTGCATCAGTTCCATCTCTTAAAAGTAGATCTGGGGTTGCTGACTACCTTAATATAGATCTTGCTAAAATTAGTGCGTTGTGCAAACTATGGGGCATGAAGTTGAACCCTAAGAAAACTTTAAACATGATTGTAAGTAGGTCGAGGACAATGGCTCCTCAACATCCAGATTTTAGCATTGATTATGATTTGTTAACTACATACGGCTCCATTATTTTAGGTGCGATTCTTGATTGCAAATTTACTTTTGAGAACCACATTCGGTAGGTTTTCTTCTTCAATTGCACAAAAATTGACTTATAAAGTCTGTCAAGATTTTCGGTAATCAATTTATCATGAAGAAATTTTCACATTCTTTAATTTGACCTTGTCTCGATTATTATTCTCCTGACTGGTCCTCCGTTGCTGAATGTCATCTTAATTTGTTGGACAATATCTTTCGGTATATTAAATATCTTATCCTTTTATCTGATTATAAATCTCTTGACTATCCTTCGCATTCAGGTCTTACTTGACTGTAACCCCTTATACTTAGCACTGGGTATGTAGTTAGTTCTAACAGTCTCCTCTTCTCCATCACAGGATTCAGTACTACACAGTATTCAAGAAGTTTAATTGCATCTGTGACTAGGTTGTGGATTGGTCATCCTAATATGGCAGTTGAATCAGTGGAACTTTAGAAATTCAAACTTGCAACGAATGTTTTGATGTTGAAAAGAGTGGCACAAGTCTCTTCATATTTTATATACGACCGAGATATTTTAACGTTTTATAATATCTATAATATTCAGTCACTATTTCTCATATAGTTTATTTATTTTCTTTTCAAATTGAGCTTCTTTTTTCAGTTATAACATTTAGGTTTATAGCATCCTGTTTCTCTAACTAGGGTTTAACTTAGCCAGTAATAATATTGATGATAATTCCCCCAAGGGGTTAACCACTGCACTGTAATTGTTTAGTGGCTGCTTTCATTTTGGTTAGTGTAGAAGAGACTCTTTAGCTATGGTAAGCAGCTCTTCTAGGAGAAGGACACTCCGAAATCAAACTATTGTTCTCTAATCTTGGGTAGTGCCATAGCCATTGTACCATGGTCTTCCACTGTCCTGGGGTAGAGTTCTCTTGCTTGAGAGTACACTCGGTCACACTATTCTATCTAATTTCTCTTCTTCTTGTTTTGTTAAAGTATTTATAGTTTATATAGGAAATATTTGTTTTAATGTTGTTACTGTTTTTAAAATATTTAATTTTTCCTTGTTTCCTTTCCTCACTGAGCTATTTTCCCTGTTGGAGCCCCTGGGCTTATAGCATCCTGCTTTTCCAACTAGGGTTGTACCTTAGCAATTAATAATAATAATAATAATAATAATAATAATAATAATAATAATTCCCATGGGTGCGTTTTGTTTTATCCATTCTGATACCTTTAGGTGCGTTTTCTCACCTCGTTCAATAAACGGTACACGTATCCCTTTGCCTTTCAAGAGGTCTAACATTCCTGTTCTTCTAGTGAAATGCATTTAGTTATCTGTAAACTATCTTATTACATTTTAATTGTATTAATCTACTCACTTTTGTGCATACCATACAGTCAAATCCCTACGTTGTTTATTTTCTATCTTCATTACACCGTACTTTCACTACAATACAGAGGCAATAGCTGCTGATAACTCAGCAGGTAGACCTATAGACTCCCGCAAACCCCCTATCCTTAGTTGCAGACACTAAAGGAACTAACGAGTTTAGACGGAACTCGAACTCCATTCTGGCAATGATCAGGGAGAGACATTACCAGTAGGCCACAACAACCCTACTTTCACTAGCATACAGTTGCGTTCGTGAAATATATTTCCTCGCGTTTCGTTCTCTTCTCTGGCGACCTCTTTAATCTTCGTGAGGGACGAGATGAAAGGGGTGGGTTATATTGCCCCACAGGCAATGTGTCATTTCAGTAAGGCCCCTCCCCCCTTGCCCCCATCTCTCTCTCTCTCTCTCTCCTCTCTCTCTGTCTCTCTCTCTCTCTCTCTCTCTCTCTCTCTCTCTACTAAAGAGCAAATGGAGTCCCCGCGGATGTACTAAAAAGTCTTTGAGACATCCAAAATCCTTACACTTCCTTGTAACTCTCTCTCTCTCTCTCTCTCCTCTCTCTCTCTCTCTCTCTCAAAGAACAAATGGAGTCTCCTCGGATGTACTAGAAAGTCTTTGAGACATCCAAAATCCTTGTAACACACACAGTCTCTCTCTCTCTCTCTCTCTCTCTCTCTCTCTCTCAGAGAACAAAATGGAGTCTCCTCTGATGTACTAGAAAGTCTTTGAGACATCCAAAATCCTTGTAACTCCTTGTAACACACACACAGTCTCTCTCTCTCTCTCTCTCTCTCTCTCTCTCTCTCAAAGAGCAAATGGAGTCCCCGCGGATGTACTAAAAAGTCTTTGAGACATCCAAAATCCTTGTAATTCTCTATCTCTCTCTCTCTCTATCTCTCTCTCTCTATCTCTCTCACTCTCTCTCAAAGAACAAATGGAGTCTCCTCGGATAGACTAATAAGTCATTGGGACATCCAAAATCCTTGTAACTCTTTATAACTCCTTGTAACTCTCCCCATCCGAGAAAATCGCTGATGAGTTTTACTTACATTGAAACTAAAACAAAATCAATCAATTATATTTTTCTTTTTCTTTGAATATGGAAAAATGAGACCACAAGATGAACATGTTGTGTACTATTTTGATATTCTTAAAGAAAATTCCTCAGTCTTTTAGTAATTTAGCAAAGAAAAGGACATGCAATTTCTCTCTCTCTCTCTCTCTCTCTCTCTCTCTCTCTCTCTCTCTCTGAGTAGCTGGCTTCATCTGTTTGATTAACATTATGTTTTTTATAGGTTCAGCATAATACTATTATTTATTTTTTCCTCAGTATATTTCCCCTACCCTAGATCCAGGGTTCCCACTGAGTATATATATATATATATATATATAGTACTAAATACTTACTGATAAGGAAAATATATGTTATTTACGAGGAAATCATCTGGTTTTCAATAAGAAATACCTTTTTTTTAGGCGAAAATCTTATCCTGTCCTAAACTACAATAAAAACAAAGAACCTATTCAAAACAGTTGATAACCTTAGATAAAGTTGTTATTAACAAGCGAGGCAACACAACCTTTGCTCTATCATACATTGCCATTAATGAAATATGTTTTTTTTTATATATATTAGTTCTTTATATATTTAAAAGTAGATATGAGAAACTATTAGTTTTCTTCCAATGGGACAGAATTTCTTTAGTTACTCCACATACATCACATGTCTTCGCTATGAAAGAAAATGTGCATATAAAATACAAGCTCTTTCGAGGAAGAACTATCATAAAAATATCCAAATATTTCTTGCTCTTTAATTTAACATACACATTCAGTAAAATGTTTGTGTCGATGTAAGTATTTATGTTTTTATTGTTTTAGCTACCAATGAAAAAACTCATTGCTAATTTTAGATTAATTCACTCATATATATAAGGTTTTTATAATTTTTTCTTGTGGTCTATTGATAGCTATTACGTATTAGTTTATTTTCTAGCTAATAATAATAATAATAATAATAATAATAATAATAATAATAATAATAATAATCTGATTCAGTATTTTTCAAACCATATTGTTCTTAATGAGGTCCGCTCTGTGATTCTTGAATTTACCCCATAAAGCCGTTTGTAAAGCAATAATACCAAAGGTATTTGAATTAAAAAGAAGAGATTTAACATATACTGTATATATATATATATATATATAATATTTATATATAATATATATATATATATATATATACATACATATATATATATATATATATATGTATGTATATATATATATATATATAATTATATATATATATATATATACATATCTATAGATAGATATATAGATAGATAGATATTTATATATATATACATATATATATATATATATGTATATATATATATATATATATATATATTAATATTTATATATATATATATATATATATACATATATAAAATGGAAGATAGTTGAACTAGGGACTCGCCATCAATTTTGCTGAACTTTAAGCTTGCATTATGTTAAAAGACTTTGCCCAGGTCATTCGCTGTTTTATTTCATATAAATGTAAATTAACTTTAGTTTGGGAGTAGAACCATTGCCTCAGATGTAATTTTATCCAAACAATAAATTTTTTTCATTAAGGGTTGTGGTGGGCAATGTGTAACGTCCCTGACTGGTGATCGCCAGACTGGGGTTAGAGTCCCGCGCAAACTCGTTTGTTTCTTTGATCGCTGCAACCTAACCACCTTTGTGAGCTGAGAGTGAAGGGTTTTGGGGAGCCTATAGGTCCATCTGAGTCATCAGCAGCCATTGACTGGCCCTCTTTGGTCCTAGCTTGGGTGGAGAGGAGGCTTGGGGGCTGATCATATGTATATATGGTCAGTCTCTAAGGCAAAGTCCTCCTTGATAGGGCAATGTCACTGGCCCTTGCCTCTGCCATTCATGAGCGGCCTTTAAAACTTAAAACTCTCTGGCCTTAGCTTGGGTGGAGAGGAGGCTTGGGTCCTGATCATATGTGTATATAGTCAGTCTCTAGGGCATTGTTCTGCTTGATAGGGCAATGTCACTTGTCTCTGCCATTCATGAGTGGACTTTGAACCTTAAGACTCCCTGGTCTTAACTTCGGTGAAGAAGGGGCTTGGGTGCTGATACTATGTGTATATGGTCAGTCTCTAGGGCATTGTTCTGCTTGATAGGGCAATGTCACTTGTCACTTGTCTCTGCCATTCATGAGTGGACTTTGAACCTTAAGACTCCCTGGTCTTAACTTCGGTGAAGAAGGGGCTTGGGTGCTGATCATATGTATATATGGTCAGTCGCAAGGGCATTGTCCTGCTTGATAGGGCAATGTCACGGTCACTCGTCTCTGCCACTCATAAGTGGCCTTTAATCCTTAAAACTCCCTGGCCTTAGCTTGGGTGAAGAAGGGCTTGGGTGCTGATCATATGTATATATGGTCAGTCGCAAGGGCATTGTCCTGCTTGATAGGGCAATGTCATGGTCACTTGTCTCTGCCATTCATGACCGGCCTTTTAAACCTTTATACCTTTATGCCCACTTCGGCTTTAAAGCAAATCCAGCAGAAAACACCTGAGTGAATAGTCGCCCTATAAGACTGCGTTTCGCCAGCCCATTTGTTGCTGGTGCGAAATCGCCTTCGTTCTTCTTTGGAAGAGAAGATGAAGGAGGATAAAGACTCGCACGTCACTGGCAATCAATCAGTTGGCGTTAAAGTAAATCCCAGAATGCCTCTCTTCTCTGAGTGTATTTATATTTTCTGTTCATCCTTTGCACATGTTTGACCTATACATACATGTCTATTAATAATAAGATATAAAACCTTTGGAGTGGTAAAGCTTCTACCACTGACTACATAGTTTTTTTTTCCGTTATTTAGGCTTTAATGTGTCAGCAAAAATAAATATTCCTGTTTTATTTTGTCATAGATGGAACTTCCATGAGAAAATTTGGTTATTTTGTTAGAAATAATTCCATTTATGTTTTGAGTTTTGTTTTTATTTTGTGAAAATCGAAAGCATTTCATATTCTGAATTTTCCTAATTTGGCTGATGTTTCAGATTTTGTTTTTTAATTTGGATATTTAAAAAATTTCTTAAATTGCCTGATATTTCAAAATTTTCTTAATATGGCTGATAATTCAAAATGTTCTTCAGTTGAGTGATAATTCAAAATGTAATCCTGTTGACTGGTATTTCCAAATTTTCTTGAATTGGCATTTTCAGAAATCTCTTTAATTTGTCATAGGTTCAACATCACCTGATACTTTTCTAATACCAAACGTCAGAGGTTTAACATCACCCGATACTTTTCCAATACCAAACGTCAGGGTTGAACATCACCCGATACTTTTCCAATACCAAACATGAGAGGTTCAACATCTCCCGATACTTTTCCAATACCAAACGTCAGTGGTTCAAGATCAACCGATACTTTTCTAATACCAAACGTCGCAAGGGCATTGTCCTGCTTGATAGGGTAATGTCACTGTCGCTTGTCTCTGCCATTCATTAGTGGCCTTTAAACCTTAAAACTCCCGATACTTTTCCAATACCAAACGTCAGAGGTTTAACATCACCCGATACTTTTCCAATACCAAACGTCAGAGGTTCAACATCACCCAATACTTTTCCAATACGAAACGTCAGAGTTTTAACATCACCCAATACTTTTCCAATACCAACCGTCCGAGGTTAAGATCACTCGATATTTTTCCAATACCAAACGTTTGTTTAACATCACCCGATATTTTTCCAATACCAAACGTCAGAGGTTCAACATCACTCGATGTTTTTCTAATACAAAACGTCCAAGGTTCAATATCACTCGATATTTTTCCAATACCAAACGTCAGAGGTTCAAAATCTCTTGATATTTTTCCAATACCAAACGTCAGAGGTTCAACATCTCCCCGATACTTTTTCAATACCAAACGTCCGAGGTTTAACATCACCGATATTTCTCCAATACCAAACGTCAGGGTTTCAAGATCAACCGATATTTTCCAATACCAAACGTGAGAGGCTCAACATCACTTGATATTTTTCCAATACCAAACGTCAGGGGTTCAACATCACTCGATATTTTTCTAATACCAAATGTCAGAGAGTCAACATCACTCGATATTTTTCCAATACCAAACGTCAGGGGTTCAAGATCAACCGATATTTTTCCAATACCAAACGGGAGAGGCTCAACATCACTCGATATTTTTCCAATACCAAACGTGAGAGGTTTAACATTATCCGATATTTTTCCAATACCAAACGTGAGAGGTTTAACATCATCCGATATTTTTCCAATACCAAACGTCAGGGGTTTAACATCACCCGATATTATTCCAATACCAAACCTGAGAGTCTGATTGGAGTCGAGCCATCAATAAAGCACCACTAAAACATTCGACCTCCATTTTCATGAACTCGTCGTAATTCACTATAACGACAGAGTCATTACTCTTCCTCGTTCTGAGAATGATTGAAAGTTGAACTCGACGGTGGAGAAAACGAGTATTATAAAATGAAAAGAGGATTTGCTATATTCCATGATACAAAAATTTTCCATTAATAATTATATGGGGTTCTTGGCTGTGGAATCAATTTAATTTCTAGATATTTATTGCAATATATCACAGAATTTTATTCGGGTTTTATTGTACTATATATAATGTTTTTTCGTTATTTACTTCTGGTGTACAAGACAACATGAAGAGAAGCTTAATGAAATCTGATTATGTAAGTACCAATTCTTGGTAGAATCTGGGTTCCTTTTATCAGACTGATTTTGATTCTCTCTCTCTCTCCTCTCTCTCTCTCTCTCTCTCTCTCTCGTTTATCAGTAGTTTCAAAAGTAAAAGCTATATGGTAAATACAAAATAGGAATATCTATTTAAATTAAGGAAAATATTCCGAGATATGTAACATTGAATATAACGTGAAGAAACACAAACACACTCTCTCTCTCTCTCTCTCTCTCTCTCTCTCTCTCTCTCTCAATTATTTGTAATGAAAGAAAATCGAAAGCTCAAGATAAACAGTTTATCTAACCGGTTCAAAACAAACTCCCATTGGATGAATACAACTAAAATTTTCATTCTCGTAATAAAAAGAAAAAAAAAACGTATAGCTGACGTAACTAACGTTTTATCTAAACGTAAATTCTCGTTTGTGTACTAAATTCAGATATACCGAGGCAGCAGACAAACGTTAATCAGATATTGCCGTAAAAAAAAACTACCTTCCAACGTTTTATCTAAACGTAAATTCCTGTTTGTTGTACTAAATTCAGATAAACCGAGGCACCACACAAACGTTAATCAGATATTGCCGTAAAAATTATCTTCCAACGTTTTATCTAAACGTAAATTTCCTGTTTGTTATACTAAATTCAGATATACCGAGGCACCACACAAATGTTAATCAGATATTGCCGTAAAAATTATCTTCCAACGTTTCACCAACGTTTTATCTAAACGTAAATTCCTGTTTGTTGTACTAAATTTAGATATACCGAGGCAGCAAATAAACGTTAATCAGATATTGCCGTTAAAAACTACCTTCCAACGTTTCACCATTCAGCTGAACAAAACGTTAATGGCATCTCTCGTTGCAATGGTTTGCAATCAGTGTTCTACGTATTTCATGGGATGGGGTTGAGAAAGGGATTTCTATTTTGTGCAATTCCCAAACAACTTTGAAAATAGAATTAGTTACTTTAGCTTTTATACTAAAATTTCCAGAAAGTTTATTTATTTGCTTGTTACCTTTCCTCAATGGGCTATTTTACCTTGTTGGAGGCCCATGGGCTTATAGCAGTTTTCTTCCCCAACTACGGTTATATCGAGTAGAATTAGTTACAGGATAAACGAGGAGATAGAGGAGATAGAATTAAATTAAATGTTGTTCTGTTTTTTCTTGTTTTTATTCTATAACTTTTATACTATGTATTTTCATATAGTTTATTTATTAGCTTCTTGCATTTCCTCAATGGGCTATTTTACCCTGTTCGAGCATATGGGCTTAGA
Source organism: Palaemon carinicauda (assembly GCF_036898095.1). Lineage (NCBI taxonomy): Eukaryota > Metazoa > Arthropoda > Malacostraca > Decapoda > Palaemonidae > Palaemon > Palaemon carinicauda. The sequence goes on along the minus strand of NC_090727.1, from coordinate 134,777,868 downwards.
TAATTTTGCTATCCCAACTAGGGTTGTATTATTATTTTTATTATGAGTATTACTTGCTAAGCTACAACCCTAGTTGGAAAAGCAGGATGCTATAAGCCCAGGGGCTCCAACAGGGAAAGTAGCTCAGTGAGGAAAGGGAACAATGAAAAATAAATATTTCAAGAAGAGCAACAATATCAAAATAAATATAATTTTATAAACTATAAAAACTTTTAACATAACAAGAGGAAGAGAAATAAGATACAAGATAAAACAGTGTGCCTGAGTGTACCCTCAAGCAAGAGAACTCTAACCCAAGACGGTGGAAGACCATGGTACAGAGGCTCTTGAGTATTAAACCTTTTCTACTATAAGCAAAGTGGTGGTAAGCCCATCCAATTTTCCATGTTTTTTCATTGTGTTATTTGACTGCTAATTATCCTCTAAATAACAGACAATGTCAACCAAATTTCAGAAAATATATCTAAACGATCCAAAGCAATGATAATAACAATGTTATTATAGCAAGTTACGTCAGGGTAAACTCTGGCACACTATTGTATCTAATTTCTCTTCCTCTTGTTTTGTAAATGTTTATGTAGTTTGTATAGGAGATATTTATTTAAATGTTTTTACTCTTCTTAAGATATTTTCTTTTTCTTCTTTTCCTTTCCTCATTGTGCTATTTTCCCTGTTGGGGCCCCTGGGCTTATAGCATCCTGCTTTTCCAACTAGGGTTGTAGCTTAGCAATTAATAATAATAATAATAATAATAATAATAATAATAATAATAATGTACACTCACACAAAAGATATCTACTAATTAATTCGATAAGATACCAAACACACTAAAGCTTAACATGTGTATTGAACACATAAAGGCCAGGAATAACATTCTGTGTAGGCAGACCTTCGCAGAATTACTCTCATCCCCCCCCCCCCCCTCCTTGCCCACCGTTGATAGACTGCCTGTGATGTGTGATGCATCATCCCTCTTATATTCTCTTTTAACGGAGATCTAAGGAGATTGGCAGCAACAACAAATGGTTCAGAGAAACACAGAAAATGGTATTTGATCCCGATTACAATATGCCTGCCATTTCCAAAGGTGTTTTCACTTGGATTTGATTTTAGCATTGAAGGGGTTTGAGTGGTTGTTTTATTGGGGCAGCATTTCGGGTTTAAAGATGAGATAACTTTTGGGATCACAGTCGTTATAGAAATTTATTGATAACTGACACTTACATCAGTCTAAATGATTCTTTGAAAAGATTTATTTGAATGTGCATTGATAGAATTCCATGAGCCCAGAGCCAGAAAAAAGTATTTTACTGAAGATTCATTATACTCTTAGAAATGTGGCTTATGCAGATGATTCTACTCTCTTTACATCGATCTCATATCAAAGGTGTAAAGAGTGCATGCGAAAGTGTAAAAATTACAGCATTCTCAGCAAATCTTCCCATTCTCTGAGTATTGGAAAAAAAATTAATGAAATATTACTCTGCTAAAATCTAGATAAACATTCAACCTCTGGGTGACTTTCCTTATACAGATGATGCTACTCTCTGCATCGATCCTATGCCCCAACTCTAAATTTCAGCATCACTAGCAACTTTTCATTTATTACTATTATTATATTTCATCTAGAATATTCAAGCAAAATGGTTTAATCCTATATCTTATTCAAAACAAGAGTGAATTTGTTTTGTCATGAAATATTACTCTGCTAAAACCTCCGGGTGACTTTGCTTATGCAGATGATTCTACTCTTTACATCGATCCTATGCCCCGACTCTAAATCTCAGCATTACCAGCAACTGTTCACTTATTCCTCTTATTATATTTCATCTAAAACAATCAAGCAAAATGGTTTAATCCTATATCTTATTTAAAACAAGAGTGAATTTGTTTTGTCATGAAATATTACTCTGCTAAAAACCTCCGGGCGACTTTGCTTATGCAGATGATTCTACTCTCTACAGCGATCCTATGCCCCGACTCTAAATCTCAGCATTACCACCAACTGTTCACTTATGCCTCTTATTATATTTCATCTAAAACAATCAAGCAAAATGGTTTTAATTCCTATATCTTATTTAAAACAAGAGTGAATTTGTTTTGTCATGAAATATTACTCTGCTAAAACCTCCGTGCGACTTTGCTTATGCAGATGATTCTACTCTCTACATCGATCCTATGCCCCGACTTTAAATTCCAGCATTACCACCAACTGTTCACTTATGCCTCTTATTATATTTCATCTAAAACAATCAAGCAAAATGGTTTAATCCTATATCTTATTTAAAACAAGAGTGAATTTGTTTTGTCATGAAATATTACTCTGCTAAATCCTCCGGGCGACTTTAGTTATGCAGAGGATGTTACTCTCTACATCGATCCTATGCCCCGACTAAATTTCAGCATCACTAGCAACTGTTCACTTATTCCTCTTATTATATTTCATCTAAAACAATCAAGCAAAATGGTTTTAATCCTATATCTTATTTAAAAACAAGGGTGAATTTGTTTTGTCATGAAATATTACTCTGTGAAAATCTAGGCTCGCATGCTCCTAATGGCGCGTGTTTGCTTTCTTAATTGGTCATTAGTCTTTCCAGCAGCAGCGAGGCGTGGCAGGCCATTAATATTGTTGGTCAAGTTTTTAAATCTGGAATTGGATAAGAGTGAATTCATGCATATTTCATAGCTTATCTGTTATTTATTCATTACAAAATTATTATTAATCCTATTTTTTTTCTTTAGTATATAGATTTTTTGGTGCTATTATAGTATGCTATCTACCATCGAATTTCTACTATAGTTGTGGAATGATCTTCCTAATCGGGTGGTTGAATCAGTAGAACTTCAAAAGTTCAAAGTTGGAGCAAATGCTTTTTTGTTGACCAGGCGGACATAGTCTTTTTATAGTTTATTTATAACATATTTGTTTTTGATGTTGTTGATAGTTTATTATATGACATGTCTGTTTTGACGTTGTTTCTTATTTTAGAATGATTTATTGTTAATTTGTTCTCTTCATTTATTTATTTCCTTATTTCCTTTCCTCACTGGGCTATTTTCCCTGTTGGAGGCCCCTGGGCTTATAGCATCTTGCTTTTCCAACTAGGGTTGTAGCTTGGATAGTAATAATAATAATTATAATATGGTATCTACCACAAAGTATGTTATCTACCGTGAATGTTAATCCTCTTGTTTGATGAGGATTATCAAACAGATTACTTACCACAAGTATGTTATCCTCATTGGACTTTAATGATAGTTTAATAATATTTATTGGAAGGATAACATGGATGCATATTTATAAACAGTTTGTAGGTTAGGTTAGGTTGGGTTAGACTATGTTAGGACATGGGTGCATAATTATAAGCAGTTTGTAAGTTAGGTTAGGTTGTGTTGAGTTAGGTTAGGTTAAGTTGGGTTATCAAGTCGGTAGTGATCCTTCTCATTAGAGGCGGATTAGCAAGTAGACCGTATCCTTAGGGACTGATGGTAGGTATCATACTATAGTCAGAGAGGGGCGGTAGATAGTAAAATCGGCGGTAGATAGCATACTATAATAGCACCGATTTTTTTAGATATTGTCTATTTATTAATCATCTTTATCATCATCATCATCATCAGCCGGCGCTAGTCCACTGCAGGACAAACACCTCAGACCTGCCCTTCCACTCCCGTCTGCTTATGGTCTTTCAATGTCAGTCTATTCCCGCAAATATTTTTAGCTCGTCAATCTATCGTCTTCTCTTACTTCCCCTGCGTCGTTTGCAATCTCTAGGTACTCATTCTGTTATTCTATTTGTCCATCTATTATATGTCATACTTTTTGGATATCCTGCCCACGTCCATTTTTTTTTTTCTTGCAGATTACTAGAATATCCCCTACTTTCATTTGCTCTCGTATCCATGTTGCTATTTTCTATCTCTTAGTGTTAATCGCATCATTATTCATAAAAGGAAATGTAATCATATGTTTAATCAATATATAGTTACAACTTATCCTTAACTTTTACTTACCTTCTTAAATTTTTCTAATTCTAATCCAACAACTTAGAATTAGCAACAGTGAAAATACGTTTTCAAATCCCACCCCAGCCTTCCAAGGCTATGAACGAAGGTTTTAATAGATTCACAGAACTTCAAGATCCTTTGCTTGCGTAAAAGGCGACTGAGAAATGAGAATGCTTTGCGAACTTAGAAAAGGAAGTCTTCGAGCACTGATGAATTGCAGCGAAAATGAGATGTTTGGTGTTTTGTTTAAGGTGTTTTTAGGAGGAAGGGTGGCCACAACTTCTTCTCATTCATCTTCTTATTTTTTATTGTTATTATTATTATCATTGTTGCTATTTTCAGTAGTTGTAGTAGTATTAGTAGTAG